>NC_133973.1:100473009-100790964 GCF_047716275.1 Strix uralensis | reverse complement strand
AAGAGACTTTGGAAAAGATTCCAATGGAAAGAAACAAGAAAAAAAAAATGTAAAGGTATTTGCTGCAGCAGTAACACAGCAGAAATAAAAATTGAAAGAATATAGGTGAAAATAGAAGTCCTAAAGGTGCACCTTGTGACACTCAGGGACACCTCTATTATCCTTTACCCCTCTACCTCCTCCTATTTTAAAGAAGTAAGGATGCTGTCTTGAAGTGAATCTGAATACTGAAGTACTGCACCACCTTCTGGGAGGGAGAGAATCTGGAAAGAAGAGAAAGATATAGCTTTCACTAGTTTTTTTTTAATCAGTGTCTAATTTCATCCTTGTATCAACAAATAAGCATGAAGCAAACTACTGAATAATTTTTTTTTAATCCATGGCCATTAAAATATTTTCTATGTTTCTAGCCTATTTTGGCCTCTCTGTATAAAGAACAAGTAGCCATTTCAATTTAGAACTAGGAGAGTTTTCTGGCATGTAAGTGGTTGTTATAGAAGCAAATATGTTATGCTGTCAGGGAAGTAATTTGGGGAAACATCTTGAGTGGAAAATGAAAAAAGAGAATTTATCAGGCCAGAAAAATTAAAGAAGAAAAAAATTAAGATCAACAAAGTCAGAAAATTAAAAGAAATGTGAAAACAAAGGTTGATAATACATGGATAGAATATAAATATAAAACTTTCCAGTTTGGGTGCAAATATTAACTTCACCTTACATAGAACATAAATTCCTATGATGGGTTCATGTCCTGTGTATACAAGAAATAGATTCCATTACTCAGACGCATTATCACAGCTGCTTAATACATTTGTTCCAGTGAAATCTCTGGTACAAGTTACACAATATCCTTATTATCTTTTCAGAACACAATCAAAACTTAGTTTTTGTTCAGTGCCTGAAAATTTTTATTTATTTATGTTGCTTTAGCTTTAAGCAGTTTCTGGAAGAAAGCTGTGCATTGTTGTGGAATGTGGTTTAATGCCATCTTGGACTACTCCAGCATTTATCTTGTGTAGTCCTTTGGCTATCTGAGGGAAGTTGAAAAGAGGTATTTGCAAAGACTAATCTTACAACAGGAAAGCTAGTCTCTGCAGGTATCTTCTTTAATCAAAGGAGAGGAGAAGGTTCCACAAAGGAGATGTTTCTTAACAAGAGGCTTTTAATCATCACTGAAGGTGTCCTCTTCCACTGAGGATGCCTAGGAAGATTCTCCTTCATAGGTAAAAGTCAGTCTTTTTGACTAACCCTTCAAAGGTTTATCACACTTCATTACAAGAAGATCCTCTTAAAATATTTCTTAGCATGGAGCATGTTTTAGTGTTTAGGGCTCTACATTTCCACTTCTTTCTCCTTCGTGACATATTTTCCTCTACCTCCTACTCCCAGTTACAGGTCATTGCTTTTATTCAAATTATTAGTAAAAGATCTTCTTTTTTATACTAGGGTGAGCATCACACTGCAGGAACAAATTATTATCCCCACTTTCCTTCAGCTCTGACCGTAATCTGCCTGGAACAGGGATTGTTTTTTGCTTCAGATTCTTAGTCAAAACCCAGCAGATTGCCCATATTTAGACAACATCAAAGGAAAAAATACAAAACAAACCAAAATCCAAACCAAAACATGTACTGATTTAGCAAAAAAATTAATTGAAGTCAATATTGTCAGTTTACACTGGGTGAGGATCTGACCCTGAGTATTTGTTAAGTGTGGTATTAAGTGTAAATAAATCATATTGCACTGCTGGAGTGTATGGTAATTGGGTTATTTTGTTTCCTGTATTCCCTGTCTTTTGTTTTTCTGGTTTACTTTAATTAACAAACAGCATGAAGCATTTCAAACCTGTCCTTGATGTTCATTGAGGAAGAGGGAGACCAAATGCCAAACTTTAACCTACAATTCATCAGAAATAGTGAGATACCTTATAGGAGGTAGCAGAAAATATATTAATTCACATTTAAATTAAGTGTTGCAAATAATGATTTAATTGACGATTAATAAGCCAGTTATTGCAGGTTAATTAAATGCCACTTGATGATTAAAAACATATTATTTATTCAGATTAACAACTATCAGGCAGTAGTATAGCCCCACACCCTGCTGTGAGTTATTACTTTAAAAGACTCTGTCAAGGTGTTTCTCATTTTCAGGCTTGGCTTTTTTTACTCTGTTACTGTTTATAACAACACCTTGAAAACACTATAAGAAAATAATGCCAAAATTCTTGACATAAGATTGTTTTGCTCTAACATAGAGCATCTATATATTTTTGGCATGAATGTTTCTAAAAGTTCAGCTATAATAATTGTAAGGAAAATACCACTGAAATATCACAAGTACTACACATATACATATGTATATAAAACAAAGAGGAAATTGCAAAGAGTGAATACAAAATAACAGATATGAAGGAAGTCAAATATCAAATCTGTAAGCATCACAGAACTCCTTTGATTTACCTCATGGGCCATACCCAGTTAATTTTCAGTAGAGCTATACATCCATATATGCTACTTGCATTTGGATGTAATGTGTGAATACTGCCTTGTGGTGGTCAGGAATGGGTGTTGGAGAAATAAGCAGCACTAACTTGTTTGTCATCTATATTACAATCTTTCATTCTTTATCCACATATTCTTTTACGAAAGCCTTTTTAACAGTGCATTAATGCTTATGTTGTGCTGTGTTGATAGGTTATTTAGAATTCCTTGTAGATGAAAGATTACCATAATAGAGCAAACTTCTCATCCATATTAATACACAGTATGAGCACCATCTTTTCCTGTCGTAAATCCAAAACAACTTTAAATCAAAACAACTGTACAAATCAGTTTTGCATGCATGGCAGGAGAGCGGAGTTCACCCATCTTCAGTTTGGACGAGAAACTGCAGTCTGGCAGGTAGCCTGTTATAATTATTTCATTTTGGAAAGATTGCACAACTTCCATGAAGTGAAGGAAGTGACAGTCATGTATGTGTATATTGGTTCTTTGCCACTTTTGCTGATGTCATTCTCATCTTCTCAAATACCACCGCACAAAACCATTTTATACTACAGAACACAGGCACCGAGTTTCCTTCTGCCTCTTCACAACACCTCTTAGTGTTGTTACAAGACCTCTTTTTGCCTGTAGTAAAAGTTTTGTTTTTGTTTTTCCACACAACACACTTAAGAGAGATTCCAGTACCAATACATGCATATTTATTTAAATGATTTCTGGATCCAAATTTGATGTTAGGAATGCAGAAATTGGAAAAGAAATTCTCTGTATTATTTTTAGAAATCTAAAGGATATTATATACTTTTGGTTTTTTAGGGGTAGCTTCACCAAGACCTAGAATTTCTGTCCAGCAGCCCATAAGTGAGCTTGAGAAATACTGGACAGCATCTCCGTCATAGTCAGCTACCTTAATATACAATGTGAATCACAGAATCACAGAATCATCTAGGTTGGAAGAGACCTTGAAGATCATCTAGTCCAACCATTAACCTAACGCTGACAGTTCCCAACTACACCATATCCCTCAGCGCTATGTCAATGTGACTCTTAAACACCTCCAGGGATGGGGACTCCACCACTGCCCCTGGGCAGCTCATTCCAACGCCTAACAACCCGTTCTGTAAAGAAATGCTTCCTAATATCCAGTCTAAACCTTCCCTGGTGCAACTTGAGGCCATTACCTCTTGTCCTATCACTTGTTACTTGGTTAAAGAGACTCATTCCCATTTCTCTGCATTCTCCTTTCAGGTAGTTGTAGAGGGCGATGAGGTCTCCCCTCAGCCTCCTCTTCTCCAGAGTAAACAACCCCAGTTCTTTCTCCTGACCTCTCTAAGAATATAGAACTCTATTATTTCATGATCGCTGGGCCCTAGTTGGCCTCCAACCGCCACATCATCCACCAGTCTTTCTCTGTTCACAAAGAGGAGATCCAGCAGGGCACCTTCTCTGGTCGGTTCACTCACCAGCTGCATCAGGAAGTTATCTGCCACACATTCCAGGAATCTCTGGGACTGGTCCCGCTCTGCTGTGTTGTATTTCCAGCAGATGTCTGGGAAGTTAAAGTTTCCCACAAGAACAAGGGCAAACAATCGTGATATTTCTCCTAAGTGCCTACAGAATATTTCATCCACCTCTTTGTCCTGGTTGGGTGGCCTATAGTAGTAAATTTGCTTTATCCTTTCTTGACATGGAACACAGTTGCTTAGCCCAGATTAAGTTAAACAGAAGACAGGAACTAATCAAAATATTAATTTACTGTGATTCATATCAAAGTTCTTCACCCAAAGTGAGGCAGAGAAAAACTTTCTGTGAGCTGATTTACAACTACTGCTTAAAGTCATATGTGAAAAGCATAAAACACAGTTTCTTTTCACTGCTATCAACTGCATTGCCATTCCTATTCTGTAAAGCAAATAAATAAATAAATATGTAAACCCACATCATCAAAAACAGTAGAAATGGGGTCACATTGACTGGAAAACCTTTTACAGTATACACAGCTGTTATGACTTCTGAGAATACAACGAAACAAAAGAACCAAGTCCTCTTCCAATCTTCTTCTCTAAAGTCAAGGATGGCTTAATGACTAACATTTTGCTGGCACCAGTAGGTTTATAAACAGTCCTCTTAACAGTACAGTAGTTGAGTTTAAAGTTATTTTATAGAAACAAAATCTTTGTAATCTATCTCAGATATTAAGGGAAAGGCAAACTTACAAAGGAAAAAGTCTTGAGAAAAGAATCAATTACACTAGCTTATGTTTCCTAAAATTCACTGACTCTTAAGCTCGAAGAGGAGACAGTTAATAGGTTCATTTTCACAGCAGTTGGGTGTATAAGTGCTTTCTCCAGGGGTCAGGAAGACCAGTCTTTCTAAGTATAACAAGCAATAGAGAAAGTGTGAGCTAAAATGCAGAAGAAGACAGAGGACATTTTCTTGACACTTCTTTTGCTTTTCCTTCAGACTGCTCTAACAGACAGTTTCAGCAACTTCTCAGGTCTCTGGAGTACTCATAAAAGTGATGTAAGACATGCAGATGGCATGTATCAATAGGTGTCAGAATCTTTATATTGTTTGAGTTAAACAGCTGAAGATATTTTAATGTGAGGGTTTTTAAACATTTAAGGTATGTGCATTTCTAGACATAAAAGACCAGATACTCTTATAGTACCATTTGGTGTAGCTGTATGTGCCATACAGCTGTTGTGGTTCTGAATCTCTCGTGTTCTTCTTCAACTTTCCAAGACTCACTGCAAACTATAAATTACAACCAGGTTTCCAGCAGCTTGGTATACCTCAGAGCATCCTCTGCAAACCTCAGCTTGTCCTAAAACCACAGAAACAGACATTAAAATGAAGGAGCAATTAGTACACGTATCACTTGTAAAATGCATTGTCTCAGTTTTATTAAAATGTCAGTGGATAAGGATGGGGTGGTGGTGGAAATAAAGGACAGAAGTATTAAAATAATTGAAAACAGATTATCATATATTTTTTCTGTACCACTCTGGATCCGTACCATTAATGATTAAAATCAATGCTGTTTTGAAAGTTTTGAGATGGCCTAAAGATAAAAATAGCTTTCAGCCTTAAAGAAGCACATATTAAAACATGCTAAAACATCGATACCTTTTATTACTATTTAGTTCAAACACAATGATTGAATTTTACACATATTATACACTTTTTTATGTTGCCTTACCATTTTACATTTGTCTCAGTACAAAGGTAATTAACAATCAGTCACTTAGATTTTAATCATTCTTATTTTCTTGTTTTCACATAATTAAGATTCCAGTACATTCAGTGCTTCCAACACTTGAACAAAATACTGAAATTCAAAGGAAACAATTCATGTGGGTTTAGAATGGTTTTAATAACATGGATGTATTGATGACAGCTAATAAGCAAAGGAGAAATTTTACAGACTTCTGTAATTTCAAAAGTACTCCATTACACTGCATTCATAGGGTCTTTTTGCCTTCCTTTCTTCTGCTTTTTTCTTTGGAAACTGTTTCTACAGCTTTCTCTCAAATTTTCTCAAACTGTGCTACAACACAACAAAATCAACATGACTTGCATCATGCTGCGTACTAGGCACATCAGCACATCTGATGGGGAAGGTAAATCTTGTGATATGGAAGAAACAAAGCCATGGTAAAGTGTTACAATCTTTTGTTTTATTGAGTTCATTTTGAATATGAAGCCCTTCAAAACACACTCTTCCTCCATCTTGTCCAGTAAGAGTTATATCACAGATGACCAACTCACACATCTTGTCAGGAGCGTGAAAGACCCAGGAATTGGAATCAGTGTTGCAGGGCTGCATCTGTGTGAAATGTTGCCCTTCTACATGTTGCTAAGTGGGCTTGAAGACTTCACTGTGCTATAACTGCACCTGAAAGACTCTGATTAGTCAACCACAGAGATCAGAGGCAGATGGTCAGGAGATGAGCATCTCATCTCAGCATAGTAATAGTGAGAAGAACAAAATATCCAAAAATACGGGGAAGTTAATGTACAGGAGATAAAAGGTCTTTAGGGTCTGCAGAAGACAGGAATGACAGGGAATCTCTAACCACAATATATGGAGGGAATCAAGAACCTGCAGGTAGGTCTCCTTTGCTTTCTTAAAAGATGAACAGAGTGTGGGATGTAGTTGAGGATGTATGATAATAATTTCGCTTCAGTGGCGGAAAATGCAGAGGATGGATAATGGCTTTAGTACACATGAAAACTGTATGCAGGAAGGACAGAACTTCCCATAACAAGTACAGTTCCTTTTCATTTCACTGTAACCCTCACCCTACAGAGATTTTGGCAGAGACTGCAGAAACTGCATGAGAAGATAAGAAAATCCTGAGGGACAAAGTTGTGAATGCTTCTGTCACAGTCTTTCATTTTCATGACAGCTTATTTTTGTTAAACAGTAGGGCTATTCAAGATGTATGTGAAATGCAGTTGTTGTGATTTAAGCCCAGAGGGCAACTGAGCAGATGCTCCTTCACTCCTTACCCCTCAGTAATGGGAAGGAGAAAATAAAACAAAAGGCTCAAGGATTGAGATAAGGACAGACAGAGATGAATCACTAGTTATGGTCACGAGCAAAAGACAGACTCATTAGGGGAAAAAAAAGAACACCAATTTAGTTTAACAACCACCACCACTTAATTTTCCAATCAGAGTAGAACAGTGAGAAGTATAACCACATCTTAAAAAGCATCTTCCTGCTACCCCTCCCTTCCTCCCAGACTTAACTTTTCTCTACCTCCCAATTTTCTCTACCTCCTTCCCCACAGCGGCACAGGGGAGTAGGGGATGGGGGTTGTGGTCAGTTCATCACCAGTTGTTTCTGGTGAGGAATGTTCTGGGAGGACCCCTCACACTCTTCCCCTGCTCCAGTGTGGGGTTCCTCCTACAGTAGACAGTCCTCCCCAAACTTCTCCAACATGTGTCCTTCTCATGGGTTGCAGCTCTTCCCAAACTGCTTCAGTGTGGGTCCGTTCTGCATGTTGCAGTCCTCTCAGTGACGAGCTACAACAGCACGGGTTTCCCTCAGAGTTCCAGCCTTCTTTGGGCGCAGCCACCTGCTCCAGTGCGGGGTCCTCCACAGGCTGCAGGTGGGCATCTGCTCCACCATGGACCTCCATGTGCTGCAGGGGCACAGCCTGCCCTCTCACCGTGGGCTGCAGGGGAGTCTCTGCTCTGCCGCACCTTCGCCTGCTCCTCCTCCTCCTTTCTTCAACTGACCTCGGTGTTTGTATAGGCATGTCCCTCACAACTCCTTCTCCTCTCAGGTTCCCCTTCTTAAATACATTATCACAGACGTGCAGCCACTGTAGTCAATTGGCTCGGCTTTGGCCAGAGGCGGATCTGACTTGCAACCAGTGGAGCTTTGAGAAGCTTGTCACAGGGAGCCACTGCTGCAGCCCTTCCCCCACTACTAAAATCCCCACTACACATGAACACAACACAGCAGTTAAAACCCACCAACAGGCTGAATTACTGGTGTGACTGCGCTTGAAACAGGGACATAACCACAGCCACGTGCAGTGACCCCATACACCTTGGGCGTTACAAGCCAAGATAAAGAGGAAAGGATGAACTCCCAGTCCCCAGAGTGAATGCCATTCTATTATTATTATTATTATTAAATATTCAACAATAAGAAATGTTATGAGAGAGATCTACAGTAAAAGGGGTTTTTTTAATTGGAAAAATATACAAAAATTTCAATTTGCAACAAAAACAAATTTTCTTTTTAAATTGCTTCCATCAAAATTTGTTATATACAACAAGATTTTATTGAAAATATGTTTCTTGGAAGACACATTTTTCAGGGAGAATTTCACTATTCAAGACATTTCTGTCAGCTTTAGCGGACTTATTTCTATCAATATTTAGTTTGACATTTTGTGTAATCAATTTTTATCTAGCTTTTTGTTTAAGTTTTGAACAATTTAAGTATTGTTATTTGGAACTGATTAATTAGAGAGGCTTAAATTCTCCACTAAGACCACTAGAACAGTATATCAGTATTAAATCCCTAGTTGATTGTTTTTCAACATAAAGATTCAAAATTGTTCCTGTCCTCCTATGATCATTAAAATAGACTGGTAAAGTGTCCAATAGACCTATCTATCTGGAGTACAGCTCACAGGGAGGCTGCATGGTCAAACAAAAATATTCAAAGAAGGTGGCAATTCAAAAACTGTTGTTCAAAATGTTACTATATTCTTACAAAAAGATCTGCTACCAGCAAAATACTTTGACCCAGGGCAACAGATATTTTGCATATGTAGGCAAGAATACATTTTCTGTGTGAAGCATATCCTGTGACCTGACTGACATCTTCCAGTACAAATCCGTCCTCTCATTTTCCTACTGACACAGTTTTGTTCTTGAGCATAATTGAATCTCATCTCTTCAGCCTTGGCTGCTCTTCTGCTCCTTCAGACCTTTCTCTCCTGGCTCTAATTTTCTCTCTGCATACATTTTCTTACAACTCTCTGCACTTTCTCCTTCCCTGTGGCTCACCCTTTTCTCTCTGTAATTCTCCAGCTTCTACTCCATCAGAGGAGAAGTTCTTTAGCTGCTGTCCTCCAGTGCAGCAGCACAGTGGTGACCCCTTCTCACCCTTGCAGCACTTGACCATATTCATCTTCCTTGCAGTAGCATTTCAATCCACAGAAGAGCAAATTCTTATTGTATATGTCAATGAACTCTCATGAAGAAAAAAAATCACTGTAAAATAAACATTATACTTCAGTGTTTTTCAGATGAAACATTTTCATCTTTTAAAGCATTCTTCTTTAAAGATTTCCTTTGATTTAACTTCAGACTTACAAACTCAAAATAAAATCCTAAATTTTTGTGCTTTGTTTAATTCTTTTGTTTTAAGCTAACAATAATGCTCAACTTATCACTTTTTAGCACATTTTTAAATAGTAACAACTAATAATTGTGGTTTAAAAGCAGAAGTCTACTTCTTATTTATTTGTCACAATGGACAGAAACTTGAACACTTGAACACTGGATTTATGAGGTGAAAAAAGGGGCCATTGACTCTTCTAGCAGTCTGTTTGCCATTCCTTTTCTGTGGCCAAGAAAAGCGTAACTTGCTCGTACAGCTCCTACCATAATTTTGCTAATCTCAGGTGCCAGACTGAAGCTGACAGAAAGGATCAGTGCTGCTGTGCTATGAACATCAATAACTCTAGTGCTATGGCAAGGTCTGGGAAATTAATTAAAAAAGAACCCTCCCAGCTGGAAGGTTATATGAGCCAGGAGGTTCCTTAACTTACCTGGGTAAAGGGATAAGGGGTAGAAAAGGGGGATGCCCCATTAACATAGGTTGGCCATTGGAAGAAAATCATATACCTCCCTCTGTTGGACATCCATTGAGATCTTCATGTCAAAACTAAAGCTACACTTTGCAGATCCTTTTGATTTAACGTTGTTTTTATGGCTTTTTCCATGTATTTACGTGGCTGAGTTTGTTCTTCAGATTCACAGTATCTGTTTGTCATCACAATATCCCTTGCTTTACCCTTGACAGTTACAAACTTTCCCTGCTTATACCCAGAATGGCATTTCAGAGTCGTTTTTGTGTCCTGTTCCTTTGTCCATGACGCTAAGCTCTTTCATGGCCTTTCTCTTATCTGTCATGTTGTATATAAAATATTTTAAATTCTAGATTTACTTTTCAAGGATTTCTACATGTTATTTTCATTCTAGCTTTCAAATAGAGACCTTGAAATTTCTCTCTCATACTTGAATATTTTTCTTCTTAACATCTACAAAACTTAATCTCCATTCTTGCAGTTCTGCCTTCTAGTTCTTCATAATACCCTTGGCAAACTTCACAATGGTCAAACAGCTCTGAACAGTGCTCAGGTCTAATGACTAATACTGCCATGGTTTTCCCGTAGTTCCTTTATATCTGTTGCATTTTCGTGTCCCTTGTATTAGCCTTTGGTTTTAAGCTTTCAGGGAAACAGTACATCTATTCTGATTGAACAGTACCTAGAAGCAAAAAGTCCTTACAAGGGTTCCTAATTTGTGAACTAAAAATGCTAAGAAAACAACAGCTTCAAGTCAGAATGAATAAATCTAGAAAGTGAGAGAATTTCCAAAGTATTTACTCTTAATACTGCTTTTTAGTTAGTGTCTCATAAAACATATGACTTACATTACGTGGGACTAAAGATATCTGAATAACATCTTTGACCCATAGTGTCCCCAAGTTCTTAAGTTCCTTTCTATACAAGGATGCAGTTTTCAACATGTCTACCACTGTGGTTCAAGTAACTGACCCAAACTGACCCAAACTTAGTCTTATCGCAAACTTCCCTGACATATTTCTCTCTCTTCTGTTAGATTCTCAGAAAACTTTTCTTCAAATTCTTCTTGAAGGAACAGGGTATAAAATATTTTAATAGCTCCATGTAAATACATATACCACTGGCACATCATAACACTAATAATAGCGTTGGGTGTTTACAGCTCTTATCAGTGGCAGAGGGAGACAACACCACTGAGCAACATAAATGTTCAAATAGAGAATCCCTTTACTTATGCATGCCTGCTAAATATTGTTAAGGAAAAGTAGGTTGCAAAAAAGCCTTGTTACCATACGGTTATAACAGCCTGTATGAACCAGAACACACTCTCCTATTTATGAGATGTCTGCCTATATTTTTTCCTCTCCCTTTCAGTATTTGTTACATCTTATTTAAGTTTTCTAGTGTCACAGTCTCTTTTAGATCATCTTCTAGCTAAGGAAACTACTAGAGAATTGGTTTCTTTTAGTTTTACTCCATGCAGTTCTGACCTATTTTACCTTGTTACAGTGATGGAGGGTTTCCACATGGCTAAAATTCAGCTTACAAGACTTCTGTATTAGAAACAATGTGGAAGCTTCCCCTCCGTATTCCCTGTACACATAGGTATAATCAGAATGCTAGCTTGTAATCAGTGCAGCCATGCAACAGTTCTAGTCAGTTTGTTTTCTATTTAGCGTTTATTTAAAATTGAAAAGAACTATTCTATATCAATATAATGAAAAATGCCTTCTGGCAAAATAGTCACTAGCAAGCTTGTAGACAGATGATTCCTTAGTTTATATTTTCCCTTTCAACATCCCCTGCCTCAGAAAAATATTCTTTAGCTAAGGAGGCCATGTTCACTTTGTGGTGGGTTTTTTTGTGTTTGTTTTTTTTTTTTTTTTTCTCTTTCAAGTACCTGTAATTACTGAATGTTGGCCAATATACTCACTTAATCTTTTCAATGTGTTAACTGTTGCTTTATCTGTTCTAACAGATGAAAGGTGATTTTGCACTACTTTAATTTTGTAAATTGATGCTGCCAGGATCTGCTTTGCAAGTGCTATTGAACTTCCACTGTATAAGGTAAGTTAGATCTTTGTTAATTCCATAGAATAATTAATATTCCCTGTAAGTGGAAACCTTGGACAGGTATATGATGCTTAGAAGTACAAAAGCTGTTCAAGAATCATTATCATATCAATGCAGTACATTGATATAATTTTAAAATAGAAAAATGCCAGGAAACAGAGCAGCTATAAAATAGTCTGAGCTGTTTCAGCAAGATGCATGCTGACCTCGGACTATAGAAAATAATCTCCTGTTACTTACATGACATTTTCTTTCAGTGCAAATGTTTCACTCTGTGACCCACTTTTCCTACTTTATTAATTCAAAAATACAATATAGCATGTGAAAAAGAGCCAGTTTTGATGAATGTCATAGGCCCATTGCTTAGGTTGCCAGGGAAATTTTCCCTATTTTGAGCACATGTTCTGAAAACATTTTATGCTTCCATTTAATGATTGCATCCATTTGCTTTTTTTCTACGTGCTAGATAAAATCCACCTAAACCCAGCCTTACTTTATCTACCCTTTAACCACCTGAAACTCATCTTTCCCATGTAGTCATTCAACCTACTTAATTATTCTGATTATCTGCACATGTAGGTGCATAGATTTATTAGGTGTCTCCTTCTTCCCTAGGCAGCCACTTAAGCAATACCCATGCATGCTCATAAGTATGAATGGGTGCCTGTCTACTGATCTAGTGAAAATCGAGATATCTAACTTCTTCCTTAGTCCCTAGACTTGACTACAAAGTTGTTATAGGGTCATGTCTACTAGCTTTCTTTGAGATGGTAGATAGTTATTGATGATATTTATTCTTTGTATAATACTTCAATTGTTTATTGTAGGGAAGATAGAACTGGCATTCCAGACATATTTTCTGAGGGATCTGGATGATCAATTTATGCTTAAACTTATAAATCAGAGTAGATAAATGCTGGTAATCCTCCTCCCTTACTTATTTATTTCAATTTCCACCAACAAAAAGGGATTAATATCGTTTTGTTTTCTTTATCTCTTCATAGTTTATACATTTTTGTGTGATTACATTTTTTAATCACAGGACATAGAATTTGAAGTAGAGACATAATGCAAATATTAAATTATGGCAATGTTGTATTACTATTCATTTTTTAGTTCAAATTCAAAGGAAGCTCCTATAAGCATAACACTGCTTATGGAACTTAAATGAGAGAAAAAGATAGATTATTATGAAAATATAGATATATATCTAAAAGTTTTTTCCCCCAGAAGTAGGCCATGTAGTAGCTTGATTTTTATTGGTATGCTTAGTTGCCTCTTGGCTTCTCTGAAAGCAAGTTAGAGACACTCTATATGCTCTGGCTTTAGCCTGTCTAATCTTAGCATAGGCTAATGTGTATGATATAGTACATGCAAAACAATGTGGCGTAGATCTCTGTTATAGGAGTTCTTATTGTATTCATATGAATCAAAAATTTGCATTCAAAAGAGAGAATATTCTCATTAAAATGAAAGGCAAAATATGGTATTGGTAAAACAGTGATTTTGCATGTATGTTTAAATGTGTGTATAGGGGAGACTAAGAAAAATGGGTGGATATAAATTTAGGTCTTAGTATTCAAAATTATAGAGGGATTTTAAATACTTTAAAATGTAACGACATTCACACCTGGGATTCAGTCCTGAAATTTTGTTTCAATGAAGTTAAAATCTCCCTGAAGTTCCGTCGTCTTAACATTTGAACTTTTAACTTTTCAGCAGCCAGATAATTGGCAGACAGTTTAATTCTTTAGTTAGTGGGGAAAGAAATTCCAAAACATAACCACATGACATATAATTTCAAACATGAAAAATGGAATAAAGCCATATGAATTCCCAGTAAAAAGTAAAATGCATTTTTAGTATCCCATAGCAAGGAATTTTATTTAGACAGCAACATGCTGAAAATCAACTTCCTAAAGCAATTGTCATGAAATCTTTCTTTGATGATTTCAGTTAGAATTCTGGAATGCAAAGGGTCAAAGAATCCAAGAGATTTCATAATTTCTCATACATCAGTGAAAAAACCTTAGGGCTGACGCAAGCTGATGAACCAAGACTTAATGTAATATGGTCAATTCATTTTGTACTGATTACAGTCCAAGCAGCTGCATCCTGCCCTATCAGTTATACTTTTCAGAAGGCTGCACTATTTCTAGTGAAGAGTCAAACTATCAAATGGATTAAAATATATGCATTAGGACAGACAAAAAATAAGGATAAACTGGAAATGTTAAAAAGAAATAAAATTATTAAAACCCCCTGTCTAGTTGCTTACATTTACTAACAAAGAAAATGTTTTTAAAGACTTTTAGAGACTAGATCTACATTGAAGACAACTTTGTAGCTGTAAGAACATTTTTCAAAATTTGGTATGCTTTTAGTATTTATACATAAGACCTATAATATCAATAATGAATAATACAACATACTTTTAGAAGTATATATATGTGGTCTAACTCTGCTCCTAGTAGTCCAATGCTGATCTAATGTATTTTTTTAAACCTTCTATTCAGTGTTCATTCATCAAAATTCTGCTGTCCGTCTTGTCAGAGGAAGTTACTTTACTCCTTTAAGGATGAGTTTTGTAAAAGCTAGCCATTTTGTGATATTTTATTCAATCCATTATCTATTCAAAGGGATAGAAAAACAAAACAGGAATTAATTCTCAGAAATGAAAATGTAAAGAATTGGAGTGGAACCCTGAGGAGAAGATAAGTTAGAATACTTTTAAATGATTTAAACTGGGTCTATGATCGTCTCCATGCAAATCTCCCCAACCGATATCTGTTTGACTTAGATTGATAACAATACACATAACCCTTCAGTTATGGATTCCCTGCAGTGCAGATAAAGTGTTACCTTCTATCAAAATAAAAAGTAGATTTTGTTAGAACAGTAAATAGTAAGGAAGCTTTGGAATCAAGACTCACTTTCTCTTGTAGAAACACAGAACAATAAACACAGACTTGGGATAATAAATGACTGATTTTATATTCCCGATTTAAAAAAAAAATCTTCTGTTGTGTTCACTGAGATTATTTCCTCAAACATAAGTTCAAGATCAGGATTATTTTCTAGTCCGTTCTTTCTTTTTACAGGACTACAATGGTGTTGAATAGGGGCAATCATATAAAGAAAAAAAATCAGCAAATTATAAGGTCCCTTGAGAAAACTCGGTAATTTTAATTTTTTTTTTTCCTTTAGAACAGAATGCTCTGGTCAGGTCTCAGATAAACCTCAGCTAACTTAAATCTGTGGCCATTCTGAAAAGAGCCCTTGAAAGCTGTCAAGTGCATGTTTTTCACATTCAAATGACAAAACTCATTTTCTCTGTCACTTGACTGGGCTCTGGGTGTTCTCTGATTGAAGAAGTCATAATGAAGAAGACACACCATGAATCACTTTTTATTTTATGTAATACCTTCTGTATCTTGTGGTTAAGTCCAGGCTGTACAATCAGAGGGAAAGAATGTCAGTTTTAAAGGCATTTATTAAATTTGACAACTTATTTTATATTGATATATGTCAACTACTCACTGGTCAAGTCAACTTGTTTCCACATGGGGCCATTTGCGGTGGTTTTAAGTTTTGTTGAAGTAAATCTTTTCCCTCCAATGTGAATCACAAAGTTCAGTGAATGTATATTAAAGAACTAGGATCAAAACAGCTATTTTAATTTATGCCAGCTGGGCCACATAAGGTTCACTTCCTTTTCCATTTGTGACAATCTAACATGGCTGTCACTCTACACAGATGAGGTATTATGATAGCCTTAAATTCATAGGGTAAAAATCATGCAGAGGATTTTCATCCATTGTTCTGCTTCTTCACGTGCTACTTTAATGAACTTGGAATGCTTAGTTTACCATTTTAACATAGATAGGTTTCTGTTAAGGGTCATGAAACGTTTATTGTAAAATACCATCTTCTGAAGACAGGACATATTTATGGTCTTGACTGTGTGTGAATACAGATACACAGTTGTTTGTCCAATAAACTGTGTCATAATAATACTTTGTTTTCTTTAAACTAGGATAGGAACTAGTACTTTCTCATCTCTCAAGAAATGTATACCAATTTTTTTTTCCCATTCTTTGCTACAGCTCTGGTCAATGTTCTTGTGCAAGACAATGTCCTGGTACTGTCTTCCTTTCCATTGTTAATTATCACTACATAAAATTATTTGTTTACATGTTAAGAATAGATTATCACACAGAAAAAGCATGATCAAGACTGAAAATTAGAAGATTAATTTTTTTCATTTAACACAAATTTTTAAGAAGGTAGAGATTTACAAATAATAATTTATACTGATATATCTTTTAACATGTGCTATTGAAAGACACCTGTTGCTCTGCACTTTCACAGAGTAACATAGACCTTAAGTCAAAAGACTTAAATATATGCTTAAACTTCATCCTGCTGAGACTGGGACAAACCATCCTGCAGAATCTATCTATTGATAACATCAGGATTGGATCCAGCTTCAATATGGTCAGCACAACTGCTCAGCTGTAAGGTTACTGCCACATCACATCTCTGCACGCTGTCCAAGGACGTGTTGATGGGTTGGCTACAGCCCCAGAATCTTACCTTCACCTCAGCAAATCTGTCCTGTAGTGTCACTGAGAGTTGTTCATCAATATGTCCTTCTCTCCCTAATGACTAGTCCTCTGGCCAGATCTTTACAGTGATTTTATTAAGCAATCATGGTGTGTTTTGTAAGCAGTATTGAACTTTATCTGGCTGAAATTGGTTTTTCCTTTCTTAATTCCATAGAAATTATTTATATTATTGTAATCCTTGAGCTGGTGTTTTGGATGAAGTTAGTAAATAAAGTTCTTGAGTCATTAGTCAGCTAAATGCAGCATAACAATACAAGTAAATGTAGAAATATACGGTGCAACTAACCAAGCATAAAATAATTTGGTTTGCATCTAGGAAACTATCCACCTAACAAAGTATTCTGGCTGTACCTGCAGCAGACTGTTGATGACTTATTCACATTGTAAGCAGGCTTCCCTGAGCCCACTAGGAAAAGCTGTAATGCTCATTGCTAATCCATCTCAGAGTAGGTAATGGCTGAAAAACAGTCAGTAATTATTAAAGTGGTGCACTTCAGGCTACTACAATGACAACTGTCTGAAAACAAACAAATATGTAGCTATACATTCAAATGCTTAAACAAAATAGTTGATTACTCCTATATTCTTACATGTCATTCTGCTCTCTCCCCCTTAATTTTGACATGTTGGAGACATAAACACTGTAAAAGAGGAGTGGATAAAAAAAAAGCTGGATGAAGTACAAAATATATCCAGACAGATTTCAGAGGAAAAAGATAAAATTTAAAAGTGAGATGACGAAAAGACATGAGTATTCTAAATCACAAGTTGAGACCAAATTTTTGTGCCAAGATAAATGGGTTTAATCTAGCAAGATGATCAAGATTTTGGTAGATATTTCAGAAATAAAAATATGCTAAATAAGTATGCCTGTACCATAAACTCTATCTTTTTTTCCTTTTTTTCCCCCCGTTCTCTAGTCTGCCAGAGGGGGAAAAATTGAATTCTTTGGTCATGAAAAGAGTCAAATTGGTAGCGTCAAAATTTAGAACCAGAAATATAGAAACATATTTTGCACAACCCCATGCTTAAGATATATATCTAACCCACTGCTACCACATCTTTAAGTCAGAAGCCTGTCTTCACTCCCTTCTATTCATCAACATCTGAACTGGGATGGCCAACAAAGGATTTCAAGCTGTGGAAGTTGTGGAAACCGTTTTATGATGCTGGTATCCAACACATTGCTCCAACTCATAAACCACTGTTGAAAATAACTTATTGAAAAAGCAAACAAGCCTAGACTTCATTTCACAGCTGGATATTTTATGCATATGACTATCAATCAAACTATAACTGTGTCTATCACTTAAAAGGTAAAACTAGCTTTATTAAGTAGGGTCAATGAAGTTGTAGCAATGACATAACATGACTGAACAAAAAAATTAGCTGCACATTTTTAGAGAAAAAAAGTCTTCAATAGAAAATGTTGATTCATCAGATCTGAAATCTTAAACAACAGAGTTATGTTCAGCAGAAACTTCTCTGGTTTCCCCACAGATATTCCTCTCAGTTTTCTGGTGAAAATGATTCTCTATAGCTGTGAGGCAATTTCACAGTGTGGACTTTAGACAGATGCTTAAATCTTTTGGTATTCTGAAAAACACAGACTGAATCATTTCCATCTAACACAGGGTAAAAATCTTTATAAAATTCCCCTTACACTCCAACATAGTCTGGGATAAAAATAGTAAAAAAGTCATACAGATTTAATTTTGACATTTCCAAATGGAATGCTTCAAATCAATAGTGTTAAAAAACTCAACATTTTAAACTTTGTATTCTCATTTTTTTTAACTTTTTATTTCAAAATATCATTATTTTTTTAAAAATTGCACCAGATAAAGATGAAAATAGGTAAAGGTCAAACCAATGCAAAGCAAAATATTTTGTGGCAGATCAAACAGAAAGATTCTATTTGATAATTGTGACTTTAGCAATCTTTAGTGACTCCGTGAAAACTTGCCAAAATTCATTTTTTTGACCCAACTCAAGTATATTAATTACTTTTTTCTCCCAGTTTTCATAATTGAAAAAATAAATCCAGTACCTGTTCTATATATCGGGTATACACAGCAAGATTTGAGGGGAGTAGGAGCAGCATGGCAGGAGCATCCTCTGTGAAGAGGGGCCGGGGCTGCCCCGTGCCGGACACAGCCGGTTCCAGCTGGCTCCAACCGACCCACCACAGGGCACGGCTGAGCCCCGCAGACAAGGTGGTGGCACCTCTGGGAATGTGTATTTAATAAAGAGCAAAACACTGGGCAAGCAGAGGAGCAGTGGGGAAGAAAGGGTGAGAACAGCAGAGGAAAACCGAGATCAGAGAAGGAGGAGCGGGAGGAGGAGCTCCAGGCACCAGAGCAGAGATTCCTTGCAGCCCAGGGAAGACCCATGCAGGAGAAGGGGAAAAGTGTGAGGAGAAAGGAGTAGCAGAGAGAAGCTATTATGGACTGACTCAATCCCCAGTCCCCAACCCCTGCGTACGACTCAGAGTGAATGGGGGTCAGATAGAGGTCTGCAAGAAAGTAGGGAAGTTGAGCCTGAAAAAGCAAAGGGGAAAAGTGGTTTTTAGTGTTTGGTTTTGTTTGTCATCTTTAAAATCTATTTTACTTGGCAATATTATTTTTTTTTCTATCCAAGTTTTTTTTTTGCTGATGAGAGTAACTGCTATGCAATCTCCCTGTCTCTATTTTGACCCAAAACCTTTCTATTCAGATTTTCTCCTCATGTCCTGTTGAGGACATGGAGTAAATGAGCAGCTGCGTGGGCATTTAGCTGGTAGTTAAGGGTATCTCATTACACTCAGGTCCATTTAAAGGGTTCATTACTCTTCGAGAAAGTAAAACGAAAAAAAATATTTTTGATCTATTAATCAAGGAAGGGAAAATGAACTAAAATTTTAGTATATGTTGATTATTTAACTGATTTGGAGAATAAAGTTCAGATATCATGCAGAGTACATTCCCAACATGGGAAGCGGAGTGGAGCTACTTTGCATCCAAAAGAGTCGGGGCTTTTTGTCACTTCTCTGGAGCTGTCCAGTAAAATATCTATTCACAATATGTACCTATACTCAGGACCAGTCTGTGTACTATGCTGTGCATTCAGTCAATGCAACTAGCACAAAGAACTACTTTTCCCTTTTTTGCCTCCAGTACATGAATCTGGCAGCCACTTTAACAGGTATCCATCCCTCTTTTTTTCTCCACAGAGAAAGTCTTAAAAGCATAGGAAGATAATGACAGTGAAAAGGACTCGGTGCTCAACTGGTATAGTATTGGCATCCCTGGCTCTGAGCAAGAGGGTTAGAAAGGCAATAATGAACTAGATATCCTCTGCCTTTCTTTCACATTCCTTTGATTAGAAACTATGGCCAGAAATGTTCATAATTATTTGATATATAAATAAATAGCTTATGCCCTCTACTGTGAAAATCCAAGGTCTATCTTTTGAACTGGCTCACATATCTTCTTTGTGGGCCAGGTTCAGTGTTTGCACACAGTAACACAGTATAAATTATGCAGGGATAATGATTCAAGAACTCAGGAAGGACTTTAAAAAACTTACTGTCTGCAAGGAGCACCTGTGCTTCTTTACTTATTAATATGCATTTCTTTGTTTCTACATTTATATTTAGAACAGTGGAAAGGGCAGGTTGGGAGAGAATAGTTTTTGAAGATGCTACCATTAAAAGTTACAAAAATAAGTGGGAAAAGGTTTTAAAATAAGCACAAAACAAAATCTTCAAACAAAGCAATGCAAACCCAGAATTGAAAGTGGAAGTCTCTACAGTTATATAGACTCGAGACTTTGCTGAACAGCTATGAGTGCATTTTCTAAGGGAAGATGTATTTGCAAAAGGGAATGATGGGATTTCTGCATCTGAAATACTTTAAGCCTTACATGCATTTTTATGCATGTAGCAAAGAAATAGTGATTGTCGTAATCTGTAAGGAGAGATTCCTGCTCCTATACTTGAGTGGTTAGCAACAACCTGGCAAATAGTTTATAGATATTGCTGATATGGGAGGTTAAAGTTGTCTTGCCTTAGAGCTTAGGAGCTTTTGTTCATTTTTGATAAGAGTTAAGTCTGTTCACAGTGAGGAATTATGGAAATAAGGGGCAGGAAAAATTTTAGAAAGGGAAGACATTTCCTTTTGTACATATAAGCATTCATCCTGCCCAGAGAACTGCAGAATGTTGCAAGTGCAAGGTAAAATGTGTTGAACACAAGAGCCTGACTCTGCACTAATGAAACTGCCGGGCTGTTGAATTACTCCTGCCTAGGAATACTCTTTTGGGCACTGTAAAAATTATAAATGATAACCGCAGCAGAAGCGATACATATAAGGGAAACTCTGAGCTATGCACCACATTTGACATGCTGAGGATGGCATATTATCATGGCTTGCTAAACACCCTGAATCTCTGCCTACAGTTCTGCTTAACTACTGGCCACATGAAAAAGTAAGGAAGCAGTAACCTGGGGAATCTGAGTGCACAGGGTGCACAGAGCGGTACCCAGGTCTTCACCCTGTCAATACACATCACACTGAAATGGCACAGACCGATACATGACTCCTTCTGACCTTAAAGTAATTTCAGGAAAGAGTATAGTAATATTATATATTTGGATCTCCTTTATTCAAATACAGTTCAATGCCAGACAGCCAAGTTTATTTTCCTCTGGTAATCACCCTAAACTTTTGTTTGCTAGAAACCCTATTGTCCCAAATTTTCCTCACCTTATTTAATTGTAAGTTGTCTATTAAAAAAAGTATATATAAGAGACAGAAAAGCTCTAACATCTTCATGTCAGAAATTAGAAGATATATGCTAAAAATCTTAAATGCCAGTTAAAGAACTACAGACTACAGATTCAAAACCTGTTGCCTAACACTAGAAGTCCCTACATTTACATTTTGAAGTTGCTTAAGTGATTTAAATGTCTACTCAAAACTGCTTAGATCTAGGGAACACTGAACAGGTAAGGCTCTGGTTTATAGTTCAACTGTCAGTATGTAACAAGATAGTTTTCTATCCAAATTGCCTATTTGAGACCGATTCATCTGACTTCTCAAATCATGTCTATTGGGTTGAACCTGCTAGAAACTACTAGTGGAAGATGTTGTACTCCCTTTCACCCTCTCCAATTTTTACATAGGAATTTACTGGTTAGAGCATATACCTATGCCCCTGGAAGACCCTGTCTGAGTTTTCATGCTGCTGTAGGGAGCTGAACCTATATCACTGGAACCATCTGTTAACCAAAAGGCTATTTGGTATTCAAACCAGGTCTTCTCAAGTTCATCTGTTTAAAAATGTTCTGCTTATAAAAATTTTTTGCAATATTTATGGAACAAGGATTGGAATTTCATTCTCTCTCACTCTTGCTTACTAATTACCACCAGCCTATGACTAAATTCAGCATTTCATACTGAAGAGGCAGTTCTGCTTGCTCAGCATGTCTTAACACATCAAGTTTATGCTCTTTATTAAGCATCCAAATATCTAGAAATCTGAGCATAAAACACCTGAGATGGAACTTGTGACCAAACACAGGCAGCTAAGCTCTCTTTATTGTCAGAAAGAAATACAAGCTTTCAGTTGAAGGATCCTACCTTTAGGTGACCGTCTATATTTGGTCAGAAGAATTACACCCTAAAAGAACCTCTTTCTCCTTTCTCGAACTGTAAAGAGTATCTGGAATGATCAGTTCAGCTGTAGGTGACTGATTTGTAGATGTCTAAAGTTCAATGGGGTGAATTCTACCACTTTTATTGTCCATATTTTTTCTGGATCTAATGGTAACACCTGTATGGAAAGTTTTTTCCTGAATTATTTGAACAGCTGTAAAAATTGATCAAACCATTGGTTTTGGGAGCAGATTTTCCTTTAACAGGTAGATAGAAGTTTCTTCATTAATTTTGTCTTACACAAGAAAGGACAGCTGTTATTCTTTTCCTTATTAAGATTAATGCATTAGTGCCTGAGATGTAAGTTTTCCCTCTGTATTAGGTTTAGGTGCCCTGGTTTTAGTACCATGGGTGGGTGTGTGGGTGGTCTATGTGAAGAGAGGCCAGGAGCTTCTCTGTGTCAGACACAGCTGGTTCCAGATGTCTCCAATACACCCACTGGCAGGGCACAGATGGGCCTCTCAGCCAAGATGGTGGCACCTCTCTATTAAGAAATACAGAGAGCTGGGGATGAGTCTCTTTAACCAAGTAACAAGCGATAGGACAAGAGGGAATGGCCTCAAGTTGCGCCAGGGAAAGTTTAGACTGGATATTAGGAAGCATTTCTTTACAGAACGGGTTGTTAGGTGTTGGAATGGGCTGCCCAGGGAGGTGGTGGATTCCCCATCCCTGGAGGTGTTTAAGAGTCACGTTGACATAGCGCTTAGGGATATGGTGTAGTTGAGAGCGGTCAGTGTTAGGTTAATGGTTGGACTAGATGATCTTCAAGGTCTTTTCCAACCTAGATGATTCTGTGATTCTGTGAAAGGGAAAAGTGCTGCGCACCAGTGTGAGGAGTGATGAAAAACGTGTGAGAAACAGCCTTGCAGACACTAAGATGAAAGAAGAAGGAGGAGGTACTCCAGGCACCAGAGCAGAGTTTCCTTTACAGCCTGTGGAGAAGACCATGGTGGAACAGGTTGTCCCCCTGCAGCCCATGAAAGACTATGGGGGAGCAGATATTCACACTGCAAACCGTGGAGGACCCTATGCAAGAGCAGGTAAAAAGGTCCTAAAGGATGCTTCAGTCTGTGAGAGGATCCCAGGCTAAAGAAGGTTTTCTGGCAGGAGCTGCAGTCTGTGTAGGACCCGCACTGGATCAGTCTGTTCCTGATGGACTATACCCCACAGAGAGGACCCATGCTGGAGCAGTTCATGAAGGACTATATCCCATGGGAGGGACCTCACGCTGGAGTAGGGGAAGAGTATGAGGAGGAAGGAGATGTAGAGGTCAAATATCATGAACTGACCACAACCCCAATTCCTCATTCCCCTGTACTGCCCAAGTTAGAGAGGAAGGGATAGAGGAGTTGAGATTGAAGGAATAAGGTTGAGCCTTGGAAGAAGGGTGTAGGCGAAATTTGTTTTAGTTTTTGTCTTTGCTCCTCACCATCCTACTCTATTTTTAATTGGCAGTAAGTTAAATTATTTTTACCCAAGATGAATCTGTTTTCCTGTGATGGTAATTTGTGAGTGATCTGTATCTCAACCAATGAGCATTTTTGTCTTGATTTGTACTTGTCCTGTTGAAGAGGAGTGAGAGAGCAGTTGGGTGGCTGTCTGGCAGCCAGCCGAGGTCAACTCACCACACACTCAAAATATGTAAGGAGAGGGAGTATCTTTCTGTATTCTCCCAAACAAAGTAATGAGATGTTTTTGTTTGAAAGATGGAGTATAGAGAGATGCATGGATATATCTACATTGTCTGTTGAGTATCATTTGGAATCTGTTTGCTGTTGGGACAGAGTTGTCTTTGCTTTTGTAGATTGCCAGATATTTATAGGGGAGGCAGGTCAACCATGGGCTACTGTCTTAAGAGCAGTGTAGACTTAGCCTGAGAGATATAGGCTCAAATCATCAAACTAATCAGGGCAGCGATTTCACACTCTTTTTTTTGTTTTTTTCAGAGGAACATTAATAGCTTTCCACTAACTGCAATACAATGACAATAACTTATAGGTATGATTGGATTTTGTGGTTGTAAGCAATCCTCCAAATGTGCATTTACAATACTGATGAATATTTATAAGAAATGATAATAAAAATAATACTAAGGTAGACACTAGAATCTGATATGTTTTTCTTCTAAAGTGTGTTCAGTGCTGGTTTTCTCCCTTCATTTTGATTTCTGTTTTTTTTTTTTAAAAAAAAGGAAAAAAGAAATTGTAACTGAATGTGGTTTCCCTTCCTTACTTTTCTTCTCTGCTTACTTGAGAGCTGAGCTAAGAGGAAAATCCTACCTAAATGTGTCTGCTTCTTCACAGAGCTGAACTCCCAAAGAACTGATAAATTAGCTATTTAAATACAGTTGATAGGATGGCACAATTAAGTATAAAGCTTAATGACTTAACACAATTGTGAAAGAGGCCTGGCTCACTGTCAAAATACTTACAGTCAGATCTTCAGCTGGTGGAAATCAACAGCGTTGTGTTGGATTCAGTGGAGCAATGCCAATTTTCACCAGCTGAAGCTCTAGTTCTTTATATTTACCTAAAGATTTACTTTAATATGGTTCCTTTGTCATGCTCACTGGCATGCGTACTCATGCCTGATGTGGGCACTGCTGCATAAAGGATGTGTTGCACCATTCAATGAAATCTTTAAATGAACCACCTGCAGCCCATCGCTAGTTAGCAATGCAGGTGGAAGTACAGAATCGCACAAGGAAGGCTGCCCAGCTTTTCCGTCCCTCAGCAAAACGGGTTCTAATATGTAGGTTTCTGTGTAACCATTGCTGAGCTATTGTTTACACAGTCACTGCACAGTCAGTGCTTCTGATAATTCAGAATTGCAAACTGCTTTGGGGGTACTTAGAGCCGACGAAGGGTGCAATATAAAACCAAATTCTCTTCTATTCAGTTTGTGAAACTATGAGTTATACTTGACAGTGTAGAAGAAAATATTTTTGTATGTCTTTGAACTAACTCCTGTGGGCAGTTTTTGTGCTGTTTCAAAGTAATTTAGCTCTGGGGAGGGAACAGAAGCAATGATCATCCATCCAGGATAAGAATTAACAGGGCCAGTATTGATCAACCACAGCTCTTTACACAGAGCTCTGGTCAGAGTCAAATGTAACATTTCTTCACATCTGCCTTTGATTTTTCTCTAGAGAATTTCATCTAAAGATGTGCCAGTTGCAGGATGCTAGTCATCTAATTCTATCCATCACTAAAAGGAAAAAAAAGAAGAGAAAAAAAACCCCAACCACCTAAAATCAGCTAGATAACTAAAACTACTGTGGGTGAAAGGAAAACATCTGTTTACATGTAAAAGTCAAAAGGGGAAGGTCTGGTACTCTCCATTCATAAAGACACATGCACTCTTTCCTTGGCACCCTTTCTAAGAAAGAAACAATTGAAAGACGAAGTACAAATTCCAAACCCATCCAGTTATCACTATTGGCCCAGGAATTGTTTCATAATCACACCAATGTTACTGAACAAGGATTTGTTTTTTTATTTTTATTATATGAATAAGTGAAAGTAGTTGTTACAAGGTACTCCTGATGTCCTGGAAATGATCTTGCATGTGCAGCATTGGAATTAATAGCCAGTTAAAAGTGTCTTCCCATTTCCTAGAAGTCAAATTGAGTTTTGACAATGGTTTCACTGGAGGCAGTACCAGATCCGGAATAAACCATAAGGGAACATAAGAAAATAAGTAAGACATAAGGGGTTCACTGTCATTCTGTCTAGCCCAATAATTTCTTTTAAATGGTGGGAAATAAAAGATGTTTATGGAAGGCGAAAAACCCAGGGTCTTTTTATGGTGAAATTATTCAAAAATCCTCTCCCAGTACCTTGCAGCTGGAAAGGCAGAAATTCCTTATTTGAGTCAGAATTGATTTCATGGACATATTTAAAAGTGCAAACAAAGATAGACTAGACTGTGCAGAGGTCTGGAGCTGTTATTCATCTCTGATTTCAACTGAAGGCTCAAGGAACTGAAAAAAATTTTGTGACATCATTTCAAATTCGCTTAAAGTCTCCTAGAAGAAGCACTGCTCTTCAGAATGGTTTCATCTGGAGTTATCAGTAGACCAAGACAGGGATAACAGGGGTGTTGGCTTGTCTGGATAAGAAGACATTGGTAGAGTTTGTTTAGTGGAAAACTTCATAGCAGATTTCTGTTTTGTTAGCACTATGTTCATTTGTATGGGAAGATAAGGAAAAACAGGCTGAACTCAGCTCAAGCTGAAGAGTTTACGTATGAAGTATAGGTGGAAAGATTAAAAAATATCTTGCTTACTTTGCTGTGAGTCAAGGAGGCAAGACTGGTTCTCAGGAAGAAATTTAAGGGGTTGTCACACCAGTTTCAATGGGCTAACACAACTGCTATGGCTCAGCACCATATGTTGTGCAGTGAAATGGGCCAACAGCACTGACCTGCAGTCTAGACATATATTGCTAATGGCCATCCTGTCTGCTGCAGGGCTTAGGGAATCACACTGCTGTTAGAAATGTAAGTTTTTTAGCCAGAATCCACTAACAGATGAACAAAAACCCATATGTATCCTTGAGAATCTGACTTTGAACATTCAGTGTGAACAATGCTGTCAGACAGCATAGAGATAGCATAGAATCATAGAATCAATCATAGAATGGTTTGGGTTGGAAGGGACCTTAAAGATCATCTGGTTCCAACCCCCCTGCATTGGGCTGGGACACTTTTGTCATGTTCCATTCAGACGAGGGAGACAAGTGATTTAGATTAGTAAATCCCCAGTGGAGTGGACAACAGTGAAACAAGTCTGAAAGTCCGGACATTTATTAACTTCCCACAATGTACTAATTGGACACATGATAATTGGTTAAGTGTATAACAAGTTATGGCAAGCAATACAGTAAGCCTGGCATTAGTTAATGGTAGTGAAGGAAAAGGGGAGCAAGGAAAGGAGGGACATAGAGAGAACAGAGAAATAGAGATCACCTGTCTGGGTTCCTGCGCCGATCCTGCCAGCAAGAGTTCAAGGAGGCATCTGTCTTCTTCGCTTCACTTCACTCTCTGAACCACCCCGCCTCCCTACCCCCCCTCAATTTATGCACACTTTCCTTGGGTCCGTCCCCTGGGTCGACCCACATACCTATGTATCCCGTGTATGGGGAGGGGTAAGGTGTTTCATGGGATGATCTAATTAGCATGATCTTGTTAGTCTTCATTAGCATATTGAGGGGTGTTAACTTTAATATACATTTCGTGGATAATGAAGCAAAGGTCATTCACTGGACAGATGGCCCTTGAAATTTGGCCAGGTGCACCAGAGCAGAGCTGTCCTGTCTCCACAAGGCTCCCCCCTCCAGCTGCATCCCGTGTTATTCGGGCAGCTTTACCAGCTTCAGCCTCCACACTATCCACCCCGTGACTATAGTTTCATTACTTATGAGTGTTTGAGACATTCCTTAGCTTGGAGGACCTCCACTGCCCCTGCTATCCTTTATCTCTTTCTCAGGCTGTTTTTCTCAGTCTTTGTTTCTCACAGGCCTGTTTCTTTCAGGATCTGTTTTTACAAGTCATCTCTCACAGCCTTCCACTAGATCAGGTTGCTCAAAGCCCCATCCAACCTGGCCTTGAACACTTCCAGGGAGGGGGCATCCAAAACTTCTCCAGGCAGCCTGTGCCAGTGTCTCACCACGTGAATAGTAAATAATTTCTTCCTTATAGGTAATCTAAATCTACCTTCTTTCAGTTTAAAACCCTTACCCCTCATCCTATCACTACACTCCCTGATAAAGGGTCCCTCCCCATCTTTTCTGTAGGATCCCTTTAGGTACTGAAAGGTTGCTATAAGGTCTCCCTGGAGCCTTCTCTTCTCCAGGCTGAAAAATCCCAACTCTCTTGGCCTGTGCTCATAGGGGAGATGTTTTAGACCCCTGATCATCTTCATGGCCCTCCTCTGGACTTGCTTCAACAAGTCCATGACCTTCTTATGTTGGGGACCCCAGAGCTGGACACAGCACTCCAGATGGGGTCTCATGAGAGCGGAGTAGAGTAGCAGAATCACCTCCATCGGCTGCTGGCCACACTTCTCTTGATGTAGCCCAAGATACAGTTGGCTTTCTGGGCCGCAACACGTTGTTGACCTATATCAATAAACGTAAGTTTGTGAATGACCTCACATAAGTAACTGGTTAAAATAAGTGGTGTCAATAACTCCATAAAGATAAAGGTAAGAAACACTAATTATTAACACAAGGTCAGTTAAGAGCAGATCACCAAGTAACTAAGAAAGAAACAAGCATCTCTGCTTTACTGTTGGGAAAAAAAAAAAGTGCTATTGGCATAATGGTAAATAAGAGTGTTGGTACAGAAACATGGTATTTTATTGAAACCCTGGTAAATATATATTAATGTGTCTTGCAAAGTAAAGCAAGTAAATTCTATTTACCTACTTCTATCCAGGATTGTACTACTTGAAAGACATTAATAAGTTTGAGTTACATACTGAGGCACTTCAAGGTATGTTAATACCTCTTAATTCCATTTAAGTGTTCAGCTGAGATCAGAGTCTAGTCTCTGGACTTCTCACCTACTCTAGTCAGAGTAAGTAAGAGCCAAGTGTTGTCCTTAAAGGTGTAAATAATGCCTTCATGTTAGAATTAAAGCGTTGGAAGAGGTAGGATCTGAGCACTGGGTGTTATTTAAAACTCTATGTGAATTGCAGTTCTCATGCATCAGCAGATGCCCAAACGTGCAGGAAAACTGCATACTCTGGGAAGGGTGCAGGGGGTGGCTGCTACAGGAATTACTCTTTTAACAATTTTCTGGTTATCAAAATCAGACAATTCTAGGCAGAAGGAATCATTCCCCCCCTGCCTTTTTTTCTGAGAAAGAGAGTGATTGTAATATCTTTAGCTCTATTATGGCTTGTGTCTGATTGAGAATTTTCTTAGCTGAATTTCAAATGTCTAGTGAAATATACCCAGGCCTACTAATAACAGTCACCAAGGATACACAGAGATTTAATGCAGTGTTTGCAGAGCGGGGAGTAATGGCTGTCAGACTGAGCTAGTGGAGTTACAGTACTTCATTAGCTCATTTGGAAGAGCCATGATTTTAGAGCAGAAGTATCTAAACTGTAAACACCTCCCAAATCTTTCCACCACCTCACCTTTTTTTTTTTTTTCAGGTACAATAAGACTTATTAAAGAGACAACAGCCAAATAGAGAACTTTTACAATGAGATGTATATTTATTATGTGTAAAAGGAAAACATTCACCTTCAAATCCCTTTGAAAAAATGTATCTGTATATACAGGAAATATGATTGTTTCTGTATTTTATTGGTGCTTAGCACTTACTGTAACATTAAGGAAGATCAGCTGAATTCTTTGCATGGAAGTACTAAGAAAAAAGAGTAAAGGGAAAGCACTGCAATTTTGTGAAGTACTGTGGCTTTCTTTCACTGAGATTTACACATTTCTTTCCCCTTACTTGAAAAATTAGGTTTTGGGACATTTGTCAGTTTGCACTGTGTTTTGGTGAAACCTGTGTAGCTACAGAGGGTAATTTGTTGGAATGCACTAATGCAGCACCGTGTAGCTCAGATGCTCTTTATAACAGAACAGTTATTTGCCACCTGGGCCTTTACAGGTAGTAAGTAAAAAAGCCTATAGCAGGTGTTTTACATAGCTTTTAATTTTTATTTACAGTGTTTTGCTTTTCGAAGGAGACAGAAAGGTACAGAAGCAAATTAAATATACCAGTCTTGATAATCGTGAGGGACTGCCTCTTTTTACCTCCTGCACTAACAGCACAAGAGTGGGTTTGTTTTCTGCGTCTGGTGCAGTGATGCAGCAGTACCAGGAGTGCATGACCAAAGTGATTTAAGCTGCCCCACCCTGCCCATGAGTTCTCATTCTGGGTATAGGCAGAAGTGATCTTAACACCAGGGACTGCTGGGGAATCAGAGCTTGCTAGGATCAAACTGGATAATAAGACACAGAAAGAAAAAGTAGAAGAGTGTTCCAGGGTCTCAATACTGGGTTTCCTGCACAAGGAAGACTTATGGGAAACAGCTTGTCTGCCCTCCTCACAGGTGCCATCTAAGTGTCCTCAGCCACATATGAGGATACAGCAATGGATAGTATATTTTCTGCTGTGGATCAGAGAAGATAGAATAATACATTGGTTACATATATAAAGTTTGTGTTATAACATTTCACTTACTTCCACTAATTACTGTTGGGCAAAACTTAAAAGGTTTGGTCAAATGATTTCATCAAGGTCATTCACTGATTCCCTAAACCCTGACAAGCCCCTTAGCATTCCCTCATCTATTCTCAAGTCCTTTACTGCTTTTCAGTGCTTGATCTCCCCAAAAGACACTAAAACTAAGGATTATATCACTTCTGCATTTACCTTCACAGTGATACAGCTCCTAAAGCACAGAGTAAGTAGGACTGAGCTCAGAGAAGGAACTTCTGTTCGTGTGATTTCAGGATAACCAGTCATGGGTTTATGCACAAATATTCTCACTGCCCTCTTGTTCTTCCTGTCACTGGCTGCTAGCATCACTATACTTCCCTTACTGTACAGTAAAACTGGGAATCACACAGATTAAAAACTATTGCTTTCAAGTCTTGATATCCCACTCATTTCCTGTCAGCCTGCTGATATAACTGATCCAGAAGGCACTTTTCATTAAGTTACAGTAAGAAAATCTCTTAACACTGGATTTGAATTTTCATGGTAAGCACTGGATTGGGTAACCTCCATTACATGCTACCCAGCAGGGAAAATATGCTGTAGTTGTGTCTTAGCAGATGTCTCGTGACAAGTAGCACTCATCTCTGTGGCAATCTTCTTGTGTTAGCCTTCTTGAGACCACAGAAGAGATTAGGATTTAGAACAAAACACTTTTTCAATCTAGTTTGTAGGCAGACTTCCACATAGGTCCTTCCAGATATTCCTTTATTCAGCTGTTTGTTGCTTTTAAGTAATTTTAAAAAGTAATGATAAGGATTTGTCTATCCCCTCCCCTTCTTATGGTGACTTTAAGAAGCTTGAAAAGCTTTGATTTGAGTAAACAGATCAGGTTTTAAAATGCATAGCAAGAACAGACATTTTAATTGTGATCTTGAAGTCAAGTTATTTGTACAAAGAATATAAAGATTGTCAGAGAAACCTCTACCAATGGCTTCTTGAGGACTTTTCAGTCTAGGTCTCCATTTCTGCTGAAGTTAATTGAAAAAAGACTTCAGAACTTTACTCCTATCTTTTCATTAGATGCTACTAAATTTGGCATCCCTAGCTTGAGGGCCTTTCTTCATTATTTATAGATCTGGTAGCTTTGCAGAGATTGGATGGATGGCCTTCCATATGCATAACTCTTTCATTCCCACCATCCCCTTTTCAAGCTACATTATAAAATTTTATATTTCAGAAAGAACACTTAAAAGTAAAGTACCAGATCCTTAGTAGGGGAAATTGAAAGTAATTCTGTATTGTGTTCATGGATGTTATTATCAATGCCATGAATCTTGTGTTTATTCTGTGCATAGTAGCACAAAGAAAAAGCACAGCATTGCAAAACATAAATGGTCATGTTTTACAGTTTGACATTCACCAATGTAAAAACCAGTTTATGGTATGAAGTTAAGGAAAATTAGGTGCTTCTTATTTTCGAAAATTTTTGGCTGCATTCTTAACCAGTGCAAATTTCTATGGTTCTTTTGACTTCAGTGCATTTTTTCCAGGTTCTTATGTTCTGAGCTCATCACCTACCACTTCTGAGATATTGGTAAGACACAAAGAACTTGTTCAATTTCGAATATACTTCTTGTATAAGACACATCTGATTGTGCACTGCCTCTCTCATTTAAGCAGAGTTTACAAATCTTTACAGTGCATTAGAAATAATTAAAATATTACTAGTGATCTTTAGTAACATAGCCTATTTTTTGTGAAAGCAAAAACCTAAAGATAAGTAATACTGGTGGTGCTCATATAACATCACAGAATTTCTTTTTTTTTCCCTCTTTTTTTTTTTTTTTTTTTTTTTTCTTCCAGTAATCCTCTTTATGGGCTTAACGAAAAAAAAGATAATATCAAGGTCTTTGGTGGCTCTAGGACATTGATTGCCAAACCAAACCATTCTTCCAAATATCAGTAAACTAGGAGCAGCAGACTGCTGTGAGCTATTTTTCAGCCAAAAGGATTAGATTTGTCTCTGAGACGGGTCTGACATCTAATATAGATTTCCAATGGGTTGAGTTTCGCCAGTCATAGTTGTGACTTTGTGAGAAGACTTTAAGCTTTCTGAGGGTGGAGTATGTCCCCTGCTGGGGAACCGAAGCATGTACCTCAGCCCTGGCACAGCAAATCTTCTGTATTATGTTTTTAAGAAACCTTCAGTTGAGCTGTGGGGAGATACCCATGTGGTCAAATCTTCTGGAACAATTTCTGTTACAGCTACACAGCACAGTGGCTTCTGGATTCAAATAATAAGGCAGCTATGGTTGTTTAGGGCTTGCAAAGAAATAGGAAGAAAAAAAGGAGGAAAAAATGAAGTATTACATCCTAGGCAGTTACATGATTTTAGCATTTGTTCCAGGGACATACTGCAAAGAGATATTGTCTCAGGGACTCGTACTACCGTTTGTATGCAGAAGCACAGAAGAAGGACTGTAAAATATTTAAGGGAAAGTAACAAGCTGCACTTGTTAATGAAATTCAATTTTTATTTATTTTCATAAAAGTACCAGCATTATTTATGTAAACAATACAAACTGCATCTGCTATTTAGCTTTGTGTGAGATTTTCCATATCACTGAGGTTTAGGGAATATCACTTAGGGAGAAAAGCAATTTTAAGGTTATCATGTGAGTGACAAAGACATTAATCTGACAAGATATGCTCAAGAGACCCAAGATGCAATTGTAGAATTCTTTTTGGCTCTCTCACCTATAATTTCACGGAGCTCAGTGTAATTAACACACTTCATGGGATTTAAGTAACATTTGTTGCTTCTCCATCAGAATGCAAATTTGAGAATGATATGGATCTGTACAGGAGACAGCAACAACTGTTCCCTAGGTAATAACTGGTGCACTGTTTCCCACTGCAAAAAATAAGGAAAAAAAAAAAAAGGTGACAGATAAAGCATTACTCAGGTTTTATTAGGAAGTTAACATATGTTTTATAACTGCTGCAAATGCAGAAACCAGATATGTCATAAAATTAATGAAAATTAAATGGTTTATTGTCAGTTTGAAAATTTTAGGCCTTGTTTTCTTAAAAGGCGTATGAAATAATGAAATCTTCAGACTGCATGTGTGTATGTGTGTGCATGTATAAGTGGGTTTGCAATCAGCTAACAAAAAAATCAGTAGGTCAGCAGCATCTGTTAATTCTTAACCAGGAAGAAAGAATTTTAACTAAAGAGAGGGCAGTAATTATAGGTGTACATCTGTGTGCATGCATGCATATGTTTACAGTACAGAAATACATTCAAGCATTCAAATCAAGAATCTTTTATCTTCAGTAATAGTTTAGTGTACAATAAAAGAATAGATTAAAAGACTTGTTACTTCCCTGTCCTACATTCCACCTCAGAATACAAAGAATAATCCAAGTCTATACCATGTAAGGAGAGGTCATATGGTCTTGATTACTTATATTTTTCATCAGGAAATTGAAAAAATAAAAATAAATTTCATTCCACATGCAGCCTATTAGTAAAGAAAGAGCAAATTATGCATATAATTAATTACCTGCTCCTACATTTCTCTAGAAATAACCCTATGAGATAGGAAAGAATATCTGGATTTTACACTTCTTTTAGCTAATCATATTTGAGTACAAAGTGAACAAATGCACAAATGCGTAATGCTTGCAGAACATATAAGTTGAATAAATGAAGTGGGGCATACAGTACACATTAGTTTATTAATGCTTCAGGTTTTTCTTGATGTCCTTCAGGCACATTATCAGCTGCCTTAAGGATGATCAGATTTATCCTCATCTGCTCTTATTTTTTTCCCCTACAGATGAAATAATAAATAAATAAATAAACCCATACAATGAAGTTTTCCTTAGTGCATTTGGCATTGGCAGGACACTAACCTGAGAAAACTCTTAAGCTGTCAACAGAGTGGGAGATACAATTAATTTATCTCATATGTCTCTTACTTTTATCCAACCAGAATCTGAAATGGTTTTGGTTTCTAGAATGGATTTAAGGTACTACTGCTCCTTTATGTTTGTAGTTGAAAACAAATTATAAGAAAACCTTAATTACTAAGCTGGCTAAAACTGAATGTGAAATCAAAGTCCTATTATCATACAAAGTAGAAAAAAAAAAAAAGAAAATGAGATGCAAGAGTGCCATTGGTGCTTGTGATTTCTAAGATCTACCATATATTTATGGCTAGAGAAAAATTGATATATCTGCTAGAAAGAACAAGAAATGAACTTCAAATGTTTTAAGAAAGATTTCTTGTTCATAGGCAGATGGAGGCACTCGGATGAGCAGTGAAGCATCACCACTGACGTGAGCACAGAAATAAACAGGAGAGGCAGACTAAAAGAGACTCAAGATATGGGTTTATCCCAATGGGAGAGATATGACACATATGTGCTGTAAATAAAAATACTCTGTTCTCAGTTCAGCCCGATTTTCATGCAATCGGACTGAAAGGAACACTTTCTAGTGCCTCTTTACTGATGGTCTATTTATGCCTTTGACGTTTTTTCCTCACAACCTTTTCCTGGGCCCTGTGGTTGTCTGCCTCTAACCTTCTCTCCACTCTGCCCTGAATCTTATCTAAAAGTGAAATTATAGTAATTAATTCATCACACATGCAGTTCAGCTTGTTGGCTACAGCTAGATTCATGCAGTGTGTTCCTAGTGCAATGCTAAATGCCTCATCTCTATAGATTTTCAGGCCAAGGGTTGTATTGCGCATCTATTTTGTGTATTAGTGGTCTGCTATATCATGTGAAATCACCTATTGCTAGGCGCTCAATGTAGATAATTCTGAGAAATGTAATTTAATTGTGAGACATAAGATGATATCTAGGATTTAATGCCTATCCATATCTTTATAACCTTCTGAAACCCACTCCTGAAACTCTGAACAGCTCAATTTTCATTTGCACATTTATATGGCTTTCTGACACCTGCTGCCCAATAACTGGTGCCATAAGCAATTCATTCTTAATTTATGTAACTAAAACAGGGATTTCTACATCCTTAATTTGATGTGCTGTTTTGTCAAAACAACACTGTGCTATCTTTTTTGAAGAGCCTAAGACATTACAATAATCATGATCATATGAAACAAATGTCATGCAGCTAGGTATTCTTGTGGTTGAGGGAGTGAAGTCTTCATGAAATATGCAATTTAAGTGTTTTTAAATGTATGATGTGGTTTAAAATAGATGAAGCTTTAAATTATTTTCTTTATGAAAGATCAGTTCTAAGAAGCTCAGTTTGTCAATTCTTTTCTCAAATAGAATAAATATTTATCTTAAGTTCTTATTCTGCAGCAACTGTATTTTTCTGGTAGACAACTTATTTTATTCTTCCTAAAATTTAGGCACATTAAGTTTCTGTATCTGCTTGCCCTAGAATTAAAATGGCACAATTGCTACTTTAAAAAGTTACAAATAAGAAGTTTTATCAAGATGAAACTCAGATCCCCCAAAGGTATGAACATATTTTGCTCATTTATAGTATAAAAAGTTAAGGCCAGGTACATAGCCTTACTCTGCGCTTTAAGTTAAAATCAGTGGTTTGTGTACAAATGGAGAACGAAATTCCAGTATCAGTAGCCCTTAGTCTCAGGTCAATAGTCGTTCTCTAAGCTCTAACACCATTTCCTAGATGCACAAGTAGGCTTCCAGGAATTAACTTGCTGATTTCAACTCTTTCAGATGTGTTCATGACCAGAAGTGATGTCTAAGCTATCCAGAACTCAAATTACAAAGAACTTCAAAGGTCAGCATTACCACCTCCAACTAAGGTCAGAAATTAATAGGAAATTCATGGGACTGAAACTGTTTCTTTTGTCTGGCTCTGACAAGACACCATGTTGGTAAATTTTGTATCTACTAAACCCTCTGAGGCTCTCTTCATGCTAGTCCTAAAAATCCACTAGTGGAATACTGCATGTTGTATGCTTTGCACAGTAGGATTTTTAGGTGCATTCAGGACTGGTCTAAATCCAAGGTTTTTGAACCTGATAGATGTTTTAATACCCCGTGAAGTGCTTTGGAAGATTCTTCCTGGAATTTTCTGTGCTGTGGTCTTTTAAATTCCGTGCAAAGCAGTCAGTTTCACTGGTATAAATGAAAATATGACATTCTAATAAGTATAAATCACTTGGAGATGACTGATGCATAAGTAACAAAGGCAAATCCCTTATATGAAAAGATACAGATTTTCCCATTCAGGAAAAGCTGTCATGCCCATTAACAGAAGCTGCAGGTACTGCATCAAGAAAATCCGAGGAACTCAGAAGCTATTCACCATTTCAATGTTTGGGAATTGGGCACACATGATTCATAGAAAGATTTGTGTACTGTTCAGGTTTCTGGAAGGCTCTTATCTTGCATATATCCCTTGAAGGGTTGAAATATTTCCCTTGAGTATATCTCCCGAAAGAATGAAAACACTTCTCCCAACACATGAAAACTGACTTTGAGCCAACCATACCAGAACTTCCCTTTCCTTTTCTGAGGTTGTCTTATCTCCAGAGAATGAAAGTTGCTTTGGAATTTCAGTCTGTGGAGACCAGCATGAAGAATTGTAACTTAAGAACTCACTGGAAGTCTTTTACTTTTCATGAAATTCTCTCAGAAGCAAATAATAATCTGCTAAAAATAAATATTAACTTCCTATAATAAACCCATTTCCCATAGCCCACCTTGGTTCCATGCTTCTACGGATATTCTTCTCTAGTAGTCTGTGGTGGTTTAGGCCCTGCCGGGACCCGAGACCACGCTGCTGCTGCCCCTCCCCCACCCTTGTACCGGACGGGGCAGGGAGTGAAATACAAACCCCGGGGGTGAGATAAGGAGAGTTTTAATACAACAGTGCAACAACAACAAACCAAACAACAATAACAATAACAATAATGAACAGAACAAGAGGTGTACCTCATGGATACAGCAGTGAGGGGACCGAACTGCACAAAAGCCGTCCCTGCTCTTTCCCTGCTCTTCCCGTGCTTGGGCGCCCGGACCTGACGTCAGCATGGTATTGAATAACCCGGCTAGAGCTCCCTCCCCACCGCTGGGGAAACTTAACCCTATCCTAGCTGAACCAGGACGTAATCCACCCCTTTATTCTATGCCATCTACGTCATGCCCAGCTGCCATTTAGCAATTAACAATAACCAAAAAACAAACAACAAAAGCACAATATAAGCACAACCCCGTAGTCTGAGATTTTTTTAAATTTTTTTTTGTCAGACAAGAATGTCTTGGAAATGAGCTGGATCACAAAAGAGCTCAGGTTTTCCTCAAAATATTTAATTCCATAAAGTTAAAAAAAAAAAAGATTCTTCATCTCATACAAATGCATGATAAACTTCATCCAACTGGATTTACTTATTTCTGCCTAGTTGATATTATTCATTGTGTTAAGCTTGCATTTACTTTTTAATTCTGCTTATGTTGCTTACAGCAACTAAAACTTTAATATAGATTTCATCAGGCAAGAAAACTAAAGGCAGTAATTATTTCTAAAATCTTTTTGGCTTTAATTCTAGTTAAAACTTGATTTTTTCCTAGACCATTGGCCTAAGAAATAGTAGTAATTCCCTTATTACTATGTAGCATTTGTAGGCATCAACAGTAAGTCTGCTTATGCACAGTTATTCTATACCTACAGGACAGAAGAATGGTTTATCTGAGTTGTGTGTGGTTTCATAATGATTACTGAATAATTCCTTAGGTTCTTCATATACTTGTTCAAGTCATGCTGTGAAACATGCAAGAACTGATTATATATATGTTTGTATTTATATTTATGCTTATATTTGTGTTTATATTATTTACATTTACATTAACATTATGACTTATGTTAGGATTTATATCTGTATTTTTATACCTTTACATACTGTCTGAAGTCCAAATCAAAAGCTTTGCTGTAGAAAAGGATATGCCTCAAATAAGCACTTTGGACAGGTCTGTACATAGTTTAAACCAAGATAACACACTGACTTCAGTATGATACTGATTTATGCTGCCTGAACAGCTGACTCCATATATTGGAAGAATGATTTTTTTTTTAACATTCTGGTGTCACAGGAATAGAAGATTGAAGAAGAGTGGCTCTTCTGGGTTGGATCATAGGTCCAAACCCAGTCTTATCATGCTTTCTCTAAGACAAGTTTTGACTACTTAAGGTAATAATAAAATGTTTAAAATTATATAAAAAGAAAGTAAGCACATGGCAGCGTACGCCTCAGGATACTTCTCCAGTTTTGTGTGACTTAGGGAAATTCCTAAACTAGAGCTTGTATCTCAATGTTTAACATCCTTTGATAAATTTCCATCTATTTGTCTAATTGGTTTTTGAACTCACTTAAATTTTTGGCATCCAGACTATCCTGTGACAATGTGTTCCAAAGTTTAGTCATATGTTAAATTATTAATTTTTTTTTAAATTGTTTAAAATCTATTACCTTACAACTTCATCTAATGGCTCTGATAATTATTTTGCTATGTAGAAGAGTGTCTTGTTCTGTTTTTCTTCCCCAGTAATTCTTAGGGGTTTGTGTTTTGTTGCTTGGTTTGGTTTTGTTTATCAGTGAACACTGAACTGACATTTTCATAGGTGCATCCAGAGTAGTTGCAAATATCTTTTCTGGGTCACCAATGCCTAGTTTAGAGCCTTTCACTGTTTATAAACAGTGAGAATTTCCATTTGTCTTTTTCTCATATGCATAACTTTCTATGTGTTGCCTCTGCCTTTTTATCATCCAGTTAGTTTTGTGAGGAGTTTTCACAATCTTTCACAAAGAGTGAGACTTTAATTGTTAAAACTGATCATTTTATCATGGTATTGTTTCCTGTCCTTTAGATAATTATTTTCTCCTATCCTTCAGGTATTTATAAATCCACAGGTAGACATTCCTTTTTATAATCTATGACTGTTTAGTTTATTTAAGGACCTTTTATAAAGGACCTTCTCCAAATTTTTTGAAAATCCAGGAACAGCATATCAAACATACAGATCACCTTTGATCATATGTTCATTTATTCTAAGAACTTTTAAAAGCCAGAATTTTCACTACAAAATTTTTTATGCCTCCTCATTTTATTGCAGTTATCTATGTGTCTATGCCTCCTATTCTACCAATCCACCTGTAAAGAATCAGACATACAACCTCTTAATTTTCTGCATCTCCCCTGCATTTCCCCTTCCAAGTTTCTATAAAGATCCTTTCTAAAAAAAATGGCATAAAGTTTGCTAACCTCTATTCTCCTCATACAGAAGCTGACTTAAGCAATAGTGTAAGATCTATGATCAAATGACAACGTCATATTTGAGTTATTTAAGAACCCCTGGGTGTATACCATCTTGTCTTGGCAATTTTTTACTCTTCATTTATCTATTTGGTCTAAAATCACTTCTATTGACACTTTAATTTAAGATAGTTCCTCCAGTTCATCTTTTGCAAAGAAAACGTCCACTGTGGGAACGTTCCTAAACTCTTCAGTGGTGAGTATCAATGTGAAGAACTCATTTCATTTTTCTACCATGGTCTTATCTCCTTTGAGTTCTCTTATTACACCTCCATCATCTATCAGCTCTGCAGACTCTCTGGCAGACATTCTGCTTCTGATGGGTTGGTAAAAAACCTTATTATTAGTTTTCATGCCTTTCACAATCTTGTCCTCTAAACCTTTTTTTGGTCTTAACTTGATTCTACATTAAAGTTTTCAGAGGTCATGATATTCAGATTTCCCTACATGGCTATAAATTCCACTTTCTGAGAGTAAGCTTTTAATTTGAAGAGTTGTTTTTTTTTTTTTTTTTCCTGCTGTTTATCAATACCATAATTTTGTTTATTGCCATGAACTTTACAAAATTTCCATTACACATTTAATAATTTTACCCTTTAAGAGTTTCCTTTTAATTTCTTGTATTTTTTTCTAGTATCACTCTTTTTGTAGTGGTCCCCTTTTTTACATACATGTATGTGTGTGTATGTGGTTTTTTTTTTTTTTTTTCATTCCTATAGGGAAGAAGAATTTAAATGTACTATAGTCAGGACTTCAGAATGGGTATTCAGTATTAAAAATTTCAGTAAGTTCTTATGCTCTGCTCAGAATTATATAAAAAATAGCTGCTCCAAGAAGTAATCATTATAGCATCTAAAATTAGTTTTTAGAACATGTCCCAAAATTTCTTTTTATCAGTCTGCATGGGAATAATTGAGTTCTCCATTATTACTGAGTTTTCTGCCATTGTAATCTCTCTCAACTCCCTTAGCATGTCCCAATCAATATACCTATCCAATTCAGGTGATTAATAACACAACCTTCCTACAATATTCTTTCTATTTATATATGAAATATTCAAATCAGAGGGAATGTTTCTTGTTGATACAGTTAATTTTTTTCCCTTGTTTGACTTTATCTGCACCTATACCACTGAACAACCTTGGGCCTCAAGTCAGAATATGCAGAGGACTGTGACCACACTGCTTAAAGTTAGTCCTCTTTGGAGAAAGATGCATATGTTTACAAGGTTTACAACTTGGCCAAGGCCTCTTCTAATCCCTGTGTTCTGGTCTTAAAATGCAATTTTTATTTTCATGCACGATTTTACAGTTCAAAGTACCCGAGAGAGAGAAAGAGAGTGATGGCTACACTGCAGTACATCCGAGTGGGGGTTAGAAGGCAACACAGTGTGGCTGGATGCATCAGGGTATTGCTGGAACACATGTACTCTCATGCCCTTGGATTTAATCTAAATCCAGATACTACAATTTGTTTCACTTGAAAAAAACACCTGGTAGTTGACACTGCACATGAAGAGCGCATAAACTCTTCAATGAACTTGGGAGCGAGGAGGTTGTACAGAGTAGATATATCTCTATATCTCTATAAGTTAAGGTATAGTAACACCCACTCGTCAGTACAGTCTGACCTATCAGTCCTGTCTAATTTGTAACCTGATATTGCAGTATCTCACATAGTATCTTCACGTCCATGAGGTTCTTTTATATACCTCTTAATTCTAAACTTGAGAGAAAAACATACATTTGACTAGGACCCGATTGGTCATTTTAAGTTGTCCTGACTAAATACGACTTCATTTAATTGGGGTTCTTCGCAATTTCTTACCTATATCTTCTCCATATATAAGCCCTCCAAAAAATCAACCCCTGCCAAGATCACCCTATTTTACTGTAAAGAAATAAGCTAATTGAATTCAATATAGGGTAAATGTTCAAAAGGTAATTTCAACTTCCCAAATTTTTCCACATAGATCTACCAGAGGCCATCATACAATTTGTCACAAATGACCACAACTTGAACCCAGTGTTTCCAGGTGTTCTTGCAGCATGTTTAAAAGTGTTCTTTGTTATTTGCAAAATGTCAGTTTTTCCTTTTCATATATATTTTCAGTATAAAGACTATCTTTGCTATGTGGCTAAGAATAGGGTTGTTCCAATGGGAAACTTCAGCTGCTCATTAACAATTAGTTTCTCCCAGACACTTGGATAGCTGCTTCACTGACATGCAGAAGCACCTAAAAGAGTTTCAGATAACATGTAGGTGTTAATTCTGACCTAGAAATCCTTAAATGATTTTGTGCCTTGTTACCTGAGAAACCGACTTTCTCCTGTTGTGTTTCCACCATTAGAAATAGCTTAAGAGCTTTATTTCTCACGTGCTAAGTTCACAGGGTGACAAGGCATTAGTGCCCAGTCTTCAGACATACATACTGAAACATACTTTCTAGGTAGTACACTAACACCTAGATTTCCAATCTGGATATTCAAGGAATACCCAGAAAATTAATTTAATTTCCAACCTTTCTTGTGTCTTATGGGATTCGCTGGGAGAGATCTAGGAAGGCTATATGTAAAGTTCATGGTTCAATTTCATTTCAAATGATCTTCTTTTCTGCAATCTCTTTTTTTCTTTTTTTTTTTTTTTTATTTTTTTGGTACAATATGTAAGTTGTGGAAAGTATATAAAAATACATATTCAGATATAATTTGAAAATGTATGCAAATCTGGTTTCTCATAGTGGCCAGGAAATTTGGGTTAAAAGAGATGTGAATTCAGTTATTATGTGGTATTGGATGAAGTTAGGGTAGCACAAAAGGAAATTATATAAACCAGTTTTGGTTTTAAGTTGAAAAAACCAAAAATCTCAGATTGGGAGCCAAGCACTGTCAAAGCGATTTTTCTTTGGAAAAAATGCTTTTGTTATACAACATCCAGTGATAGTGGACATAGTAGCAAGGATATAACAGCAGCTAACACATACTTACATGTATTTTCTTTGGCTCAATGAACATTAGAGTGTTTATGGGATCAGCATGTGTCTCCATACGCTTTTCTTCAGTGGGCATTTTCCTTTTTTACATTTCAGAGTTTTGTTCTATACCTGTAACCAATAGTGAGGATGCATGAGAGATAAGTCTTTAATGAAATAAAACCACATACACACAGAAAAAGCAACCATCCTTATATTAGCTGGATTAAGAAAAAATAAGATTTTCACTTAAACGAATATAACTACTTCTGCCGTGATTTACATTAAAGAGACAATATTGGAACCTACAGAACAACTGGCAGAAAATCCCAGAACTGTTTCACTCACATCTGACTTCTGCCCATCTCTTCATTTACTGACTCTAACAAAGACACTTCGCTTTTAAGACTGTGAGTGTTTCTATGGGAGTTATCATTAAATTATACTGTCATCTTCCTCTTACTAAAACTGTATGATTAAGAATAGAGAGGAATCTTCCTGTACTCTTTTATATAGCTGTTAAAACATGATACTGAAGACATACTGCTGTAGAGCTAAATAACTTAAAATAAAATTAAAGACTAAAACAAATAAAACTGGGAAAGTAAACTGTAAATGTAGACTTACTGAAATGCATGTGCTAAATAGTAAAACAATATCTCACACAAAATTATATTAAAAGATGCCCTGCTAGCAGCCTTATAGCTAAGAATACATTATAAAACAATCTTAAACCAGAAATATTCTGTTTTTCTCCAAAGCTAAAAGTCTTTTTTCTTTCTCTCTCTTTTTTTTTTTTTTTTTTTTCTTTGTATGAACTAACTCTGGACTAATTCTTCAGTATTAGCAGTTCTGGCTAATACCTGGTTAGAATTTTAGGATTTGTATCCAACAGAGACTTTTCTTCTTAAAATATCTGCCTGTTGTGGTACTGCATCTCCTCAAATGACCAGTGCTTTAATAAAATTTGATGGAGAGGAACATCAGAAGGAATCTAATGCAGCTTATAGATTTACTTCAAAAATAGATTTTGGAACTTTTTGGTGTAAATATTTATCTTCTGCAAGCCCCCAGGACAGTCTGTGGTAAATATAAAGACTTTTTCTCATCCACCTGACAAAAGAACTCTATGGTTCACATAAAGACTATCCCAGCCATTCTAGACAAGATCAGTGAAAAGGAAATAGCAGAAACAGCTGTGATTAAACAGCCATTGGTAATTTAACAGCATTTATGACTAATTTATTCTAGAACTATATGTACCCATGTGGTTATTATCTACCTGAATAAATTTGTGCTTTGCAGAATTTCAATTTTTGTTATTTTTCCATTCTTTCCAGTCCCTTTTTCCTTATTTCTTATATACTATTTCCTTTATCCCTTTATTTTTTCCTCACTACCTTCTATTCCTTTTTTGGTTTCTTCTCTTTTTAAGAGCGCTTGATCTTCTCCTATACTTTTTTTCTTGCTCAGAATAACATTGTCACTTAATCAGCTGCACCCAAGCACACACATTCACATTTTTTGCTCTCTCTTTCCTCCTTATCCACCAACATTGGGTCTAAAAAAATATAGTTAAAAGGACTCTGTGAAAGTTAGAATATCTGCCCCTTCCTCAACCACTTTGCAAAAAAAGGAAAATTTTTGACTTGTTGCTTTGTCTTCCTCACAAAATGTTTGCAAAGATCTACATTGTCTATAAGAAGAGAATACAAGGTTTAAACACCTAACTCAGATGTCTCAGGTAGCTGAAGATGAGTGAGTGTTATCTGGCCTACATATGCCAACATTTGCACTGTAGCAGAAATGCCCACAGATCACTTGTTAATTCAGAAATGATGAACTCAATCAATGGGGCTCTAATTCTCCATCCTCTAAGAGACGGATGGTGATATTACTTTCTTAACCCAGCATGTCTATTCAGACATCTGCTGCTTAGGTGGCAAATCATACTACCTCCTATCAGTATTTATTCAGGAAAGAAACCTCTGAAAGCACTATTACTCCTCAGGGGATAATTACTGTCTGGTGTTTAAAATGCCTGTGTATGTGCATAGCCCTCTGAATGTGTATGGAACTGATAAAACCATACTGCAGCTGGCCTTCCACAAACTCAGTGTTACTTGTTTTGTGCATCTCACATCAATAGGTGAAGTCTTTTCTTATGACAACTTTCCAGACCATGGAGATAGTGGCATTGGTAAAGTTGCATGTATATAATTGAAGAAAAAAAAAAATGGTTGTATATAAGTAAATTAAATTTATATAATTGATAAGCTGTACAAGAACTGACTTGTTTGTAAATGATTTGTAAAGTTATATAGTTGAAGCAACTGATAAATTTATATAATTGAACCTTTGTATATTCTATCTTGTCTAACATTTATTCTAATCTTTCCTTGTTAATTTAACCCATTAGTTTTTATGTTATCTTTTTCAATTAATAAATGTTCCTGTTATCCTAATATTTCTTAATATATTTCTAGATTATAGTTGGTTTCCCCTCTGACATTTTCCATTTTTTCTTTCTTTTTTTAAAAGTGGAACCCAAAACTGAATGCAATACTCTGTCTAAAGCTTGATCAGTATCAAGCAGTTAATTATCTAATTACTTGCTTATTGTATATACAGTACTACTTTGCAACATTCATGGGTTTGTAATGTTATCAGACAATTCATTTACATTTAGTTAATCATGGGCCAGGCTTTCCTTTGTGCTGGTAATGTTGACAAAATATATAATTTTTACTTTTTTCTGTGATTTTTCTTACTTATACAAACCAGTCTAAAATTGACATAACTAAAGATTAAAAAAGACCATTTCAGATTTTTTGGAACCCACCCCATTCCTAGCAATATTAATTATATACTATAACCTCAGCAGGTCAGAAAAACAAGTGCATCTCTGCATCTCTGTGCATTCTGCCCCAGAAGACTCTCAGAAGGCCAGTAATGATTATGGGCGTTGATCCCAATCTGGTTACATCCCAGGATCTACTTCAGTGTGACTATCATTGCTTCACAAACAACCTTTTGAGTTTCTGATCCAACCCAAACTTTGTATGGAAGATTCTTGCGTGGGGAAGTAAGCCATCCTGACTGATCCAGCCCAGGGAAAATGTGCTTTCCTTCTTATGATATTGCTGACACTTCAAAGAGTGGGCAAAGCTTTTGCAGGGATTTGTGTTGTCTCTTCTGTTTTGTTTTAAAAGCTTTTTGGCACTATTTGTAGGCATCCAAGAAAGTGTAACTTATTATTTTCTGTTTTTTTGATTAGCATGATTTCTACTTTTTTTCCAAGCACACAGTGAAAATATTAAGCAGAGTTGGCTTCATAACCCAGAACAGACCTCTGTAGACCACACTTCATACTTCTTCCTAACCTGACACTGAACCATTAATAATTGCTCTGTTGGTTGTTTTTTTTATTTGTTGTTACTGTGTGTTTTTTTTCTTTCCAGCATTGTATTTATTTAGCAGTGATTGCATTTAATCAACATTTCTCTAGTTTCTTTATGAGAATGTCATGTGGAACTGTATCAAATTCTTTATTAAAATCAAGATGTAGTATGTCCACAGCATTTCCTTTATCCACTAAGCTTGTTATCCTATCAGTGAAAGAAATTAGGTTAGTTCAGCATGATTTGTTTTTGATGAGCCCATGTTGCCTACTATTTACAAGTTATTTTCCTCCAGGTGCTTATGAATTACCTGCTTTATTAATTGTTCTAGCAATTTATATCAAGTATTGAGTTTATACTTATCAGTCAGTGAGGTTTTATCAAATAGCATGAAGATAACTGACCATCTTGAACATATTGTAAATATGGATTGTGGTGGTGCAATCCTTACCCCCCCCTGCCCCTCTTTGTTGGGCTGCTTGGTGCTAGGTGCGATTCCACCCACATCCCCCGAGCTATACACCAGTCTGTGGAGATAAGGACTGACAATGTTAACGAGCCTGGCTCCTGCCCCTCCCAATTGCTCGGAAATGGTTAAAATGGCCCATCAACTCCTAAGGGCCTGGCACACCTGTGCCTGGGATGTGGTCAAATGGGAACAATAACAGAGTCGCACATTAATCAAATTCTTTTGTAACTGCTGGAAGGCACCAGAAGGCATTTGACAAAAGTCAATTATCTTGGACCCTATAAATGGCGACCACCAGGGAGACCCTTTGAGCTCTCCTGGATCGCAGTGGGCCTGTGACCAGCATCTCCCCTGAGCTGGGATGCCTCTCAGGTACCAAACCCTTAAGGTGTCGTCTGCTCCAGACGTAAGGCCAGGGCGAAGTCCCCCGCTTGAGTCTCAATTATCGCCCGTTGAGGAATGCCAGGGCATTGTGAGTATTTGCTCTAAACTCAAGAGGGAAATTTTCTTTGAGCTAGCTTCTCTTTACTCTGTGTGTGTGTGTGTGTGTGTGTGTGTGTACGTACCCTTGTTTCTGTGTGTGTATGTCTGTTCTGTGTCCATTCTACTGAATCCAAACACCTTTGTTTCTGTATGTTTGTCCATTTTGTTATGTGCATGCATGTGTATATATGTATATATAGGTACCGTTAAGTAAGTTAGTGTGAATCTTGTCATTTTAGAATCTGAATAAGTCGCTTTTCTTTCTCTTAGTATCTCTGAATTATTTTATAATAATAAATTGCTGTTAGTTATTAATAAACCTAGATTTCTTACTAAATATTACCGTGTCAATACTTTCATCCGCGACATGGATTTATAAAAATGCTCTGCTGTTTAATTCTTTATCTAGATTAATAGGATTTTCTTTACTTTCAAAGTTGGGGATGATTTTAGACTAAAAAGATATTTTTTACCTATATGTAATAATGTAATAGAAAAACATCTGTCACAGAAAAGAACACTAAGCTAAATCTTACTGTAATACCTTGACCCCACCACACACCTTCCATATGAAGACCTGCATGTCAGCTACTACTTCATTGCCCTACCCTTTTGCTGAATTTTCTGCGACACCTGAGCTATGACCCACAGAAATTACTATCAGATATCAGAATATTCATCAGGGAAATCACTGATGTTTAAGGCCTATAGTAGACACAAACTTCAGCCTGAGGTAAACTGTGACCTAGAATGCCCTGCATTGATTATGAAGGGACCCAGCCTGACCTAGTCAGATGTGAACATTTACCTTTGTTCTCTTTCTGAATTTCTAGTCTCTCCACTCAAAAGCTGAATCAACTTTCACATGGGGAGATTTCTCCTGTGGAACTCAGACATGAGACAGAGAGTTAGCTTTGCAGCTGTGCTTTTCTCCTTCATTGATCCCAGAATACTGGGAACCCAGATGTGTAATGGATGCACCCCTTGTTGGCAGTCAGATGGAATGTTGTAGTTTCTATCAGTAATCAAAAATCCATTATTAAAGAGAACTGGGATTATTTCCTTAATTCCACTGTTATCAACTGCTTGATGAGAACTCTAGGCCCTGATTTAAGTAACATTTAATTAGCACTGTTGCAGAGAGGTAAAGCATTTCTGAAGTAAATTAAATTACATCCGTTCAAACTACCAGTGATTTTGTCTTTGTCTAGATTTTCTTAGTATAATTAGTCAAAGCTGGTTTTAACCATCAGATTTGCAAGAAGTGCTTCTGTACTATTGGTAAAATAGAGCGAGTGACATTTTTGCTTCCCCCGCTAGATATTTAGCAAGATTTGACAAACAAAACATTGCTCTCCCTTTATCCAAGGAATCCCTTGTGAGAGAGAACTGCTGGAAAACAGTTAAGTGTTAAAAGCAGAGATCTTCAATCTTTTGGACTACAAAGACTTAAGAAATATGAAAAAGCAAGTATGGCCCATTAGAAAACCAAGTCATTGATTTAGAGTAGTAAAAAGAGCCTCAGCATTTTGGAAGCAAGACCTGTCAAGGTGAAGAAAAATGTAGGGTTTGAGGATGAAACATTCACAGAAAACCATATTTATTTCCACTCTTTCAGGTAAAAACAAGGCACGCCTTCCTTTTGTTCTCTTTTTTCTTCCCCCCCCCCCCCCGCCCCAGAACAAGCAGAGAACAATGGTAAGAACACCACCATTAGATTTTAAGGCAGCTAACTTCAGCTAATATGATCAGGCTGTCATATTCCTCATATGGTGAGAAAACTATTCTGGTGGTGATGCCCTTGTTAAGAAATTTTAGTCATCATTTGTATGATGGAGTACATGTACAGAACATAGACATATTTGGAAAAGTGTCTAATGATACTTCGTTCAGCATGTGGGAAGCAAAGATGCATACTTAACAAAAATGTAAACACCTCTTCCTGGAAAACAAAAGAGCACACTAAAAATCACCTTCCAAATACCAAATCCCCTTTCGAAAACAAGACGTCATTATAGTTTCTCAAGTAACTGGTTTCTTCACAGGTTATAGTTTGTTTTGGTTTGGGTTTTTTTGCATTATCATACAATTTAGTAAAAAGTTTTACAGACAAAGTATATTCCAATTTATTTCTTGGAAGAATCTAAAGTATTTTTGGTAATGGTTTCCAAATTATCCTGAAGCTCACCATAAAATGTCAGCTTGAACTCTTGAAAGTTTAGTAAAGTTATGTAAAAAGGTTTTAAAAGAGACAATGTGGCCGAAACTTTGGATCATTAGTTTTGCTTCAAACAATACAGAGAAAAAACTTGGTTTTATCCGAGTAAAATGCCTGAAGTGGGACTCAGTTGGAATACAAATCCTTAATTCCAGGAATGTAAAGCTTATAGCCTACAGGAGTTATCGTTTCAGCAATACAGTTCCCTAGGTTCCTTTATCTTGATTATCCCCTGAACTGTAGCTACAATGGAAAAGCAGACCCACTTGGTGCCTGTCTCAAGTCTAAGTACATTCAAAAACTCAAACTAGACTTTCTTCTGACAAAATGACCTTCTCACTGGTATGATCACAAAGTCAAGATGAGGCACACTGCCAGAGGATTGAACAGTAAACTAAAACCAAAGAAAAATAAATCCACAAGTTTTCTGTGTTTTCTCAGACAAATTGAAATGCATGGTAGCCTTTCGTCTTCAAGTTCTGGCTTACAATGGCAACAATATTTCAATCTATGCCTTATGCAGTCCTATTCTGTCCTCTATTTCAATTGTTTTGCTACAATTTTAATTTGTAATACTTGTAAAAAGTTTTATGATCTTTGGATCTATTGTGTATATATGGGCCTACAGACACACATACAGAATTTAAGCATCCACTACTCATCTAGATTTATATTTACTATCCAGAGAGACAAGAGGATGTAAAAGACAGAGGAACTAACTAGCAAAATTACTGAAATGACAACTGACATTCTTATGAAGTCACAGAACAAGTATCCCAATTCCACTTTTCAATAATAAAAATACAGTATTATGAATTAAAATTGAATTGTAAACTACGAAGGTTTCTGTGCCCCATTCAAATTATTTTTAAATTTAAAAAAAATCCTATAGACTTTTTCAATATTGAAAGAATTCTTTTTGCCATTACCATAAAAGAGATTTAGGCAGGATACCTGTGTTCTTTTGTTGACAGGCAGTTTCAGCTTGCGCTAATGTTTGCAGCTCACGCAGGATGTGTTCCATGATCTTTGCCTGTAACTCTGGGACAACTGTGTCCATATTTATGTTGAGGAATGGTTTGTGGTTTTTTTTTTTTCTTTGTCATTTTTAGTATTTGAGCCCCATTCGGAATCGTTTGTTCCTTCAGTATGAAAACCTAGTAAAATACGAATGGTGAAAAGTGGGGTTTGAATGCAAACTTAGCATGAAAATTTTAATTCAGAGTTTTTCATCAGTAGAGGTGAAAGTAAACTCTTCCCAAGCTTGTCTTCTCCCTTGTTTTACTTTCTCTGTCTGTTTTTCTCCTGAGGACAAAAGAGAGGGAGAAGAAATCATGGCAGTTCTGTGTACATTCCCAATCCATCTGCTTCTGACATGCATTAAAGAACAGACAAGAATCCAGGTGCAAATGTGTCATAAAGCTACCTTCAATTTCCATCAGCTCCTTTACCAAGACAAGCTCCATCCGAGAGCTGAGCTCAGCTTGTGGAATAGCTTTTTCTGTTTTATTTTTACCCCTGTATCCAGCTTGTATTTAGTAGGTTTCCTCTCCTTCTACTAGTAAGCACTGATACTGCTGCTTACTTACCAAGATAAAAAGAGTTCTAATCTGTTTCTTAAGAGACCTGATTCTCCTCTCTTCTGCATCACATTGGTAACTTCCATTTCCAGAAAGAGGGTGTAAAACGCTACCAAGTAAAAATTAAGTTACTGGCAGAGTGCATCTATGACCTTTAGGATTGGAGCTCTCCAAAGATGAAATGATTGTTTGTCAAGACTGCTTTGTAACAAAAGAAAGAGAAAATAGTATAGCAATCAACAAATTAAGTTAGAAGAAATAAAATGTGAAAAACAAAAGAAAATACTAATCTAATATACAGGAACTAAGGATGATTTAAATTTTATCTAGACTCAGCAAGGTTTCACTCCTTATTAGATACTTGGGATCCACTATTAGAAATGTGATCTTTTTGTCATTCTGTCTAGTAGTCTCAGGCAATTTACAACGTCTTCTCATGTTGATAGATGTCTAGATATTTAAAGCCAGCAATGCATAAAATTTACCTACAGATGTTGATGCATCATAAATCCTTTAACGTATACATTTCTCTGTAACAATTTTGAGGTTATAAGAAAGAGGATATATCAGCATATCACTTAAAAATTTGCTGGGATGAAGAGTTGTTTGCTGCTGGATACAAAAGAAATAAAACACAATATGGTTTGGGCTCTAGAAAACTTGCAATACTATAGAATGGAAAGAAAAGCACACACACTTTATTCAGGCAAAAATTTAATTGACTTCCATGTATTTTAATGATTGTGCAGTAAACTGTTTAAACTTCAATTATTGTTATGTCAGTCTCTGAAATGGGAAGATTAATATGACAAGATACATGCATATACATAGGGATCACCTCATGAAGCCTTTACAATCAATGCAGAGGACTAGAAACTTTCAAATCAATCAGTAGAATCATAGAGCAGCCCAAACTGGAAGGAATCTTGAAAGATCACCTGGTCCAACCTTAGAGATGCATTTCCTCTCATCTTAAACCAGATATGTAAAATAACTCCGATATTACCAGGAGAAGTCCTAACTCAATGAAAAGAGATTTCAGGGCCTTGGGGAAACTGGTTAGGGGGTCAGGGACACAAATTGTGTTCTTCTCCATCCCTTCAGTTGCAGGGATGGATGAAGAAGATTACAGGAGAAGCCAACACATGAACCTGTAGCTCCAACACAGATGTTACCAGCAGTGCTTTGGATTATTCAACATGGGTTAGTATACAGGATGCCAGAACTTTTGGCATCAGATGGGATGCACCTGTTCCAGAGGGGGAAAAGGATCTTGGGGCAGGAGTTACCTGGGCTCATTGAGAGAGCTTTAAACTAGATTTGAAGGGGGAAGGGGACAAAACTGGAACTCCAACACATATGACCCAGGGTAAATTACCACAGTTTGTGCACTGATGTGCCAGCGACGACCCTCACCCTGCTATCCCAGTGGAGGCAAGGGATGGAGAAAAGTGGCACAACAAAGATGCAAGGAATGTTGATAGATCAGTAACCTGTGAAAGGTCAGGCCGGACTTAGGACCTCTAAATGCAAAAAGGTGCTGGGGACATCAGCCCATCTGAAGTGCATGTATACCAGTGCACACAGCATGGGTAACAAACAGGAGGAGCTTGAAGCCATGATGAAACAGGAAAGTTATGATGTAGTGTCTATTACAGAAGCACAGTGGGATGTCTCCCATGACTGGAGTGCGCCAGTTGATGGCTACAAGCTCTTTAGGAGGGATGGACAAGGAAGGAGAGGTGGTGGGGTGGTGCTGTATGTTAGGGACTGTTATGATGGCTTTGAGCACAAGTGTAGTAAAGACAGGGTGGAGTGTCTTTGTGTTAGAATCAGGGGGATGACCAACAGGGCAGATGTTGTAGTAGGAGTCTACTATAGGCCATCCAATCAAGACACAGAGGTGGATGAAATATTCTATAGGCACTTAGGAGAAATCTCACGATCGCTTGCCCTTGTTCTTGTGGGAGACGTTAACTTCCCAGACATCTGCTGGAAATACAACACAGCAGAGAGGGACCAGTCCCAGAGATTCCTGGAGTGTGTGGGAGATAACTTCCTACACAGCTGGTGTGTGAACCGACCAGAGAAGGTGCCCTGCTGGATCTCCTCTTTGTGAACAGAGAAGGAATGGTGGATGATATGGCGGTTGGAGGCTGACTAGGGCACAGCGATCATGAAATAATAGAGTTCTCTATTCTTAGAGAGGCCGGGAGAGGGCTAAGCAGAACTGACAACCTGGACTTAGAAAGAGCTCCCTTTGTCTTGTTTAGGAACCTGCTTGACAGAATGCCTTGGGAGATAGTCCTGAAGGGTATAGGGGTCCAGGAAGGCTGGAAATGCTTTAAGAAGGAAGTGTTAATGGCTCAGGAGCAGGCAGCCCCCAGGTGATGTAAGAGAAGCCAGTGACAAAGAAGCCCACCCTGGCTAAACAGGGAGCTTTGGCTGCAACTCAGGTAGAAAGGAAAAGATTACAGCCTTTGGAAGAAGGGGCTAGCGACTCACAATGATTACAAAGATGCTGTGAGGCTATGCATGGCAGAAATCAGGAGGTCTAAAGCCCATCTGGAAATTAATCTGGCTTCAACAATCAAGGACAACAAGAAATGTTTCTATAAGTATGTCAGTAGCAAAAGAAAGACCAGGGAGAGCCTCCACCCGCTGCTAGACACAGGAAGAAACATGGTAACAAGTGATGAGGAGAAGGCTGAGGTGCTTAATGCCTTCTTTGCCTCAGTCTTTGATACCAAGACTAGTTATATTGAGGGAATCCAGCCTCCTCAGCCAGAAGACAGACACTGGGAGAACAACCCAGCAGATAGTCAGTGACCTGCTGCATCACATAGACATACACAAGTCTATGCGACCGGATAGGATACACCTGAGGGTGCTGAAGGAGCTGGCTGGGGTGCTCACCAAACCACCTTCCATCATTTACCAGCAGTCCTGGCTGACTGGGCAGGTCCCGACAGATTGGAAACTGGCCAGCGTGATGCCCATATATAAGAAGGGCTGGAGGGATGATCCAGGAAGTTACAGTCCTGTCAGCTTGACATTGGTGCCCGGGAAGCTGATGGAGCTCATCCTGAGTATCATCATATAACACATGTGGGACAACCAGATGATCAGGCCCAGTCAGCATGAGTTTTGAAAGGCAGGTCCTGCTTGACAAACCTGATCTCCTTCTACGACAGGGTGACCTGCTTATTGGATGAGGGAAAGGCTGTGGATGTTGTTTACCTTGACTTCAGGAAGGCCTTTGACACTGTTTCCCACAGCATTCTCCTGGAAAAACTGGCTGCTCATGGCTTGGATGATCGTACAGTTTTCTGGGTAAAAAACTGGCTGGATGGGTGGGCCCAAAGAGTTGTGGTGAACGGAGTTAAATCTGATTGGCAGCCCGTCACGAGTGGTGTCCCCCAGGGCTCGGTTTTGGGGCCACTCCTGTTTAACATCTTTATTGATGATCTAGACCAGGGGATTGAGTGCACCCTCAGTAAGTTTGCAGATGACACCAAGTTGGGTGGGAGTGTTGATCTGCCCGAGGGTAGGGAGGCTCTGCAGAGAGATGTGGACAGGCTGGAGCGATGGGCTAAGGCCAACTGTAGGAGTTTCAATAAGGTCAAATGCCAGGTGCTGCACTTCAGCCACAACAACCCCCAGCAGCGCTACAGGCTTAGGGAGGAGTGGCTGGAGAGCTGCCAGTCAGAGAGGGACCTGGGGCTGTTGATTGATAGCTGGCTGGACATGAGCCAGCAGTGTGCCCAGGTGTCCAAGAAGGCCAATAGTATCCTGGCTTGTTTCAGAAATTACGTGGCCAGCAGGGACAGAGAAGTGATCTTACCCCTGTACTCGGCACTGGTGAGGCTGCATCTCAATTACTGTGTTCAGTTTTGGGCCCCTCACTACAAAAAGGACATTGAATTACTCGAGCGTGTCCAGAGAACGGCAACAAAGCTGGTGAAGGGTCTGGAGCACATGTCATATGAGGAGCAGCTAAGGGAACTGGAGTTGTTTAGTCTGGAGAAGAGGAGGCTGAGGGGAGACCTCATCGCCCTCTACAACTACCTGAAAGAAGGTTGCAGAGAACTGGGGAAGAGTCTTTTTAATGAAGTAATAAGCAATAGGACAGGAAGGAATGACCTCACGTCACAGCAGAGAAGGTTTATACTGGATATTAGGAAGTGTTTCTTTCTGGAATGGGTTGTTAGGCGTTGGAATGAGCTGCCCAGGGAAGTGGTGGAGTCCCCATCCCTGGAGGTGTTTAAGAGTCACTTTGACATCGTAAATAGCGATATGGTGTATTTGAGAACTGTCAATGTTAGGTTAATGGTTGTACTAGATGACCTTCAAGGTCCTTTCCAACGTTGATGATTCTGTGATTCTGTGAACCACAGCCTAAAAATGTGTCTTGTTCTGCACTGCACTACTGGATACCAGCAAACCTGGTACCTACACCCTAAGATCAATGTATTTTTAATACTACTGAAAAAAGAGTTCAACTGCAGAAGCTTATAGTCTATTTGTATTACCTTAGATTTACATAATTAATGCCTCTCTAAACTTAACTGAAAGGTAATTTTTTTTTTCAATGTTTTAGAAATGTTTAGAAAAAATTGTTAAATGCAACAGTGGGTAGCTGTGCTACAAATTCTTCTCAAAACAGGAAGTCCCCATGGCAATTTTTAAAGCATTAAAACTTCATTTTCCCTGTGAAAAGCCTATTTGAGTATTTTTTAGTGCTATAATAAGTTTTCCCAACAGAAAATGAAGCTTTTAAGACCTACTAAAACATTAACGGTTGCTTTCTACTCAGGGATATGAAGTCCAAACTTCAGATAGAAGAGTTTGATTCTCCATGGCCTTGTATGTTAAACCTCACTTACAGTTCCAGTGGAGTACCTTTACACTTTTCAGGTAGTGCAATTATGTTTCAAAAATATTCTTCAAGGCCACTTGTCACAGCCAAAAAAACCCAAACAAATGTGTTTTTTATGTAGCTCAGACCCAAGCTTTTTGCTGTAATCACTTATTATTGTCTAAGTCAGTGTAAAATATTACCAAGGACAAATGCACCATTTCATAGTGTCTTTGAACTTCTTTGAAAAAGTACAGAAGATACAGAGTAGAAAACAATGAGGTCCTAAGCCAGTAAATTTGCATCTTGCTTCACTTGTATCGCTGGTCTTAGCAGAAATACTCTTTCCTTGCATAAGTGCAGCTGAGAGGAAATTCATACCTTTTAATACCAACCAGAAAAACACCAGATCTGTGAAGGTGTTTACTACTGCAAATGCACAGCCAGCCTTTTAATTATGGTAGATTACTAAAGAATTGCACCAGGAAGATGAAAAAGATTATTTCATTAGTCATTCTATTCTCATTGCTGCCCTACACTAGAATCTGTGTAAGAGGAAGTAATGTTTTCAGCAGTGTGTATCAGAGTTTTCTACTTGTGGTCCATTATCTATGGTGGTCCTGGAGATGCTTCTAAGGGAACTAAGATAAAAGGCTGGAAAGAACAGCTGCATATCCTCTACAGCAAATAAAATATATTTCTAAAGTGATCTGTATTACCCAGAAATCACAAACGCTTGATAATACCTGACATATAACCATGTTCAGCAAGGTTATGACTAGTGGTACTGCTGTGTGCATTCCTACAGTTTATGTGGTATGCTCTTTCCTAAATCCGAGTCCTAATCAGTCACAATGCCTAAAGTTGATACATCCTCAGGCTCTATTTTGACACTTGCATACTGTGTCTATTAATAAAACAAAATTAAGTGTAGAAGTCATGTGTAGTTCATGCCATGTCCTTACGAGATATGGCTACTAAAATGCAGTGCCCCAAAGGGTCCGCTTCATACTGCAACACTGAGCTTGCAAAGGGTGCACAGTACTTGGCTTAGGAACTCAGGTGTTCACAGTGGTGCAGTATGGCACCAGCAGCAAGTGTGATTCAATGCACAAATCTTAAACTGGACTAACATGATGTGTGAAAAGACTTGAGCTTGTCGGATGCCCTTTTTATTCTGATTTATTCATGCAGCTAGTACTAATATAATTAGCTAGGTTTTCTAGGTAGAAGTCAGAAAGTATAAGTTTAGTGTCTAGTTAAATAATTATTTGTCTGGTTCACCATCTAGGTTTTGAAACACTGAGTAACAGACTAATATTGCCTTCAAAATTACATTTATCACATCGCACAACCAGAATGACAGTCTAGAATCATTAAAGAAAACCAGCAAGACTGTAGCTTGCCACTAGGTCAAGTAGCTCTTTTTTTTGAACAGTTCCCATCTAAGTAATTTATCTTTCTGACCCAAAGATGTGAAGCTCCTTATGAAGACTGAGAAAGGCCAGTAGGGAGTAAGCAACTGATCAGTAAAATGAAATAAATCCCTTTAAAAAATGATTTTTTTTGTTGCTTTTCATATTAGGAAACTATGCAAACTACTTTAGAGCCCATTTTTCTCTCCAGTAAACAGGAGAATTCACACTGACTTTGGAAAGCATAACTTTGTCTCAGCTCCTTTTTTTTAAAGAATAAAAGCATTCATTTCTTTGCATATCTGTTGTTTTCCAGTGGGATAAGTCTTTATTATGGAAAGTTTTGAAATTAGCTTCTTTCTATGAGACTTGTGATGAATATACATATCTGTATGCCTAATGGCTAACTCTCAGAAGAAGTATTTGATTCTTCACTCCTTTACATCAAATGGTACAAAAAGGAAACTTTGTTGAAATAAACAGCATTGTGACAACAAAAACTGATACAGTAGAGAATCATAATCTCTTGGGCTTTAATGGATAGCCACTTACTCTGCTAAGGAACTGTAAAATGTTGCGATCATGATTTATGAGCCTTTTCCACCTTGTTTTGTACTGGTGCAAATGGCAAAAGAGTGAAGCGCAAAGCAGACTGAGGACATGGTCTAGTGAGCACCTCTCCTGTTTTTATCCATTTCTTGCTGTTTAAACTTCCCAGTTTGCACACAGTGCACATGCCAGAGACTGTTCATCACTGTTCCTCACACAGTGGAAAGTTCAGTGATTCTTGCTAGTGGACAGTGCATACCACCTCCTGATTAGTATTTAGTGAGCATTGCATCTTAAAATTACTACACAGTAAAACTGTTCAACTTTAGGTAGTCTGGAGGACAAAACTTTCATCACCTCTGGAGGTGACCTGAACAAAGAAACTTCAAAATCAAAGTTAGGTCAGGTTTCTCTGGGTCTTGTCCAGATGAGTGTTGAAAGAGGGAAGGTACCACAGACTCTGTGGGCAACCTGTTACAGTGCTTAGTCACAGTCACCGTGACAATTATATCCATTATATTCAGTCAGAATCTCCCTTGCAGTAGCTTCTGACTGTTACCTTTTTTTCTGTGCACCTTCAAAGAACTCTTGCACTTTCACTGCTCTATAGCCATCCTTTATGTTGTTGAAGAGAGCAAGTCAAATCCTTTTCTCTCTCCTCCCCTTCTCTGTAAGTTGTCTGCTTCATGCTTCTTCATCTTCAAGACATATTCCATGTGTTCCAGCCCCCTGCGCACCTTAGTACCCTCATGTGGACTCTATTTTGTCACTCTCTCTTAGTTTGTTGAGCCCAAAATTGGACACAATATTCCAGATATGGTCTCAGAAGGGTTGAGAAGAGAAGAATAAGCAATTCTTTCAACTTGTCTGCTGCACTAACCAGCACTACAAGAACACATTACTGGTTGTTGTCCAATGGACATTTTTCAGGTTGTTGACCATCAGACACCCAGATTCCCATCTTTTACTGCAAAGTCTCTTTCTATCTAATTAACCCCAGATTGTTCAGTTGCAACATGTAATTCTGTCACAAATGCAGGAATTTGCATTTTCTTTTACTGACCTTCATGAGGTTTCTGTCAGCCTATTTCTACAGTCTTTCAAGATCCTTTTGACTCCTGGACCCTAACCTTTAGCTTGCTCTCTGATCTTTCTAGTTTAGAATCTTTGGAGAATTCACTAAGATGCCTAGTCTTCTGTGGCAGAGGTCCCCAGTGAAGACTCTAGACAGTACCAGGCCCACAGTTGACTCTGGGAAACACCACTCACAACTGGCTGCCAATTAGACTTGGAACAGTTGACGGCTCCACTTTGAGGACCATTAGTTTTTCACTCATTTTGGGTGCAAGTCCATATTGCCTCATCTCGGCTATCAAAATGCAATAACAAGATGTCGAATGTCTTGTTAAAGTCAAGGTAAACAACAATAATTATCTTCTTGTCTGGCCATTTCATGACCATTCAGACTGGTCAAGCATGATTTTTCCTTTGATAAATGCATGCTGGCTGTTCCAAGCCATCTTCTTGCACTTCATGTGCCTGGAATGGCTTCCAGAAGGATTCGGTCCATAAATATATTATACTGACCAGCCTGTGGTCCTCTAAATCCTCCTAGTGCCCATTTTGAAGATGAATATGATGAACATTTTTTCAGGCATCAGGGCCTCTCTTCAATTACCACAGTGATGTCCGTCAGCTTCCTCAGCATGCTTGAATATATCCCATCTATCCCCATGGACTTGTGAATGTCCAGTTTTCTTAAGAATCCATCATCTGATATTCTTCTTCTATTAATGCTACTACTTCTCTTCTCTAAACTTCCCAGATAAGCACAGGAAACTGTGAGGCCTGAGAGAAGCCTTTGCCAGCAAAAACTGAGGCAAAGAAAACATCTCAACTTTTTTAGTGACCCTCATTATTAAGTTGTCCCATCCATTCAGCAGAAGACCCACAGTATGCCTGGATTTCCTTTTCCTGATGATGTACTTACAGAAGTCCTTTTCTTTCACAGACCCTTTCTAGCTTCAGTTACAGCTGAAATTTGGCTTTTCCTAATTCCATCACTGCCTGTATGGACAATGCTTCCATATTCATCTGAGGCATTGTGGTTTAAGCCCAGAGGGCAACTGAGCACCATGCAGCCATTTTCTCACTCTATCCCTCCCCAATGGGATAGGGAAGAGAAAATATAACAAAAGGCTTGAGGACTGAGACAAGGACAGGGAGGGATGATTCATCAATTATGGTCACGGGTAAAAGACAGACTCCTTAGGGGAAGAAAAACAACATCAATTTAATTTAAGCACCAATATCACCACCAGTTAATTTTCCAATCTAACAGAGCAGGGGAGTAAGAAGTATACCCACATTTTAAAAACACCTTCCCCTTCACTCTTGCCTTCTTCCTGGGCCCAACTTTGTTCCCAATTTCTCTACCTCCTCCCACCCAGCAACACAGGGAGGCAGGGGATGGGGGTTGTGGTCATTTTATCACCTGTTGTCTCTGTCACTCCTTTCTCCTCAAGGGGAGGACTCCTCAAACTCTTCTTCTGCTCCAACATGTGGTCCCTCCCTTGGGGGACAGTCCTCCATGAACTTCTCTAATGTGGGTCCTTCCCATGGGCTGCAGCTCTTCACAAACTGCTCCAGCATGGGTCCATTCCATGGACTGCAGTCCTCCCAGAAACAGACTGCTCCAGCGTGGGCTTCCATCACAGTCATGAACTTCTTCAGGTGCAGCCATTTGCTCCGGCATGGGGTCCTCCACAGGCAGGTGGAATGCCACATGCAGGTGGGCATCTACTCCACCATGGATCTCCATGGGCTGCAGAGGGACAACCTGCCCTCTCACCATGGGCTGCAGGGGAATCTGTGCTCGGGCACACCTTCCCCTGCTCCGCCTTTCTTCCACTGACCTTGGTGTTTGCATAGGTATTTCCCTCACTCTTCCTCCTCCTCTCAGGTCCCCCTTCTTAAATATGTTATCACAGAGTTGCAATCACCATCACTAATTGGCTTGGTCTTGGTACAGAGACGAGTCCAACTTTAGCAGGGGGAGCTTCTCACAGGAGCCACCTCTGTAGCCCCCCCCCTCTACCAAAACCCTGCCACACACAAACCCAATACAGGTATCTTGTCCCCATTTTCACCTTTCATAAGCTTCCTTTCTTGTTTCTTAACCCTGTCTGGAGTTTCTTGTTCAGCAAAGCTGGTCTTTTGTTGTGAAATATCAGTGCACTGAATTAATCTTTCTGATCCAGATCTCCCAGTCCTTCGTCTTACAAATCTTTCTTTTTGTTGGACCTTATCTCTGATTCTCTCTCACACCTGCCACCATTGGTATCAACCTCAATACCTCACATGCCAACTTCAGGAGAATTCAGTGGAATATGAGTTAAAGATCTCATTCAAGACCTGGAAATCCCTTTTTTCCTGCAACATTATAAGTTATTAGCTAAGTAAAAGGCAGCAATTGCTGTGATCATAATTTTTATTTTATTTTTTTATTATGTCACATGAGAGTTCTAGCTCTAGATGAGTAACCAAATTACCTCACTGTGATAACCCACCCATTCTGTCACAGCCTTTGTCACTTGCCTTGTCTATTACTCAGAAAGTCACATTTCAAAACTGTTCAAACTCCTCAGTTCAGGGATCACTTCTATTAATTTTTATGGTGCTTTCCACAGAAAAAGAGAGGGATTATTCTGAAGGAAAAGCTGTGACAGCAAAAGTCTATTGACAAATGATCTGTCAATAGAATTGCTGGGCACCCTCAAATTCCTTATAGGATGGTTAAATAAATATTCACTAAGGGTAGTTTTCTTACACTTCACTTTTTGACATTTCTTTGTCTGAAAAGTAGACATCTGACCCAAGTGGGATGACTCAGTGTGACACTGTCTTATAGACAATTTGTCCTTTCATAAAAATACTCAGAGGAATAAAAATGGACTGGCTGGATAAGTTGTTTGGTCTTGAGGAAGAAAGGCTTCCCCCACCCCCCAATTTCTGGGACAGAGGAAGAAATTATAAGATGTTTCTTTGAAAAAAAACTTATCTGTTAGATTTAACATTTCTAAGTTTTAAAAAACCTATTGTGTAAATGAAATTTCAAGATAAGCGATCTGTGGAAACTTTATATGATGTGTGCATCCCACAGAGGAATGCTGTGAAAAGCAAGAATACCTTAATGTACTCTGTATCAACTACATGCAGCCAATGTACTGACAGGTACTACTGACAACAGCAAGGACAGTGGTGGTATTGTCATCATGATTATTATTGTGGTCTTAGTTATTTAGTCACACAAAGTGAGAATATATTTGTAACTGTTTCCCTGTGTACAGGTAAATGATGGTCTAGTGTATTTGTTCAGAAAATATAAAAATAAATCTGTTTGGATGTTGAGATCCACCTCTCAAGATAGCATTAGTAAGACAGTTGATTAGTGACTTTGTTGTTAGATCTAGTATGCAATAAAAAAACCCCAAAACAACCTACACAAATATTCCCCTTTTCCAAGTAAGATGGGATCTGTAACAGATGGAATACAATGTGTAGGAACTTCTACATAACTTCTTAGATACATTACCAAAACCTGAAGATTTCAAAATGGGCTACAGAAGAAGTACTGATGTAGTTTATGTGAAAACTTAGGTTGCATTCTAGGCTCTTTCAGTACCCAGCTGCAGAGAAAGGAATAGGGGTACCTTTTTCCCTGTAGTTAACAGTTTGCAGAATCCGTTGCAGGAAGAAAGAATGCCATAGTTCAGTAATCACCAACTGCAGAGAATAGGAAAACAGTAAAATCATTGAAGGGGAAGAGAAATGAAGAACACAGTAGTAGTGACCTCTTCATTAGAAAATCTTGACAAAAGCAATAAGATTTAAAGAGCATTGCTTCTATAATATATTGTTCAGTGCATTAACAATAACTGAAAAATCTGAACTACTCAAGGCATTTTCTATATTTGACTGCTTATTATCACTCTTGTCTTATTACATCTCATTTATGACTGCTTTTTTTTCATCTTAAAATAACTCAGTGGGACTGTCTTGCACAAAATGTCCTTGCAGGTTTCCTCTTTTTTCTTTTTATTTTTCTAGAGATTTTAATTTGATGGTTTACTTTTTGTTTATTCCCTAGGTTGATGACACATCATCACTTATTTCTACATTAGACACACGTTTAGGGGCAAGAGAGAAGCCTGGGAGCGGCCCATCAATGTTTGGGGGACGGTGTGCTAGCAAGGTCCTTCAGTCTGCCATCTCAGTGGTGGTAGGGGATAGAGATCCACGTGGCAGCACAGATGCAAGGGTTATTGATGTGTTAGAAACCATGGATGCATCTGAGAATGGCCACATAGGAACTAGGACCTCTACCTCAAAAAAAGTGGAGGGATCAACAGCCCAACTGAAGTGCATCTACATCAATGCATGCATCATGGGCAACAAACAGGAGGAGCTGGAAGCCCTTGTGCAACATTATGATATAGCTGCCATCAGGGAAATATGGTGGAATGAGGCACACAACTGGAGTGCTGCAATGGATGGATATAAACTCTTCAAAAGGGATAGGTAAGGAAGGAGAGGTGTTGGAGTAGCCCTGTGTGTCATAGAGTAGTTTGATTGTCTAGAGCTTGATGATGGTGACGATAAGGTTGTGTGTTTATGGGTAAGAATCAGAGGGAAGGCCAACACGACAGGTATCATGGTGGGAGTCTGTTACAGACCACCCAACCAGGATGAAGAGGCAGACAAAATATTCTATAAGCAGCTGGGAGAAGTCTCACAATCGCTAGCTCTTGTTCTCATGGGGGACTTCAACTTGCCAGATGTCTGCTGGAAATACGATACAGCAGAGAGGAAACAGTATAGGAGGTTTCTGGAATGTGTGGAAGACACCTTCCTGACACAGCTGGTGAGGGAGCCAACTAGTGAAGGCGCCCCACTGGACCTGTTGTTTGCAAACAGAGAAGGACTTGTGGGTGATGTGATGGTTAGAGGCTGTCTTGGGCCCAGAAATCGCAAAATGATAGAGTTTTTGATTCTTGGATAAGTAAGGAGGGGATAAGCAGAACTGCTACCTTGGACTTCTGGAGGGAAGACCTTGGCCTGTTTATGGGCCTGGTTTCCAGAGTACCTTGGGAGGCAGTCCTGAAGGGCAAAGGAGTCCAGGAAGGCTCGACATTCTTCAAGAAGGAAATCTCAAAGACACAGGAGCAGTCTGTCCCCATCTGCTGAAAGACGATCCGTCGGGGAAGAAGATGGCCTGGCTGAACACATAGCTTTGGCTGAAACTCAGGAAAAAAAAGAGAGTTTATGACCTTTGGAAGGAGGGGCTGGCAACTCAGGAGGACTACAAAGATGTTGTGAGGTTATGCAGGGAGAAAATTAGAAAGGCCAAAGCGCAACTAGAACTTGATCCGGCTACTACTATAAAAGACAACAAGAAATGTTTCTACAAATATATTTGTAGAATATATTATAAACAAAAGGAGGTCTGAGGAGAATCTCCATCCTTTATTGTTTATGGGGTGGAAACATAGTGACAATGCCTTCTTTGCCTCAGATTTTCATAGCAAGATTGATTGTTCTCAAGGTACCCAGCCCCCTGAGCTGGAGGACAGGGAGAGTGAGCAGAATGAAGCCCCCATAATCTGAAGGGAAATGGCTAGCAACTTGCTACACCACTTAGACACACACAAGTCTATGGGCCCAGATGGGATCCACCCAAGGGTACTGAGGGAGATGGTGGAAGTGCTCACCAAGACACTTTTCATCATTTGTGTGCAGTCCTGGCTAGTCAGGGAGGTCCCAGTTCACTGGAGGTTAAAAAATGTGATGCCCATCTGCAAGAAGGGCCAGAGGGAGGATCTGGGGAATTACAGGCCTGTCAGCCTGACCCTGGTGCTAGTGAAGGTTATGGAGCAGATTGTATTAAGTGTCATCACACAACATGTACAGAAAAAACAAGTGATCAGGCCCAGTCAGCACGGGTTTGTGAAAGGCAAGTCCTTAGAGAAGGTTTATCTCCTTGTATGACAAGGTGACCTGCTAAGTGGATGAGGGAAAGGCTGTGGATGTTGTCTACCTAGACTTTAGTAAAGTCTTTGACACCATTTTCCACAGCATTCTTCTAGAGAAACTAGCTGCTCATGGCTTGGACAGGTGTACTCTTTGCTGGGTAAAAAACTGGCTGGATGGCCAAGCCCAAAGAGTTGTGGTGAATGGAGTTAAATCCGCTCAGTGGCCAGTCACAAATGGTGTTCCCCAGGGCCCAGTATTGTAGCCAGTTCTGTTTAATATCTTTATCGATGATCTGGATGAGGAAAGAAGTGCATCTTCAGTAAGTTTGCAGACCAGGCCAAGTTGGGTGGGAGTGTTGATCTGCTTGAGGGTAAGAAGGCTCTACAGAGAGATCTGGACAGGTTGGATTGATGGGCTGAGGCCAATTGTATAAGGTTCAATAAGGTTAAGTGTCAGGTCCTGCACTTGGGTCACAACAACCCCTAAAGGCTTGGGGAAGAGTGGCTGGAAAGCTGCCTGGTGGAAAAGGATCTAGGAATGTTGGTCAACAGCCAGATGAATATGAGCCAGCAGTGTGCCCAGGTGACCAAGAAGGGCAATAGCATCCTGTCTCGTATCAGAAATAGTGTGGCCAGCAGGACTAAGCAAGTGATTGTCCCCCTGGACTCATTACTTTTGAGGCCACACTTCTAATACTGTGTTCAGTTTTGGGCCCCTCATACAAGAAAGACATTGAGGTGCTGGAGCATGTCCAAAGAAGAGCACCAAAGCTGGTGAAGGGTCTAGATCACAAGTCCTATGAGAAGCAGATGTGGGAACTGGGGTTGTTTATCCTGGAGAAAAGGACACTGAGGGGAGACCTTGTCACTCTCTACAACTACCTGAAAGGAGGTTGCAGCAAGGTGGATGTTGGTCTCTTCTCCCAAGTAACAAGTGATATGATGAGAGGAAAGAGCCTCAAGCTGTACCAGGGAAGGTTTAGATTAGATATTAGGAAAAATCTCTTCACTGAAAGGGTTGTCAAGCATTGACACTTGGAAGAGGCTGCCCAGGGAAGTGGTAGAGTCATGATCCCCGGAGGTATTTAAAAGATGTGTACATGTGGCACTTTGGGACATGGTTTAGTGGTGGACTTGGCAGTGTTAGGTTAACAGTTGGACTCAATGATCTTAAAGGTTCTTTCCAACCTAAATTATTCTATAATTCTATGATTTACTTTTTAAACAAGAAATACATTGACTTCTCAATCATTTAGGAAAATTTAAGTGATAACACAGGACAACGTATATCTATTCTAATGGTTTATGAGAAATAATCTTTTATGATAAACTAGTTTAGTTGTACATTGCAATAATAGATAGTCTTTTTTTCACAAAACAATAGAGGACACAAAGAGTATGAAGAAAACATCCCATTTAGAAATCACAATTATGTTTAAAGTAGGGCAGCAATTTTATAGCATAATAGAACCATTTTACAGGGCACTTTGTCTTCAAGACCAATTCCTTTAAGAGCTTGTTACCACAGAGGCCAAATTTTGACTTCAGACACCCATGTGCTTTTCCTACTGATTTGTGAAAAATCATGAACAATTTTGAGGGCTCTATTGGCCGAAATAAATGAATCTTTACAATCTCTTGTTGATAATCACAGAATCACAGAATCATCTAGGTTGGAAAGGACCTTGAAGATCATCTAGTCCAACTATTAACCTAGCTCTGACAGTTCCCAACTACAACATATCACTAAGTGCTATGTCAATGTGACTCTTAAACACCTCCAGGGAAAGGGATTCCACCACCTCCCTGGGCATCCCATTCCAACGCCTAACAACACGTTCTGTAAAGAAATACTTCCTAATATCTAGTCTAAACCTTCCCTGATGTAATTGAGGCCATAACCTCTTGTCCTATCGCTTATTACTTGGTAAAAGAGACTCATCCCCAGGTTCTCTGCAACCTCTTTTCAGGTAGTTGTAGAGGGCGATGAGGTCTCCCCTCAGCCTCCTCTTCTCCAGACTAAACAACCCCAGTTCCCTCAGCCGCTCCTCATCAGACCTGTGCTCCAGACCCTTCACCAGCTTCGTTGCCCTTCTCTGGACACTCTCGAGTAATTCAATGTCCTTTTTGTAGTGAGGGGCCCAAAACTGAACACAGTAATTGAGGTGCAGCCTCACCAGTGCCAAGTACAGGGGTAAGATCACTTCCCTGTCCCTGCTGGCCACGTAATTTCTGATACAAGCCAGGATGCCATTGGCCTTCTTGACCACCTGGGCACACTGTTGGCTCATGTTCAGCCAGCTGTCAATCAACAGCCCCAGGTCCCTCTCTGACTGGCAGCTCTCCAGCCATTCCTTCCCAAGCCTGTAGCGCTGTTGAGGGTTGTTGTGGCTGAAGTGCAGCACCTGGCATTTGGCCTTATTGAAACTCCTACAGCTGGCCTTAGCCCATCGCTCCAGCCTGTCCACATCTCTCTGCAGAGCCTCCCTACCCTCGGGCAGATCAACACTCCCACCCAACTTGGTGTCATCTGCAAACTTACTGAGGGTGCACTCGATCCCCTCATCTAGATCATCAATAAAGATGTTAAACAGGAGTGGCCCCAAAACCGAGCCCTGGGGGACACCACTCGTGACGGGCTGCCAACCAGATTTAACTCCGTTCACCACAACTCTTTGGGCCCACCCATCCAGCCAGTTTTTTACCGAGAAAAGCATGTGCCCATCCAAGCCACGAGCAGCCAGTTTTTCCAGGAGAATGCTGTGGGAAACGGTGTCAAAGGCCTTCCTGAAGTCAAGGTAAACAACATCCACAGCCTTTCCCTCATCCAATAAGCAGGTCACCCTGTCGTAGAAGGAGATCAGGTTTGTCAAGCAGGACCTGCCTTTCATAAACCCATGCTGACTGGGCCTTATCGTCTGGTTGTCCCACATGTGTTGTTTGATGGTACTCAGGATGAGCTGCTCCATCAGCTTCCCGGGCACCAAAGTCAAGCTGACAGGCCTGTAATTTCCCAGATCATCCTTCGAACCCTTCTTATATATGGGTGTCACATTGGCTGATTTCCAATTTGTCGGGACCTCCCCAGTCAGCCAGGACTGCTGGTAAATGATGGAAAGTGGTTTGGCGAGCACCCCAGCCAGCTCCTTCAGCACCTTTGGATGTATTCCATCCGGTCCCATAGACTTGTGTGTGTCTATGTGATGCAGTAGGTCACTGACTATCTCCTACTGGATTGCGGGGTGGGGGGGTCATTCTCTAAGGAGGCCTGATTCCCTCAGTACAACTAGTCTTGTTGTTAAAGACTGAGGCAAAGAAGGCATTAAGCACCTCAGCCTTCTCCTCATCACTTGTTACCATGTTTCTTCCTGTGTCTAGCAGCGGGTGGAGGCTCTCCCTGGTCTTTCTTTTGCTACTGACATACTTATAGAAACATTTCTTGTTGTCCTTGATTGCTGAAGCCAGATTAATTTCCAGATGGGCTTTAGACCTCCTGATTTCTGTCCTGCATAGCCTCACAGCATCTTTGTAATCATTGTGAGTCGCTAGCCCCTTCTTCCAAAGGCTGTAATCTTTGCTTTTCTCCCTGAGTTGTAGCCAAAGCTCCCTGTTTAGCCAGGGTGGGCTTCTTTGTCACTGGCTTCTCTTACATCACCTGGGGGCTGCCTGCTCCTGAGCCATTAACACTTCCTTCTTAAAGAGCGCCCAGCCTTCCTGGTCCCCTATACCCTTCAGGACTATCTCCCAAGGCATTCTGTCAAGCAGGTGCCCAAATAAGACAAAGTCAGCCCTTTGGAAATCCAGGATGTCAGTTCTGCTGCCCCCTCTCCTGGCCTCTCTAAGCACAGAGAACTCCATTATTTCATGATTGCTCTGTCCTAGTTGGCCTCCAACCACCACATCATCTACTATTCCTTCTCTGTTCACAAAGAGGAGGTCCAGCAGGGCACCTTCTCTGATCAGTTCAGTCACCAGCTTCATCAGGAAGTTATCTGTCACACATTCCAGGAATCTCCGGGACTGGTCCTGCTCTGCTGTGTTGTATTTCCATCAGATGTCTGGGAAGTTAACGTCTCCCACAAGAACAAGGGCAAGCGATCATGAGATTTCTCCTAAGTGCCTATAGAATATTTCATCCACCTCTCTCTCCTGGGTGGGTGGTCTATAATGTGTCAACATGGACGCAAAACATTATATTTTTGTGAGCTGTGAATAAATAATATTGAAGGCTTTCAGGTTACATGTTGTTACTTTTGGAATGTCTTCAGATCTTTTCCTAAATCTGCTCACTGAAAAGAGAAATAATAATGCCCAAAAATAGATTAGGGAGATGACCTTAAGAATAAACTATATCTAATGAATATGTGTATTTCTGCAGTATGATAGAAACCAAGATCTTATATATTTGTGTAGTCATGTCACTTATTTGCATTTTCCTCCTTCTTTTTTTCACTTTTCTAAAATACTCTGTGAAGAATTATCATGAGAGAGCCTCAAAGCTACATTATAAATTTCCCTGAGACCAAATTTCCACTAAATATAATTGACAAGAATTGGTTTGCATGAGTGATAGAATCTACAGAATCTATTTTTTCTTATAAAACAAACATTTTAGCATACCAATATAAAGGAAGCTGTTATTTAGAACCAGACAAGACATTTAACAAAAGGAAAGTAACAATAGGATTGTATTTGGTCTGATTAAAAACAAAACAAAACAAAACAAAACAAAACAAACAAACAGGTACCTTTTAACTTCTATCTGTACTTAAGCTTCTGTATTTTTCAAGTGTATTGATCAATCCTCCTAATATTATTATGGTTGTCATCACTGATATGGGAATTTCAGCTTCAAAGGTTTTTTTCCCTTTCCATTTGCTCTGCTGGTTGCTGTTACTACATAGTATTCCTTATGAACCTCATCACTTTGCTACATCTTTTCTCAAGATAAGACAATCATAAGACATGACATAATGAACATGCTCCTTCTGCCATGATATTATATGATTAGCTAATGGTTGGATTATTTGGTGGTTTGATACGTTTCTGATCACCTTTATATCTGGCTTCTCAATACCTCAACTTGATGACTTCTGCTTATCATTCATTTTTTCTGTTAAGTCCAGCATGTACGTTAACTGCTCTAAATTTATTCAAAAATATTTCTTCTTTTTTACCTGTTGCCTATATTTTGTTATATTGCACTCACAATGGTTTTATTGTACATCATTAGGGCTTATTCATATTACTCCAATCTAATAGTGTTGCTTAGCAGCACAGCTGGGATTATAATGAAATTGGTTCCACAATTTAGTTACAATCAAACTAACTATATCTCTGAAAACATAGTTGAAAATACAGTTGTTGAATGACTGGAAGTGTTCTGTAGTTAAGTGGTTTTGAATCTGCTAAAGTTGTGCTGCAGATGCCCTCTTCACTGAAAGTTTCTCAGTCCCCAAATGTACCTGAAAACTAATGTTTTCAGATTAGTTTCTTCAAAGGTTTATGTGAAAATACAGTCTTTTTTTTCCCCATCTGCTTGCCTACCATCAATAAGTTCAAGAAAATCTAACAGAGGATAACATATTCTGAAAGGTAAGATTTTCCCTGTAAATACCTTAAAGATGGGCTTCCAAAACAGAGAAGAAGTACCCACTGAGGGGCAGGCTACAGCACTAATTTTATACCAAACTTGTTTATTTATCCAATTCACATATTTGCATCTCTAGACGAGAAAACACATATTACCAATTACAGACATGGGAGCAAGATAGGGAAACTGTTTTAGACTCTGTTCCTGGAATGTTTGGAGAAAACAGAGACTGAGGAAAGGACAGTATATGAAACATGGGGAATATACGAAATTATTGTACTGTTGACTATGGAGTTACAGAGGAGGAAAGGAGAAACAAAACAAATTGTGATGAATATGCAGGAGAAACATGGGTGGGATTTGGTCTGTTACACAGATAATGTGTGGGGCACATAGGATCGAAAACCAGATTTCATCAATTCAATGCCTCACTGAATCAATTCCACTGGTCACTGTGTCAGCCTTGTGTACTTGTAACATCTGAACACACAATAGCTTTGTTTCTCACTGTTCTAAAGAAAAAAAAAATACAAAACCTTTATTTCTGTCCATGACATTTTTTTCTTAATTCATGTTTAATTCACAGTAAACTCTGGATCAGGTTTTCTCCTTTCTTGTGTTTTCTATGTTTTTAGTCCTGAATTTCATGTTATCAGACTGTGTGTTTGTCTGCATTAGTGTTCTTGCGTTGTTCCTTTACCTCTTTGGTTTAGATGCCCTTGCTATCTGTATACTTTATGTAGTACTAGATTGTTGTGAGAAACAGATATGTCCTGTCACAGTGACATCAGATGTCTCAGCATTTTTTCTTCAGAATATAGCTAAATTCTAGAATTCTAAATCAGAAATTTGAGTATTTAATTCTCATTTTTCTATGTGAATTAAAAAAAAAAAACAACAAAACTACACTTGAATCTCAGTGAGAGAAAAACTTTTTAAATGCCTTTGTCATCTGCTTGAACGTTTCAGAACTTTAGTCTCACTCAATTCTTCTCCTTATTTTCTTCCCATTGACAGTTCTGTGAAGAGACTGAATTCTTACATTCATTGCTTCCAGGCATAGGTATGGTTTCTTGTCTGCAAAGTCCATATTGTTATTGGTATGGATCCCTTGGTCCGGTTTTGTCTGCTATTTTTCTGTATCTTATGGGTCAGGGAGGATCCCACCAGCTTGACTACTGTCACCGTGTTTCATCTACCAACTGCTGTGCTACAAAATGAAAAGCATCCATGCTTGTAAAAATAAATTGTTTCCTTATTAAGGGATGTTGTGTATTGTATTCTGCTATGACAGTCTAGCCAATTCCATGAGCCATTTTAGAGTTCCCATGAGCTGGACACTTGGATATTTGAGAAGTGTCAATGTATAAACAGTTCCAGTCAAGTGCCCTTATGAAATATAATTACCTAAATAAATTGATACAGACATTTCCCCGTCCATTTTCAAGTTCTGATTTCTATACCACTTTCAAAAAATTATCCTTTGTGCTTGTTGAGAAATCAGTTTAGAAATGTTTCTAGAGGTAATATCTCACCAGGTTTTTTTCACATGCTTCTTTTTTTGTTTTTGTTTCTCTTATAAGGGAAGAAATTATTTTTTTCTTCTAGCATCTTCCATTTCTACCACACCCTAAGCCTGAGATCAGAAGTTTTTAAGTTATTTGGACTGGAACATTGTGGTGGTGCAATTCTACCCCCCTACACTCTCTATTGCTGTGCTGCTTGGTGCTTGGTGTGTTCCCAACCCTCTTCTGGGTCATACCAACCTGAGGAGGTAGAGACTATTAATAGTCGGGAACCAGAACATTACACTGTGCTTTTGGTGAGTCTGGCTCCTGCTTTCCTTTGAAGTAGTTACAACACTCCATCACTTCCTGACAACATAGTACTTATGTACCTGAGTTTGCGGTTGAAGGAAAACAATAACAGAATTGCACATCCATCAAGCTCTTGTGTACCTGGTAAGAACACCAGAACATCTCATTGTCTGAACTAGGCCAAAGTGATACGTTGTGAGAGACTGAAATGTCAAATGATTGTCTCAAAGCTTGCTTGTGTGTGTGCTTTGAGTCACTGGGTGGTGTCAGTAATGCCTCAAACATTCATCAAGGACCAGCTGTGGCCTTTGTAATTAATCTAAGGAATGTCACCCAAGGAAGCAGAAGTATATCGAAGGATGCACGCTCCCACTCCCTTGCAGTTATTGAAAAATACTTAGATAAATCCTGAAAGAGGGAGGAAAGTGGACTGAGTGAAACCAGGTGTTTCTCATCAAGCAGAAGGACTGCTGATCACTAGCTCCATTGTATTATCTTGACACTTTGTGGCTCTATTGTGTATGCCAGATGCCATGTGTGCCTTGCAAACAACTTTGTGACTTCACCAGTGAGGAGGTGATAAGAACTGATAAGAGGTGATCATTTTTTATTTTGTGAAAAGAGAAGGACTAGTGGATGATGTGGCGGCTGGAGGCTGACTAGAGCACAGCGATCACGGAATAATAGAATTCTCTATTCCTAGAGAGGCCAGGAAAGGGGGCAGCAGAACTGACATCCTGGACTTAGAAAGAGCTCACTTTGTCTTGTTTAGGAACCTGCTTGACAGAATCCCTTGGGAGATGGTCCTGAAGGTAGAGGGGTCCAGGAAGGCTGGGCGCTCTTTAAGAAGGAAGTGTTAATGGCTCAGGAGCAGGTTGTACCCAGGTGTTGTAAGAGAAGCCGGCAACAGAGGGCTAAACAGGGAACTCTGGTTGTAACTAAGGGAGAAAAAGACAGTTTACAGATTTTGGAAGAAGGGGTTACTGATTCACAATGATTAAAAAGATGCTGTGAGGCTATGCAGGACAGAAATCAGGAGGTCTAAAGCCCAGCTGGAAAATAATCTGGCTTCAGCAATCAAGGACAACAAGAAATGTTTCTATAAGTATGTGAGCAGCAAAAGAAAGACCAGAGAGAGCCTCCATCCCCTGCTAGACACAGGAGGAAACATGGTAACAAGTGATGAGGAAAAGGCTGAGGTGCTTAATGTATTCTTTGCCTCAGTCTTTAATAACAAGACTAGTTGTACTGAGGGAATCCAGCCTCCTCAGCCAGAAGACAGAGACCGGGAAAACAACTGCCCTGCAATCCAGTAGGAGATAGTCAGTGACCTACTGCATCACATAGACACACACAAGTCTATGGGACCGGATGGAATACATCTAAAGGTGCTGAAGGAGCTGGCTGGGGTGCTCGCCAAACCACTTTGCATCATTTACCAGCAGTCCTGGCTGACTGGGGAGGTCCCGACAAATTGGAAATCAGCCAATGTGACACCCATATATAAGAAGGGCTCGAAGGATGATCTGGGAAATTACAGGCCTGTCAGCTTGACTTTGGTGCCCGGGAAGCTGATGGAGCAGCTCATCCTGAGTACCATCAAACAACACATGTGGGACAACCAGACGATAAGGCCCAGTCAGCATGGGTTTATGAAAGGCAGGTCCTGCTTGACAAACCTGATCTCCTTCTACGACAGGGTGACCTGCTTATTGGATGAGGGAAAGGCTGTGGATGTTGTTTACCTTGACTTCAGGAAGGCCTTTGACACCGTTTCCCACAGCATTCTCCTGGAAAAACTGGCTGCTCGTGGCTTGGATGGGCACATGCTTTTCTCGGTAAAAAACTGGCTGGATGGGTGGGCCCAAAGAGTTGTGGTGAACGGAGTTAAATCTGGTTGGCAGCCCGTCACGAGTGGTGTCCCCCAGGGCTCGGTTTTGGGGCCACTCCTGTTTAACATCTTTATTGATGATCTAGACCAGGGGATTGAGTGCACCCTCAGTAAGTTTGCAGATGACACCAAGTTGCGTGGGAGTGTTGATCTGCCCGAGGGTAGGGAGGCTCTGCAGAGAGATGTGGACAGGCTGGAGCGATGGGCTAAGGCCAGCTGTAGGAGTTTCAATAAGGCCAAATGCCGGGTGCTGCCCTTCAGCCACAACAACCCTCAACAGCGCTACAGGCTTAGGGAGGAATGGCTGGAGAGTTGTCAGTCAGAGGGGGACCTGGGGGTGTTGATTGATAGCCGGCTGGACATGAGCCAGCAGTGTGCCCAGGTGGCCAAGAAGGTCAATGGTATCCTGGCTTGTATCAGAAATAGCGTGGCCAGCAGGGACAGGGAAGTGATCTTACCCCTGTACTCGGCACTGGTGAGGCTGCACCTCAATTACTGTGTTCAGTTTTGGGCCCCTCACTACAAAAAAGACATTGAATTACTCGAGCGTGTCCAAAGAAGGGCAACGAAGCTGGTGAAGGGTCTGGAGCACAGGTCTTATGAGAAGTGGTTGAAGGAACTGGAATTGTTTAGTGTGGAGAAGAGGAGGCTGAGGGGAGACCTCATCGCCCTCTACAACTACCTGAAAGGAGGTTTCAGAGAACTGGGGATGAGTCTCTTTTACCAAGTAATAAGCGATAGGACAAGAGGTAATGGCCTCGATTTGCACCAGGGAAGGTTTAGAATGGATATTAGGAAGCATTTCTTCACAGAACAGGTTGTTAGGTGTTGAAAGAACTGTCCAGGGAGGTCGTGGAATCCCCATCCCTGGAGGTGTTTAAGAGTCACGTTGACATAGAGCTTAGGGATATGGTGTAGTTGAATCTGTCAGTGTTAGGTTAATAGTTGGACTGGATGATCTTCAAGGTCTTTTCCAACCTTGATGATTCTGTGATTTTTTCCTCAAAAGCCATATGATTGCTCAAAAGCATGAAGTCAACAAATGCGTGGGAACTGAGACAAAAACAAATGTGTGTAGGGCGAGCACGACCACTGACTGAATTATTCATGGAAATGAGCTCGAGAAATACCTTCCTCTATTTGTCTAGTATGCAGATCAGCTGATATGATGAGCTTAAAAGCTCTCTCAAACAGAGAACTTTGCTAGGGGTGCACCCACCACTGAAAAACTGAAGATTGAGGACCAGCGGTATGCTGATTGATCCATGGTGGTGACTATTCTTGCAATTCTATTTCAGATGCTTGCTTGATTTCTGTCTTTTCCTTCCATTCTGCCCTAGCACTACTACTCTTAATAATAAAAATTGTTTTGGGTGTATTGCATTTGACCTTGTTTGTGTCTTTATCTCGCTCTTGGGATCATATTGAAACCTATCCCAACATTGGATCGGGACATATGTATCTGACAAAAGTCAATTATCTTGGACCCTGTAAATTGTGACCCCAAGTGAGACACTTTGAGCTCTCCTAAATTGCAGAGGGCCTGTGACCAGCATCTCCCCTGAGCTGAGACACCTCTCAGATATTAAACCTTAAGGTATTAAGTCTTCCAGAGCCAACAGGAAGCCAGGGCAAAGTCGACCCGCTCAAGTCTCAACCATCTCCCATTGAGGTATGCCGGTGCATTGTGAGTATTTCACTCTAAACTCAAGAAGAGGGAAATTTTAAGTTTGAGCTAGCTTCACTTTCACCCTCTATCTCTCTCTATTTGCTAATGTGTTTGGGCATACATGGTTATTTTCACTAGCGTGAGTACGTACTTATTTTACTGGATCCAAGTATTTTTGCCTATGTGCTTTGTGTTTGTGAATATTCATGCATGTATATATTTATTTAGAGTACCATATAATAAGTTAGAGTGAATCTTGTCATCTTTAATCTGTAGTTAAATCACTATTTTATTTATAATATGTTTTATTAAATTATTTTGTAAACCTTTGAAGTGGTTAATGATTAAGTGCTGCTAGTCATTAACAAATCTTGATTTGCTGCTAAAACCATTACTGTGTTAATACTTTCATCCACGACAAACATGTACCTCCACTGTGGATGACCCTATCTCAGAATGTGTTCCTGTTCATGTATGCTGAATTATAAACAGAAAAAATACATCATCACAGATGGAGAAGTTAAAGAAAAAATAATTCAGGAAAATGGCAGTGTGCTCTTGAACTGAAATAATAATGTAATTGTTTAGTTCATACAGCTCATGTATGTATTGTATGGATGAATTTGAATTCTCTTTTCTCTGCTCTGCTTCCTAATGCAGGACATTCTTTGAAAAAAACCAATAAAAAACCCAACACAAAACATTAAACAAAAAATATATATTCTTTTTTTTTTTGAACAAGTAAATGTTGAAAGAGTTGTGTTTCTGAAGACAAACATTATACTTTCCCTTCAATAAAGGTTAAGAGATGTGAAATTTAAAAAATATGTATTTTTATAGGTACATAGAAAATCACGAGCTTCTATTACTGAGACAGCTTTTAAAAATTTATTTTATGTTGCAAACACCAAACAGACAGTTTTCAAAATGATCTGTTTTCAAATCTCCAGTTTTCTGCTCCAAACAGATATAAGAATTCTATAAAGTAGTATATCTTTTAAATTTCACCTGCACTGCGAGCAGCTTCATCTTTTCTATTCTGCAGTAAGAAAATAGGATAATTATCTTTCTTTACCTTGTAATTCTTTGCAATAATTAAGAACCAGAACTATTAACCCATCTTTGGAGAGGTTAGCTGTTCCTCAAAATGAAAGGTAAGACAAATGAAATTAACATATGAGTATTAGGTATACAATGAGTAATACATAATTTGTGTCTCTCCTTGCAGCTTCATGGTAAAAGGTTTCTAAGGATTAGTGGTGGATTAGCCATGCTGAAAACTAGAACATTTTTCAGCTGAAAAATCCAAATAACCATACAAAGAATGGATTATCCCCCCAGTCTAGATGGGGGAATCTGGTTGATGATGGCTTTCCTTAGAGGTCTAAGCATGTTCCATGAGGAAAATAAACATTGTGATACAGTATTTAAAAAAAAAAAAAAATCGAAAGAAGCATTTAAACATGAAGGTTTTATCCCCGAAATACCGAAGAAAGTATGAGTAATTCAGTGTCAGTGTAAAAAATAACTAATTTTTTAAAACCAATGAACAATAGTCTTTATTTTCTAACCCAGTGAGATAGAATTGATAAAATCTGAAAATATTACAGTCCATTGTGTAGTAGTAAATAACCAAACAGAAGTGCTTATCACCTGTTCTTTAAAAACTAAATCGAGTGCAGCCTTTTCTAGGACATCACTGAAGCTACCAAGATTCCTACTGATGTTCATGGGGATGCTCCAGAAATATGTTAAGTTATCCTACAGGACCAACAACTAGAAGGTAACTGTCATATTCCTACACCAAGTTCAACTGTAGAGGTAACAAACAAAATTTCATCTCATTATGACTAGCCACATTCCTATCACTAGTGATTATGAGTGTTGTATGATGACTAGTTGTCTGACTCTTCTCTTTGGAAGGGAAATGTTCTTTTGAATTTCACATTTAAAGGTTACACATATAAAAGAGATTGCCATATAGCACTGTGAAAAGCAGTCCTCTGCATCTTAGCTGTAGGTCGGTGTTTTAACAGTCCTTCATTCCACTGTAACTGACAGGCCAGGATGCAAGCTTTAGCAGTCATAGGAACAACATAAATATTGGGCAAGGAGCTCATCACTGTGTAAACATTTTTTAGGCTACCTACAAATGATACAGCTTTCCTGTTCAAATGAGGCAGAAGATTATAAAAAGACTTTAGTCATAGAGCTGTATTTTAGTTTACATAGACCTCAATGCTGAGTAAAATCAAGAAGCCTATGGAAAGCTCTGATAATCACTGACCTTTGAAAAGCAGTTTATACAAACAACAGCTTCCAGAACTTCCCAAAATCTACTTTTTTCCAACTTTTCCAGTAATGTCCCAGGTGACTAGGAAGAACCACTTTTTAGCTAGTCTTTTACTAGAAACCTGTCTGATCTAAGAGGAAAGAAAGGAAGATGTCTTAAATAGGTCTGTATTGTAAAGAACACTTTTTCCCCAAAAATTAACAATCATTTTTGTAGCAATAGTGTTTGTGTACTTGAAAACAGACAAGTGTATGGAACAATTAAATAAAAAATAATAATTTTATTCAAGAAATAATGCAAAGTATCCATTTCCTTTCCTTTGAGTAACGAGATTTAGTGAGATAGATACCCAGTTAAAAAAAACAATCAGCACTGATGAGTGATTCCAGCTGTCTCTATTTTAGGAACTCAATCCACAGGCAATAATTGTTCTGTAAAATAGATGACTAGCTGTATAGTTTGGGTATATGGCCAGGCTCTTGACATGGATTTAAGATGCAGCCATATCACATCCTGAACTTCTGTTTCCAGGAAAAGGAAACCATGTGGGCTGAAAGACAGAAGGCAGCTGTGCAGTTCTTTGAACCAGGACTGCAGGATACACAATGTAGTATCTCTATAGTGTAGTCAGGACATAAACCCTCTGGTGTGATGGGAATATTAAGTCAGCTTTAAAAGATAAAGATTTTTAGTGCATTTGATTAATAATTTTGACTTATGACTTCTGCCAAAAATGGGCAAAACCCAACATCTTTCTTTTTATGTAAGAGAAACATAAGAGAAACATATGAGAATATAACCCAAACTGCCGAAGTTAGTTCCAAGGAGATCTAAAAAAGAGGCTGCTAGATAAAGAGGGAAGATTGAGATCATCTTGTTTAGATACCTACATATAATAGAAAAATTAATATTTATGGTGAACTTAGGAAGTCTAATTTCAGCCATAGTTTAAATAAGAAAAATCATCCCTGCAAAATTCATCTTGAACTAAAAAATATTCTTGAGCAAAAAAGATTTTCCCTAATAAACCTCACACCCAAGTACATTCTGTCCCTTTAGACTCAAAACATTTCAATTACTGTATTAATTACTTATTATTATATCATAGTCTTTCCTTCTGTAAAATTTTCTACTATAAAAGTTTCCTTTTGTACATGTTCTCTAGATTTTGTTTATCAATTCACCCAGACACCGGCACTATCTCAGAAATCAAGAGAAGGAAACAAAACAAACTAAAAAAAAAAAAAAAAAAAAAATCAAACAAAATAAAAGTAGAAGTATAAAGATGTAAAACCAGCAAACATACAAAATTGTAGCTAACTTTAAATACATGAAAAAAAGAAAAGACTGAAAGAGTTATAATAAGGCTGAAAGTTAAAAAGAGCAAAGATGTGGGAGTGGAATCTCAAAATGCGACAAAAGAAAGAAAAAGAAAGGCCAAACAACAAAAGTAAATTATCATAATGAAAACTAAAAGCCTCCTTTTATCTGTTGTAAAAATAGATACCATTGTTTTCCAGATTAACTTTGGTTTTGTAATTATGGATTTATGGAGAAATGAATGTTGGTGAACTAAACTGCTCACTTAGAGAATGTAGCTAAATCCATGGCATAGCAGGAACAGCTGTTGCCCATTATGTTTTGCGTTTTGATGATAAGTGGTAAGAAAGGTTGGGAAAAGGTGACCATTCAGCACTTTTTATTATGAGGTAATGGCTCCAATGATGTTAGCAAAATAATTAAATATCATCAGTCCTATTCTCTGTGAAGACACCTAATGTTGTTTCCATCTCTCCGTGCTGTCCTAAAATGTATTCACATATGCAGCAATATTGGAGGTTAGGGTAAAAAGAAGATTTTGTGCATTACATACACAGTCTTAATCCAAATTGGGTAATTCAGTGTTCCTACACTACGTATTTAAATTGAAACTATTACTCTTGTTCTCATGAAAGTAACAGTAAACCTTGCTCTCTGTTATGTCTTTGACTGGAAAGCTTTTTCTGTATGTTATTCACAAATGACATATGCATTTTCACATGGATGTCTCCAACTTTATTTGTCTTCTTAGTCATCCCATATGCAAGAAGAACCTGATGTGTCATCCTAATAATGAATACACTTATATTTTCGTGCTGAGTTACCCTTAGCAGCCAAACTTCCACTCAGCCACTCACTCACTCTGCCACCCGCCATGCAGGACAAGGAGAGAAAATAAGAACAGGAATGAGAAATCTCATGGGTCGAGGTAAAGATATGGAGATTGTTTACCAAATACTGTCATGGGCAAAAAAGACTAGACTTGGGAAAAATTAATTTAATTTACTGCCAAGTAGAACAAATATTTTTGGGTAGTGGGAAACATAAAAGCAAACATCAAAACATCACCATTCCTCCCCCTTTCCCAGACTCAACCTCAGTCATTCTCTCCTGACTCCTCTACCTCTTCCTCACCGAGCAGTGCAGGGAGATGGGGAATGGGAGCTGCAGTCAGTTCATAACAGTTTGTCTCCGCCACTACTTCCTCCTCACACTTTTCCTCTCTTTCAAAATGGGTCCTTCAGGAAAAATTGCTGTAGTGTGGACTCTCCACAGACTACAGGGATTATCTCTTCCTCCACAGAGCACCTCCTCCTCCTCCTTCTCTGACCTTTGTGTTCCCTCTGTTGTTTCTCATTCTTCCCCCCCCCCCCCCTCCTTCTCTGCTTGTCCAGCATTTTCTGTCCTTTCTTAAATATGCTTTCCATCTTAAATATGCCACGATCTTGAATGGTGGGTTCACCTGTACCCTGTGGTGGGTCCTTTGGAGCCAGCTGGAACGGGCCATGTCCAGCACAGCCTCTCCTCACAGAGGCAATCTGTACAGTCTCCCAGCTGACAACATGTTGACACCTGCACCCAATGCAAACTTGTACTCAACCCCACCAGATGTTTGGAATAATGGAAACCTTAAAAGAGAAAACTTGCACATAAAGAGCCGATTTACTTAAGTTATTCAGTACCGCAGCCATTGATAAAAAGACTTGAAGAATGGCATGGAGATCTATCCAGAATCAACAGATAGGTTGGGTTCAACAAAGGATCAGTTATTTGCATTAAATCAACTGTTTCAGTTAATTTAGAACCAGTTTCAGTTAATTTAGAACTAGTTCAGGAAAACATTTTTTTCCACACAACTAGCTGAGTTGCCTCATTTATTTTTATAACCGAGGTGATAATGTTTATTTTTTCTCACTTGGAATCAGCCATTTCCAAGGATCCCAATGATTTATGCTGGCTTCCATTAAAAGCCTAGAAATGTCAAAACCTATTTCTAGAGCTAGCTGTTCAGATATGTCCCCATGTTTGATTTTTTGCACATAGCACTCTATGAGAAGAATGGAAGAATCAGACCTTTCTAAACCTACAAGGTGTTCTGGACAACAAGTGAGGCATCATGCAACAATATTTCCCTTTAAATTTCTTTCTTCAGGTGACACGACAGCAAAGAGGTATTATGACCAGAGAGGAAATTTCCTTTTTCTTAATTGCACTTCAGAATAAGATTAATAAGCATCTTATGGGCTTCACTCATACTTCAGAAAAAAATATACTTTTTGCACCTAAAAGCAGATGATGTTCTCATCTTATCAAGTGGGCTTTAATTGAAACACACCATACCATACATGGCATAAGATAGAAAATAGAATTTCCACCCATTGGGCAGAAGACTTGACAAATCCTAAATGCAGATTATAGAACTGAGCTTTTGGTCATGATAAAAAGTCTTTTGCTTTTATTCAAGATTTTGGACTGTCGAATCACTTTATGGGTTTTAATAAATAGTAAAAAAGTTGCTACTTGCTTGGGCAGATGGAAGAGAGATAAACAAGACATATGTTCATTCAGCCATCAATCCTTAAAAATAATTTAAAACTGAAATTGTAGTTTGTTTTAACTCCTTTCTTGGATGGGTGGTTAGCATAAATGGCCCTCCTCTGTGTTGAATATATCCTAGGTCTAGGACAAAAAAAAAAAAAACCCAAAACAAACAAAACACAACACCCAATAAATAAATAAATATACAGTATGAAATAAGAAAATTACATAAACTATTTTCAGAATTGTTGGATGGAAATGTACGTGTACATTCCTAAAATGAAGATTTAAACATACTGATCAGATAAAGTCTCAGGCTCCCTAAACTGCAATGTAGATGACCCAGACAACCTAGGAATATCAGTAAGAGAGAAATAGAGTATTTACATCATAGAGTTGATCAAGTTTTTGTCCGTAGCATATGTGGACTAATTTACTAGTTAGAAGCAAAGAAGATCTATAGACGATCAATATGAACAGGGAGACAATTGGGGTATACCAGATCTCCCTTTTCAGGTTCTCAAAAATTTCTATGGATATTGAGCATACAGGGAATAGAGGCTGTTATTTTAGACCTACTGGATTACATTCTCTTCTTATCATGAGTCATAAGCCTTAGGTATCAGTGAAGTGATTCCTGAAATCAATAGATTATATTCCAGCCAGCAATGCAATGCAAACTGACAAATCTTAACCCACTTGTCACATTAAAATGTATGCATGATAAATCAATAAACATAAATGTGCTTAGTGTGAAATAGTTGTTCTAGACTCATTTTACAACTTGTAACAGTATTAGATTGCTTAATCCCCATAGGGAAATAATTCTATTATCTTGCTGTAGCCTGAAAGAAGATAGGTAGACTTTTCAAGTAAACAATTTGGATGGGAAATAGCTATTTTTCATATATTAAATTTATAGCTTAAAAATATTTGAAGCAATGAAGAAACTAGTCTTCTCTAAATAAAAAAAGTAGTAATGAAAAATTAGACTGAGAGTGTAGCTAGACCTGAGTGCTTTATACTGGAACAACTGAGTAACTACTATTTGAAAGGTCACTATGAAAGCATTAACATTTAATTAAAAGTAAGAACATAGGTTTTTTTCTCATAAAATTAAAACTAACTAGGGAAATCAGGTGTTCTTCCTCAAATCCTTGATATGAGTAAAAGGGAAAACACCATATATGTGTAGCCAATAATTTACTGTTAGTATAGTTGAGGTCTTAACCTTGCAACCAAAATGCAGGTGATAATTCTTAGTCCAATTACAATGGATGCTAAAAATTCTAGACCAAATTATCTAGTCACTTCCTCAAGAATTGTCCTATGAAAGCATTATACATGAAATTCCTGCTATCTATCTACCTTCCCAATATTTCTCCGGATTGACAGTTTTAGGTTTCGCCAATAAAATGTAAGGGAGCATTACGAGAGATCACCACCACAGTGTCCATGATGCATTGACACTGATAGCTGGGAACCCTTTTTTCTCAGTTTTGGGGTCTGCTTAGGCTTATTTTCATATGTTTCCTTAATACTGGTATTCTTTTCATTGACTCACAGATGAAGTTTGAAAGTTGCACACTAAGTTATAAAGATAAATACTACTGCTGTACTCAGAAAGAATATGTGTACTTTCATACATAATAAGACAGAATAATTAAATGACACGTTAGAATTTGGAATATATATAGAGAGAAACATAACAATCTTTTTTTTTTTTTTTTACTCTCTGTCAACTGACGGCCTCAGTTAATGATAAAGGACTAAAATAAAGGGTCATTTTTTGTTGTAGAGTGACTGCCAGGGTTTGTCAAATCTCTACAATAGGTAGCATTTAAAGAGTTAAGCAGAAATATGTTAGCCAGTAGTCAAGTTGTCACTTGACCATCAGACAATTGCTATAACAGCTAAAACCAGCTTAGGCCAAGACAAGATGAGATAACTGCTGAGACCGTGCAGTGTTGGGTCAATACATCTCCTGTGGTCTTTTTGTAATTCTAGTAATTGCACAGGTCATATTTACTGGTCTACATGTATATCGACAAAAAGAAAAGGAAATGCTATCCTTTTTCTTGAAATAATTCTTATGCAGCCAAGAAAATTTATTTACTAGTGAAAGTTTCTGTATTTTTCATCCATACGTAAATCTTTTATCTCACCACCTGTTCATAAAAATCAAAGATCCAGCTGCCTCTGTAATGCATGGAGTACTGGATAGGGCTTCATCTCGTTCCAAAATATATATTCACCTCCATTCCCACTGCAAAGTTCAGCAATGCAAAAAGCAGGGAAAGTTTTGAATGTTCAGTCAAAATACATGAGGAAATAAAAAATGACCAACATGACAATATGATATCCATAAATTCACAGTTGATGTAAATAGAAAGGGAAATCTGGTTGAGCCCTAGATACTACAGATGCTCGGTAAGCAAAACCCAAAATATTACTGAAAAAAATTTAAAGTAAACAGTATATAATGATTTATTTGTGCAGTATGTATATTCCAGGATGACAGTGACAAAAAATCTCAGAACAGACGAAATTATATTAAAATTATAGAGACTATTTCCCCATAGAGACCACAAAATCACAGAATCACAGAATGGTTGAAGTTATAAGGGATCTCTGGAAATCATCCATTCCAATCCCTCTGCTCAAGCAGGGCCACCCAGAGCTGGTTGTCCAGGACCATCCATGTCCAGAAAGCTTTTGAATATCTCCAAGCATGGAAACCACACAGCCTCCTTAGGTAACCTGTGCCAGCACTCAGTCACTTTCACAGTGAAAAAGTGTTTCCTGATGTTCAGATGGAACCTCCCGCATTTCAGTCTGTGCCCGTTGCTTCTGGTGCTGTCACTGTGTCCTGGTTTCGGCCAGGATAGAGTTACCTTTCCTTAACCTGAGAGGGAGCACAGCTAGAGGGCTGAACCCAGATTGGTCATTGGAGTATTCCATATCATGTGATGTCATGCTCAGTATATAGGTGGATGCGAGCTCTCACACCTTGGTTTTTTGGTTCCAGTTTCCCAGTCGGCGCGGGATTTCTTGTGTGGTCAGTATTGCTGCTGGGGGCGGGCTGCGTAGCAGTCGCCGGTTGGTAAGCCACTGCTGTATTTTAACCCGTTTGGACTTACTATTGTTACTGTTGTTTTGTTACTACTACTAAATTTTTGTTCTTATTCAACCTATGAATTTCTTTTTTGTCCCTCCCCTATTTCACCGGGGATGGGGTGGGGGGGGTGGGGGGGAAGTAAACAACTGGCCACGTGGTGATTGGCTACCGGCTGAGTTCAAACCACGACAATATTTTGGCACCCAATGTGAGGCCTGAGGTTTGAGATAATGACAGAACGGGTCATAATGTTTATTGCTTGGCTCCTTAAGATTTTATCACCTCACTTGCTGTATGTATTTCCCATGTTGTTGCTCACAGTTCATGAGAGTTGGGTTAAGATTTTGTTTTTGCTGTACTATGTGATGCTGATCTATGATAGGGTGACGTCATCGGCCCTGGGGCTATTTACAATTGTGTTTGAGAAATTCAGGAATTTCAAATATCCTTGGAATGTTGACATTGGTCGCCTTGCTGCTAGGAGCTAGTGTGTTCCTGCACGTGGTTCAGGTTTTGTTCAGGGTTAAGTAACTATTTAAGGGTATCACCTGGAAATCTACCTCAAGATCGGAGATTTATGAGTGGCTGGGGGTGTGGAGTAGCATGGACAAGTACCTAGAACAGTGGGCACCCCGGGTGTATTGGAACTTCACTCCTGCACAGGTGCAGAATCCTGAAGAACTAGTAAAATATTTGGAGAAAGTATGTTGTCACCCAGGTAATTCCAGAGAGGCACAGCTCACTGCAACATGCTGGGGCATAGCCCACGCCTACCGAGTGCTATTAAACACTGTTCAGCACCCTCAAGAGGAAGAGAAGGGCTCTGGATCTGGTAACAAAGTAACAGAAACTGCAGCCACTACAACCCCGAGGACAGGCGCTGCAGCTGAACCAGAGAACCAACCCATGATGGTGTCAGTTGCTCCCTACATAAGAAGAAACACACAAGAAAATCACCTTGCAGTGTACAGGGTGTCAATGAACCAGGCCCATCACAAAAACACGGGGAGGAGGCAGAGCCAGTCTTAGTCACCCGATCCTTATCCCTGAGCGAGTTGAGAGACATGCGAAAATATTTCAGCCACCACCCAGCTGAGCAACTTGTTACCTGGCTGCTCTGGTGCTGGGATAGTGGGTCCAGTAGCATGGAACTAGAGGGTAGGGAGGCCAGGCAGCTGGGATCCCTGTCTAGGGAAGGGGGCATTGACAAAGCCATTGGAAAGAAGACACAAAATCTCAGACTCTAGAGGTGACTCCTGTCAAGTGTGAGGGAGAGGTATCCCTTCAAGGAAGATTTTGTATGTCATCCAAGTAAGTGGACCACTATGGAGAGAGATGTTCAATACTTGAGGGAGCTAGCTGTGTGGGAGATGGTTTACTATGACCGAGATAATGCACAGCTACCCAGGTGAATCCAGGTGAAGTCCAGTGCACCCAGCCCATGTTGAGGAAGTTTGTATGGAGCACACCATCATCATACACCAATGCATTAGCAGTAATGGACTGGAGAGACGAAGAGATACCAACAGTGAATGAACTAGCTTGCTGACTACAACAATATGAAGAAAGTCTATTACCCCCTTGTCGAGGCTGTGAAGAAATTATCTCAAGAATTCTAGCAATTTAAAGAGGACATGTCCTACTCCCCACCTGCACTGACTAGGATCTTGGCTATTAGGAGCAGTCATTTCTCTACTCGAGATAACCAGTACACACCACAGGGGAATCTGTGTCATCACCTGCATGACTATAGAGAAGACATGAAGAAATGGGATGGAAAACCTACCTACCTTCTAGAAGAGTGGGTATGTGAGTTGGAAGGAGGAACAAGTACAGAACAGGGTTCTTTTAGGAGAAATGCTGCTCTGGTTTCCAGTAATCAAGTGTCCAAACAGAGCAGAAAGGCTGACTTTGTTCACAATCCTATGAGAAGAACTTCTGATTTGTATTCACAAGAAGTGAGTGATCAAGATGAGACTGAAACCCGTGCACACCATACTAAACTATTTGTGATTAGCAGGTATTATGACCAACATTAGAGGGGCCCTGCCTCCAGCCAGGCGGAGGACAGGGACAATCGAGTTTATTGGCCCATGTGGATTCGATGGCCTGGCACATCTGACCCCCAGCAGTATAAGGCTCTAGTGGACACTGGTGCGCAATGCACCCTAATGCCGTCAAATTTCAAAGGGGCAGAACCCATTTGTATTAGAGTTGAAGGCAGCCAAGTGGTACATCACGATTGATATTGTTAACGTATTTTTCTCCATCCCTCTGGCAGCAGAATGCAGGCCACAGTTTGCTTTTACCTGGAGGGGTGTCCAATACACGTGGAATCGACTGCCCCAGGGGTGGAAACACAGCCCCACCGTTTGCCATGGACTGATCCAGACTGCACTGGAACAGGGTGAAACACTGGAACACTTACAGTACATTGATGATACCTTTATATGGGGTAATACAGCAGAAGAAGTTTTTGAGAAAGGGGAGAAAATAATCCAAATCCTTCTGAGAGCTGGTTTTGCCATAAAGCGTGGTAAGGTTAAGTGACCTGCAGAAGAGATTCAGTTTTTAGGAGTAAAGTGGCAAGATGGACATCGTCAGATTCCAATGGAGGTGATTAATAAAATAACAGCTATGTCCCCACCGACTAATAGAAAAAAAACGAAATCTTTCTTAGGTGTTATGGGTTTCTGGAGACTGCACATTCCAAATTACAGTCAGATTGTAAGCCATCCCTATCACCTGATCTGGAAAAAGAATGATTTTATATGGGGTCTGGAGAAACAACAAGCTTTTGAACAAATTAAGCAGGAAATAGTTCATGCAGTAGCCCTCGAGCCAGTTCAGACAGGACAAGATGTTAAAAACGTGCTCTACACTGCAGCCAGGAAGGATGGCCCTACCTGGAGTCTCTGGCAGAGAGCACCAGGGGATACTCAGGGTCGACCCCTGGGGTTTTGGAGTCGGGGATACAGAGGATCTGAGGACCGCCATACTCTGACCGAAAAGGAGATATTGGCAACATATGAAGGGGTCTGAGCTGCTTCAGAGGTGATCAAGACTGAAGCACAACTCCTCTTGGCACACCGACTGCCAGTGCTGGGCTGGATGTTCAAAGGGAGTGTCCCCTCTACACATCATGCAGCCGATGCCACATGGAGTAAATGGGTCACATTAATCACACAGCAGGCTTAAATAGGGAGCCCCAGTCATCCAGGAATACTGGAAGTGATCACAAATTGGCCAGAAAGCAAAGATTTTGGAATGGTGTCAGAGGAAGAGGTAACACGTGCTGAGGAGGCCCCACCATATAATAAACTACTGGATAATGAGAAGCAATATGTCCTGTTTATTGATGGGTCCTGTCGCATTGTGGGGAAACATCGAAGGTGGAAAGAAGCTGTGTGGAGCCCCACACAACGGGTCGCTGAAGCTGCTGAAGGAGAAGTTGAATCAAGTCAGTTCACAGAGGTGAAAGGCATCCAGTTGGCCTTGAATATTGCTGAGCGAGAAAAGTGGCCGGTGCTCTACCTTTATACTGACTCACGAATGGTGACAAATGGTCTACGGGGGTGGTTACAGCAGTGGAAATGGAGCAACTGGCAGTGCAGAGGCAAACCCATCTGGGCTGCTGAATTATGGCAAGATATTGATGCTCGAGTAGAGAATCTGGCTGTTAAAGTACGCCATGTAGACGCTCATGTACCCAAGAGCTGGGCCACTGAAGAACATCAGAACAACCAACAAGTGGATCAAGCTGCTAAGATTAAGGTGCCTCACATAGATCTGGACTGGCAACATAAGGGTGAACAATTTATGGCTCACTGGGCCCATGACTCCTCAGGCCATCAGGGAAGAGATGCAACATATAGATGGGTTTGTGACTGAGGGGTGGACTTAACCATGGATGCTATTGCACAGGTAATCCATGAATGTGAGACATGTGCTATGATCAAGCAAGCCAAACGGTTAAAGCCCATTTGATATGGAGGACAATGGTTAAAATCTAAATATGAGGAGGCCTGGCAGATTGATTACATCACGGTCCCAAAAATTTGGCATGGCAAACACTATGTGCTTACAATGGTGGAAGCAGCCACCGGATGGTTGGAAACACGCCATGCCCCATGCCACTGCCCGGAACACCATTGTAAGCCTTGAGGAGAAAGTCTTATGGCAGCATGGCACACCAGAAAGGATTGAGTCAGATAATGGGACACATTTCCGAAACAATCTTATAGATGCTTGGGCCAAAGAACATGACATTGAGTGGATATATTGCATTCCCTACCATGAACAAGCCTCTGGGAAAATTGAGCGATACAATGGGTTGCTAAAAACTACACTGAGAGCAATGGGTGGTGGAACTTTCAAACACTGGGACATGCATTTAGCAAAACCCACCTTGTTAGTCAATACAAGCTGGCCCTGCTCAATCAAACCTCCTACATACTGTAGATGGGGCTAAAGCCCCCATAGTGTGCATTAAAAATATGCTGGGGAAGACCATCTAGGTTATTCCTGCATCGGGTAAAGGTAAACCCATGCGTGGGATTACTTTTGCACAAGGACCCGGGTGCACTTGGTGGGTAATGCAGAATAACAGAGAAGTCCCATGTGTGCCTCAAGGAGATTTAACTTTAGGTGAAAACAGCCAGGGAATCGATAATTATCCCTTTTATTGCAATTGGTGGCTCACAACATCCTCCTGCCACATCCAAAGACTCCTGCTCCGCCAACTGAGCCCACTCCAAGTCACTCCTCCAGACTTAAGACTGTCATAAGAGATGGAACCCAAAGTAATGAACCAAATGAACTCAGTAGACATTTTGGAAGGATGGCCAACAGACTAAGGGAATGATATCTGTGAGACCCAGGAAAAGAGGTGGTGATTCCTTAGAGTGTATTTGGAACCTGAGCGTAATATAAATGGTAAGGAATGAGGGGTGAAGACTGTTCTGGTTTCATCCAGGATAGAGTAAACTTTCCATGGGCTGAGAGGGAACACAGCAAGAGGGCCGGGCCCGAATTGGACATTGAAGCATTCCATAACATGTGACATCATGTTCATTATATAGGCAGACATGTGCTCTCTCACACCTCGTTTTTGCGATTTCGGTTTCCCAGTTGGCGCAGCGGGATTTCTGGTGTGATCAGAATCATTGCAGGGGGCGGGCTGCATACCAATCATTGGTCGGTAAGCCACTAGTATTTTTACCTGTTTGGACTTAATATGATTACTGTTTCCTGCATCATATAAACATACACAAGTCTATGAGACCGGATGGGATACTCCGGAGGGTGATGAAGGAGCTGGCTGGAGTGCTCGCCAAGCCGCTTTCCATTATTTACCAGCAGTCCTGACTGACTGGGAAGGTCCTGACAGATTGGAAATCGGCCAATGTGATGTCCATATATAAGAAGGGTCAGAAGGATGATATGGAAAATTACAGGCCTGTCAGCTTGACCTCGGTGCCCGGGAAGCTGATGGAGCAGCTCATCCTGAGTACCATCATACAACACATGCGGAATAACCAGATGATAAGGCCCAGTCAGCATGGGTTTATGAAAGGCAGGTCCTGCTTGACAAACCTGATCTCCTTCTACGAAAGGGTGACCTGCTTATTGGATGAGGGAAAGGCTGTGGATGTTGTTTACCTTGACTTCAGGAAGGTCTTTGACACCGTTTCCCACAGCATTCTCCTGGCGAAACTGGCTGCTCACGGCTTGGATGGGCACAAGCTTTGCTGGGTAAAAAACTGTCTGGATGGGTGGGCCCAAAGAGTTGTGGTGAACGGAGTTAAATCCAGTTAGCGGCTGGTCATGAGGGGTGTCCCCCATGGCTCAGTTTTGGGGCCACTCCTGTTTAACACCTTTACTGATGATCTAGACCAGGGCATTGACTTTAGCTTCTCCCTGGGTGCTTGGACAGTGTTTCTGTATTCCTTCTAGGTGACCTGCCCTTGCTTCCACCCTCTGTATGCTTCTCTTTTGTGTTTGAGTTTAGCCAGCACCTCCTTGTACATTCATGCAGGCCTCCTGGCATTTTGGCCTGACTTCTTATTCTTTGGGATCTAGCTCTCTTGAGCTTGGAGGAGGTGATATTAACCAGCTTTCTTGCACCCTTCTTCCCTCCAGGGACTAATCCCATTTGACTCTTCCAAGCAGATCTTTGAAGAGGCCAGACTCTGTTCTTTTGAAGTCCAGAGCTGTGAGCTTGCTTTTGACCCTCCTCCCTCAGGATCCTGAACTTCCACATCTTGTGGTCACTGCAGCCAAGGCAGCCTTTGATCTTCACATCCCCAGTGAGCTCCTCCTTGTTGGTCAGTATAAGGTCCAGCATAGCACTTCTCCTCAATTCCTCCTCCATCACTTGGTGGAGGGAGACATCACCAATGTGTTCCAGGAACCTCCTGGATTGCTCCTGCCCTGCTGTGTTGTCCCTCCAGCAGATATCAGGGTGCTTGAAGTCCCCCATGAGGACCAGGGTCTGTGAATGTGAGGCTGTTTCTATCTTTCTGTTGAGAGCCTCATCCACTTGTTCTTCCTGGTTGGGTGGCCTGTAGCAGACACCTACTCTAACGTCACCTTTGTCTGTCCTCTCTTTAATCGCAACCCATAAAGTCTCAGGTGATTCCTCACCCATCCCCGCGTAGAGCTCCATGCATGCCAGTTGCTCTCTGACATAAAGGGCAGCTCCCCTCCACATCTTCCCTTCCTGTCCTTCCTAAAGAACCCATATCCCACCACTGCAATACTCTATTCATGGGAGCCATCCCACCATGTCTCCATGTCCCCAACAAGATCGTAGCCCTGCAACTGCACACAAGTCTCTAACTCGGCATGTTTATTCCCATTTCTGCATACTTGAGTGTACAGGAACTTTAAAGGAGGCACCCAGTATGTTGAGTTCCTGGAGAGGCTTTGGGTGATTTCTCTATAATGGTGCCATGTAGGCACTTCTTGTTCTCACTTTAAAGCTCTCCTTTTGAGCTCAGCCATCCCATTGGAAAAAATTAACATTGCCTTGCTTCCATCTGACCTCTCCCGAATAGATGCTGATCTGCAAACAGGATCCCATGGTCATAGAACACAAAACCTTTTTACCAACAGCAGTTCTACAGTCAATTATTGACTTGTCCTGTTAATGCATTCGCCTTATACCCTTTCCCTTCACTGACAGGGTTGAGGAGAATACCACCTGGACCTACACACCCATGATTACCACCCTCAGAACTCTGTAGTCACTTTTGATACTTCCCAGGTTTCCCTTGTCAGTATGATTTATGTCCACAGGGAATTAGGGAAGCATGTGTAGTAGTCAGAGGATCAGCTGAGTTTTGACAATCTCTCTACAACATCAGGATTCCTGGTCCCTGGCAGACAGCAAGGCTCTCACGATGATGACTGGTCGTGTTGGCAGATGGGTGCCTCTGACTTGCTATTTATTCCACATAGGCTTGTACCAGATTCTTTGCTTGTAGTCATATCTGGCTCCTCTTCAGCTTGAGGGTGGTGAACCTATTTTGCAGCTGTAAGCAGTTAAGTGGGGTAGTAGTCTTCCTGTTCATGGCAGAAGTCATCAATTTCCATCGTTCCCTTTCTCCAGAGGTTTTGCTTATCTTCATAGTGAGTGTAGACGCTGCCCGCTCCTCTACTGCAGGTGGGCACAGAGGCTGTTCAAGCTGCTGAGTCTTACAGAACATCCTGACTGTATGTCTCACATGCAGATGGTTGTTTTTCTTCTCTGACTTGTTTTAAGGTATAATGGACAGAAGTAGCTCTGTCTTGGAAAACAGGCAACATTCACCCATATGTACCAATCTGAGAAATTCAGTGGGCAAAGGCTCTTGTTCAGTTGTGGCAGGGAGTAGGTGGTGCTTTGCGAGCTCTGTAACAGACAAGAAGGCTGGTTGGAGTTCCAAGGATCCCAAAACCAGTAAAATATCTTTATATCTGTGTTCTACTTGTATCAGTTCCACATTCTTCAATAGGTGACACACAGAAAAAAAACCCCACTCAATTATGTTTCACTTTATGTATATTTCTGATTCTAACAGGCTATTTAATTATTCTGTCTTGTTATGTATGAAAGTATCCATTTCCTTTTTTTGTGTAAAACAGTAGTACTTATAAATTAATTAAGTGATGAAGGGCAGATGGCTGGAGGGCTAGGTAAAGTGAAATCACCCTGAATTTGTTCTAAACATATATTAATTTATTTTATACAGTCTTGCTTTGGTCTGGTACTTTGGGATGAATGGAATGGGTTGTCTTTATCTTTTATCATTCTAAATAAAATTGACTCCTTACTTTTTTCATTCTGCATTATCTAGAGGCTCAAATCTCAATATAGTACACCAAATACCAAAAAAATCTGTGATTTTGAATTACAATGAAAACTTTGTGTAAAGTTAGTGTGTAAAACATATGGTATGATGAGGGTAGACTGCAGTCTTATTTGGATATGGTGCTTCTCAGGAGAAGTATCCCACTGCATATTGATATGGAAAGTATGTAACAACAATTCTATAAACAACCCTTTAAAAAACAATTCTGCTACTACTGCAATTTCATCTGGAGTAGAGACATGAAGTTCTTTTAACGCTTAGATGAAGCTTGCAAGATAGCAGACAGCCTCATTTCCATAGCAGCCAAATTTTATGAAGCCCTAAGCCAATTATTTAATTAGCTAATTTGCTCAGTCACAAATAATTTGCACGTAGCTCTAAATGTCAGATTTGAAAACACTGGGGAGAGTTAGTCCTAGTGGAAAATATATTATTGAGAACAGAATTCCCTTACAAGGTTTTTCCAGGAAGTCTCAACAGGTTTGAGGGATGAAGGTCAGTTTGTATTCATGATTGTGTTAAGAAGTGGGGAAGAAAGAGGTGAAAAGAGTAGTATGAATCTTAATAGATGCTAGAGGATGACCTTGGTTGCCTAAATAATTCTTATAGAGATACTATACCTCTCTAATATCTCATTTTAACTCTAAATAATTTTTGGGCGTATGCATGTTTATGAGAAAATAGATTTGTCTACCTTCCCACTGATATTAGGAAAAGGAATTTTAGAAGAAGAATATTAACATTTTCCTCTATCCCATATTCTTTCTATGAGTTTATTCTGTTGGAATCTCCAGATCCTTCTGGTCATTAAATCCTTTTGCCTGCATAGTGACATTTTTTAAATAGCTCTGCCTTCCTGTATCTTCATCTATACTCTTTCCATGATTCTTCCCATTTTCCAGGACAGGAAGAAAACAGAAGCAAAAGAATTTTAAAACTCTTGCCCTGTCTTTTGCCCCCTTGCCAATGTACTGTATCAGTAAGAGAACTGGCAAATTCAATTGCCAGTTTCTTCAAAGGTCCTTTTGCTTACCTGCTGAGTGAGTGAGAACAGTCAATCTCAAGAATTTTCTTCTAAGACTTCCCCCCACCCCTACAATCAAGTAATTTGCAAGAGATTCCTGAGTGTTGGCCACACTGGCATTATGGGGAGGTGAGCACAGAGAAAGCAGCTTTAGAAAAATTCCAATGGGTTAGCATTATGTTTTTCTCCCCATTAGTTTTCATTCCCAAAAATATATACAAAATATTTTTTGCAGCAGCTCCTCTCCCCCACTTTTCACAATCTCTCCTTTGCATATGTCTAGATAGATGTCATTTTCCTTAAAAATACTATTAGTTTTTGTTTTTGTTTTTTTTTTCTCTTAGCAGCTGTGATGCTTCTCTCTCCCCACAAATACTTTTGGTCTCCTCTATGAAGATTATAGCTGCTGAGTTTTCAGGAGGAAAAAAAGAAATCCTACTCACAAGTAGGAAGACAAGGGTAAATCAAAGTTTTCAGCATTTCTTAAACAGATTTTTAAGCCACAAACATATTTTTTTGGATGGTCTGAAAACCTGCTTTCTGAATACTGAGTGATTGCACAGAGAGAACTAGAGGGTTCTGTTCCTGACCTTTTTATTCTTTCCTTAATGTGCTTCTCTGTGTGACCTGTCAGCTTAACAGGTACACTCAATGAAGTATGATTTGAAGTCTTCAGACATGAAGGATTTCATGTACTGGGGAATATTGTGCTAAAAGTCATGTATAAGCAAACTGTGTTGATTTCAATTTTACATTTGAAAATGGTCGATTGAAACACAACACTGTGGAGAAAGCAAGAAAGGTTTTTCTGACCCTGTTTTCTGTATGTTCGAAACAATGCCAATAATCCAGCTACATGGATACATATACATAAACCAGACTACCTCAGCTAGTATGTGTCATGTAATGATTTATATTGTAATTTCCTCTCTCTCACACAAGCACACACACTCACACATATGCACACATAAATATTCCTCAGTCATTATCTCAGAAATATTTGGATTCTGCTTCACAAATACAGAAAACAGGCTGCAAAGCTACTGTTATTAGCTCTATTCTCTGTCTTACTATGTTTATCTCTTCTAGCGACAAAAGGAGAATTAAACCACCTCTGTTATATTGTCAAAAAGCTAATTAAAGGAAGTTAAAAATAATATCAACAAATAAAAGTTTATAATAAAAAAACACTCAAGGCCAAACAAGCAGATGCCCAGCAATCCTTAATCTCTTTTAGTTTTACACATAATTCAACCCTTATATAAATGCTAAGGGTAATATTGACTCTGAAAACATAGATGTTTATCCCCAGGCCATCAGTAATAAAACTGGCTTCATGTGGCATGATAAGTAAATGCAGATACATATTAAGGTATTATTGGTTTACTACCTTATTTCCTTTACGTTGTAGGCAAAAGCTTCCATCTGTTGTTGTACAATATTAAGCTCCCTTGTTTAATCTCCTTATTGTTTAATTTTCTCTTTTTTCCTTTTTGTTTTCCAAAGACCAGTTTTTATTTTTTAATCATTTACTGTAACATTATTTTTTCAACATTGCCTACATTGTTTTCTTGTTGTCTGTTCAATTGCTTATGTCTGAACCCAGCTGAAATACGACAGGAAAAGAATGAGTCATAAATAAAATAAGCCACAATATTTTCTCTCAATACTGCATAGGTGTTCTGTAGTTGAAGGAGGGCAAGAGACAGGCCCCAAGGAGACATCAGAAACTGATATACTAATATTACATAAAAATACAGGATTCTCCAGATATATTGCTTTATCTTGAATCCATGCAAATGTTCTGTATTTGAACTCCCCAGTTAAAAATAACAAGAAAAAAATTTCTTTTCATATAAGGGTTTGGACAGTAGAAATTATCTAATTTGGCTGCTGCTTCATGTGATAGATACAGACCAATTCATTATCTTTTGTTTTGTTTTGCTTTTAATTCTGGACACTGTTATAAAATAAAAATGATTTAACTTCTTGCCATACAAAAGGGAACAACCGCTTGCAATTTAACATCTGGGCACATTTTGTAAAAATATTTTCCTTACTAATTTATCACCTTGATTGAAAGAATGACAACAATACTACTGTCAGCTGTATCCCAAAGTTAAAAATTTTGATTTAAAATGACAGGTAGACTTGAATGATCTCCCAATCCAGATTTGATTAAGAAGTCCATAATGACATGACATAGCAAGTTATGGGACACAGTGAAAACTGTCTTTTTTCCTACTGTGACACAACTGTCTGGTGACTCAAGTACTTTTCTCATAATGGTTCCAGAAAGTAGCAGAATTATAATTATGACACTGGCAAGAATATACCCTTTTATTGGTGTTTTTTCTTATAACTGCTATATTGAACTGTTTTGATCACTCTAATTCGTGTTGGTGGCAAATTGCATTGTGGTATTTTGGAGTTTCTTTTTGTATCTCATTTTTGCAGGAATTTGTGACTCTGTTTCTCCTTTCCTTGATTTATCTTTAAGCTTATTTTTAATGGGAAAAAAAAAAAAAAAGTACAGCTATGAATATTTTTTAAAATTCTATAGCATTAATTAAGAAGAATCATAAAGTAAGTGGACAAGTACGTAAACCCACATTGCCTTCATTAAGGAGATCTATAAAATAGGGAGAGAAATACACAATCAAGCTCTGTTCTCTATCATTTGTCAGTGTAAGCATAGAGGATTCCCACTAAAATGAGACACTCAGAATTTGTTATAGCTGACCAAGATTTGGTGTAAAAATCATGATGTTTGTCATATTTATTTCTAAGCTGCAATAAGAGGACAACACCTTTGGTTGAAAGAATATAAATTCTCTACATGCACTACATTTTTTAAAATATATTTCATTTAGTATAAGATAGTCAGTAAGTAAAGACACGATTGGTACTAGGTTCCTTCAAGGATTATTCTTTAGTAATTTGAGTAGTAAAGATATTTGTTTAAGCAGATGGAGCCTCATCACTTCAGTTGTCATAAATAAAATTGCATATTAGAACTTTAAAAACTCAAGTGCTGAATCAGGGGAATATTGTTATTTTAGTATTTGTGGTATTGAAATAAATGTTCCTATCAGAATACCAGGGGAGAAGTTGTTTGTATACCTCAGCAGAACATATATCACTAAATTGTGAATTTTATGAAATGCGCATGGCAGAGCTTCATAACTTCTTGCTGTATTATGAAATCACAGACAAAAATCTCTGGGGACTGTGAAGTCAAATGACTTCTGGGGAGGAAAAGGGAAGGGGGCTGCCCATGCAAAATTGCTGAGTTTCAGTTTGGATTCTCATCCTGTTATGCAGTCACATTAGAGCATCATATTTGTCACTTCAAGCTTCAGAATCTATTAATTTATAAAATTAAATAATTAAAAGAAACCAGTTTGGCTAGCAGAGCAGTAATGCATCAGAATGAATCAGTGAAGTTAGCTGAAGGCCAAAAAACAGAGCCTGAGACTGACCCCACAGTTAACATGCCGATGTGATAGCCCTCTGGACTGCCATAAACCAATCACTCCCATCAAAGGCGTTTTCCTGAAATCTTGTAAATATTCACAGGAGAGATATAGGTGAAGAGCCTAGGAAATCTATTTGCATCCCATATTCATACAGACATTTTGAAAGGTATAATCAAAAGGAAATTTTCCTACTGCAGGGGGTAGTGAATATCAAAATGAAAGGGATAATAATAAAGAGTCACAAGCATAAAGAAGCTGTCAGCCCTCTCTGATGCAGAAAGGATGGTAAGTTTAAGGATGTGTAAACAAATTAAGGTCAGTCTTTTACTCCACCTGAAAATGATTTGGACAAGTTTACTTCAGAGTAAAAGTAGAATGGCTTGTGTTAAGGGTATTCTCATCTCACTCGTGTTAGTTTCCCCGAGGCGATAATAAACACAACTTTTAGTTTGTTTGCTTGTCTTCTTCTCAGGAGTGAACACAAGCCCTTAGAAGACAGGATGATGAGGAAATGTATATGAAAACAGTAATTTGACAGCCTCATATTTTCTAAGGTGTTTTAATTAACTTCATAGAAAGGGATTCATCTCACATACCTTCAGACATCTAAAAAGTAATTATCTATGTCTATGCTAGTCACCTCATTTCCCTTTGTTGGAAGAGAAATAGGTGCCTGCATTCCCTTCTAAAACAAGTACCTAAAATCACCTTCAGAGATGTCAGTATCCCTCCGGTGACTATATATAAGGGCCCTCTGAGTACCAGCTTAGATTTATATGACTTAATGATGTCTAAAATTAAATTAAATGAATGGCTTCCATTCCTCCTTTGCAACAGTTTATTTTTCCCAAAACCAAGGCAACCCTGAAATATCAGTATAGTAACACTATTTGACTGTTTTTTCTTCTGTTAAATAGTACTACTTTGTATTTATACATACTGTACAATAGACTAGTGTATTACCAGTCTGCAGAGAATGATGCTATGAACTCTCTGAATTCTTTGGGTATTTTTGTAAAAACACAGATGTTCATGACAAGAATTTTTCCAAATACTCACAAAAGTAGAAATGTATGCTTTCTTAGTTCTCATACCAGTTCCAGACAATTGTGTACTATTCACTGCACAGTAACATCCACAGAATGATATTGAAATTATGTGTCATTATGATGACATAATGGACACAAGACCTTGTCTCTTCTGAATCATGGTTGTATTGATGTCAATGGGATTATTGCCACTGACTTCCACAAGACTAGAATTTGGACTCTTGTTCTATCAGACTATGTTGGATCTGAGCAAGATGTTCTGAATTAAACTTGACACCAGCCAACACCTTACATGGAAGATCAAGGCTTACCTTGGCTGTCTAAGTGGTAGCAGGAGGGACTTTTCTGTCCCAGTGAAAATAATAGTTACTCCCATTGATGGTCCCTTTGATTTCAGTGAAATTGGTGGGGTTCAGCATACAAGATATTGCATGAGTGAGCCTTAATGTGGCCTGTGTGTGCTTCAGATGGTAAAGTCAGGTGAGGATTTCTAAGACTCATACAAAGCTGGGGAGAACCCTCTTTCTGACAAGATTTTACAAGCCACAGCTTTGTCCAGATAGAATTGGCCAGGCCTCTAATTTGACTCAGAATATGTTTCTTTTGAACAGAGCTGATCAGACACAGTATAAATGAAGAAGATACCAAATCTAGGTCCCACTGATGTCATCATTAGATCTACTCCCACCATCAATGGGACCAGGATTTGACCCAAAGTCAAAAGATGAGCAATTATGGGAAAGAAAGCAAAACAGTAAGAGAAGATTTTATCCAAAACAGGCTTCTCACACGCAGACAGAATTTTGACACAGGATATTACAAAATAAGAGCTAGTATGTAGCTGAAATCCATTTACAAAGAGTTTTTCATTTTCGTAGTTGATTACCTACAGCTTAAAGTTCAGTGTGACTTTAGGTATCTAATGATAGGCACCTGAGTTTAGAGGTAAGAACATTAAGTAGTCAAAAACAAATATTGGAAATTTAGATACATAAGAGAGGTAAAACTGTACGCTGTCTTTTCCCATCCAGGTATAACTTTTGAGGTTCTCGTTAATAATAACCGTGTCTGGTTTTAAGTTCAGAAAAACTATTTTGCATAGGTAGGTATGTGTAACCCACTTCAGAAAGTTATTAAACTGAGTTATTTTCAAGATAATGAAATCATATGAGCATAGATTTTTTAAACTCCTACTTAATAGACAAAGAATGCACATAATGATCAGTACCCAGAGGCACAACTATTAAAATGTATCAGAAGTTATGAAATGAAGACAAAGCTAACAGATGCATGAAGAAGATTCTAAAACTGAATCATAAAAACACAAATACTAAAAGAGAGATTATGAATTATCAACCAATAATGCCTGCCAACTTGATAATAAAAATGTTTAATAAATGAGTAAAGGTTTAAGAAGTGGAAGATAAAATAAAAAATAAATTTTCCCTCATCAGGCCATTGTGTTGTATATTGGCTGCATGTATTCTGGAAAAGGTGGTGTCACATAATCCTTCATTCCACAGACCTTCATAACAGCATGGTTGCCTTTGACCAGGATTCAGGAGGAAAAAAAATGGTAAGGATAATTGTTACAGATTTTAACATGGCCCTGAAATTAAGATTCTGTTCCATTATTTTATTTGCTGGTATTTTCTGCAGAGACATCTCTGCAGAGGTGATAGAGAGCAGCCTAATCTGTTATCTGGAGTGCAGCTTCTATTGTTGTTGGCTTTTACACTCTGAAAATGCAAAAAGAGAAGGCCAAATCATAGGAAGCTGACACTAGCAGTAACAGCAGTAGCCACAGGATGAAAGGAGTGTGAGGTCCACAGTGGGTGGCTGAGGGGGTTTCTGGGCCCTGGGAAACGTTGGGATGTGTGTGTGGAGGGACTAGCCAGGTCTCCGAAGAGGTGCAGGTAAGAGGTGGACAGTGCTGGCTGTGTCCACTGCCATTTCAAGCCATGGGAAGCCACATATAACCAGTCCCAAGGGAGCACTACAAACAGGGTGCACAAACAGGGAGCAGTGTCAGCAGTTTGTATGGCAGTATGTTGGAAGGGTGCTTGGGAAGGGTGGCACACTCTGCCAGTTGTCAGGCTGCTGCCTGCTCTGTTCACCTGCAGGCTTACGCTGCAGCCCTGAAAGTCCGTGCAAGCTTATGCTGCTCGAGGTCTCCAAGGAATTAGAAGGGCTTGTTAGGCAGTGCTTTGAGGTTGATAGAAGCATGGTGGTAGAGAGCAGGTGACAGTTGTACTCTGCAGCAGACAGGAATCACCTACCCAGCCAGGCTAGCCTAGGATGCATGGAGGCAGCCACCCTTCTTATCATGAAAGCTGCTGTCCAGGTGGCGGTCTGCAGAGACTCACCCCTGCCTCCTGCATGGAGGAGGATGGAAGCTCCATCTGCACAAAGGTGTGCTCTGATGGAGTCACTCAGACAGAGGGTGGAGGAGCTGCAGAAGGAAGTTAGCAGGCTACACAGTATTAAAGATGGTGAACAAGAGAATATTATTCAAGACTTTGCAAGAAGAAATATTAAGGCCTCACGGTAGTGACCTCCAAGGACTACCACTACTTCGCTTCAACAGCGAACAGACAGCACCTTGGAGAAGGAGGCACCATGGTCTCTGGTGACCCTTGGGAACAAGGTACCACTTCACTCCCCTTCCTCACATGTACCAACCAGCAACAGATATGAAGCCTTGGTAGCAGATGAAACCAATGGGCAAGATTCACAGGGAGAAATCACACCAACAGCATATACTAAAGTCTGTAAAAGGAAGCAGCCAGTGCTAGTAGTGGAAGAATCTCTTCTGAGAGGCACTGAGGCACTCATCTGCCAGCCTGATGTACAGTCAAGGGAAGTTGGCTTCTTACTGGAAGCCAAGATCAGGAATGTCACAGAGAGACTGACACAACTGGTTAAAAGCACAGATTAATAACCCTTACTTCTTTTCCATGTGGGCATCAATGACACAATAAAGCAAAACCTGGGCAAGATCAAGCAGGACTTCAGAGTTCTGGGAGCTCAAGTGAAAGGGATAGGTGCCCAAGTAATCTTCTCCTCTGTCTTGTCAATCAGAGTGAGGGGTGTAGGCAGAAGTCAATGCATCATGCAGATCAATACCTGACTTCGTGTTTGGTGTCATCTCCAGGGGTTTGTTTTCTATGATCACAGAATGTTCTTCAAAGAATACAGCATGGGGAGATGGGATCAACTTATCTAGAAGAGACAGGAGAATCTTTGCTAGCAGATTGGCTTAGTGAATCATGCTTTAATCCATCAAACTTTGAGGGTAGCATCCAAAGCTATAACACTGTGACAAAGGTGCATATTCATAAGAAACACAGTGGATGAGGAATGCTCCCCAACCCTTTCCAAAGGCAAGACCCTAAGTCCAGTCACTTCAAGTGCACGTATACCAACTCATGTAGTCTGGGGCAACAAACAGGAGGAACTGGAGCTCTGTGTCCGCTTTGAGAGTTATAATGACATAGGAATAACAGAAACTTGGTAGGAAAGCTCACATGACTGAAAGACTACAATGGATAGCTACAAACTCTTTTGGAAAGATAGGAAGGGAAGAAGAGAAAGTGGAGTTGTACTTTATGTAAAACATAAATTTGAATGTGTGGAGGTGACCTATGGAGATCACGAAAATTCTTACCAAATGCCCTTAGACCAAGATTAGAGGGATTGACACCAAGGAGGATCTTATGTTAAACATCTGTTACCAACATCTCAATCAGGATAATGAGGCTGACAAAATCTTTTTATATCTGCTCAAGAAAGTTTCAGGCCAAAAGAACCTGATCCTCATGGTTGAGTTCAATTACCCAGACATTTGTTGGGAAAAAAAAAACAGCAGTGCATAAGTTGTCCATCAGGGTCTCGGAATTCTTCCTGCTACAGATGCTGGACATGCCAGCTAGGAACAGCGCTTTGCTAGATTTACTGCTTAAAAACTGAGACTTACTTGGCAACATAGCCACCAATGGTAGCCTTGAATATAGTGACCACAACATTGCAGAGTTTAAGATCCTGCTGAGCACACTGAAGACCAGTAGCAGGACAAAGACCCTGGATTTTGGAAGAGTCAACTTTAATGCACTCAGAGACCAGGGATTCTATGGGAAGCATCCATGGAGGGCAAATGATCTTGTGAGTGGTGGGAGTTATTCAACAACAGCCTCTTGTAAGGACAAGAACAGAAAAGGAAAGGAAGAAGGCAGAACAAGACACCATCCTAGCTTAATAATGAGCTTTTGGTTGTGCTTAAAAGCAAAACAATAAGCATACTGGTTATGCAAATGCAGACAAATAGCCATCAAGGACTATAAGAAACTTGCTAGGGCATGCAGAGATGCAGTCAGGAAGGCTAAGGCTCAGTTCAAGTTGAAATTGGCCATAAATGTCAAGAACAACAAGAAAGGGTTGTTCAGAAACATGAGCAGTAAGAAGAAACACAGTGAAGGCTTAGGCTTATTGTTAAACAGAGCAGGGAAGCTAGTTACTGATAATGCTAACATGGCAGAGGTTTTCAATGTCTTCTTTGTCTCTGTCTTTACTGGTGTAACAGGACCCCAGACCAGCATCAAGTATCTATGACAATGCATGTGTTGACTGACCAGAAAGAGAGGAAGGGCTGGTCAGTGGCTTCTTGTGGGCTCAACCCACATAAATCTATGCGCCTGGATGGAACACACTTCAAGGATAAACTTTCCACTAAAAGAAGAGGTAGATATCGTTGCAAGGACACTCTTTATAATATTTGAAAAGTCTTGGAGATCAGGGGATATCCCTGTCCCAATCCCATGTTGGGGGATGTTTTGATATGATCCCAAGAGTGAGATAAAGACACAAATGAGATCAAATGCCATACACCCAAAACGGGTTTTATTATTAAAGTGAAGAGTGGTAGAGATAGGACAGAATGGAAGGAAAAGACAGAAATCAAGCAAGCATCCGGAATAGAATAGCAAGTATAGTCACCACCATGGATCCAGCAGCATCAAATTGGTCCTCAGTCTTCAGTTCTTCAGTGGTGGGTGCACATGGATCTAGCAGCGTCCCATTCCTCAATCTTCAGTTCTTCGGTGGTGTGTACACCTGGATCTAGCTCTGGTGGTGGGTGCACACACAGCAAAGTTCTCTGTCGTCTATTAAGCTCATCGTATCAGTTGATTTGCATACTAGACAAAGAGAAGCAGGTATTCCATGAGCTCATTTCCATGAGCAATTGAATTAGTGGTCGTTCCTCCCCTGCCCACCTTTGTTTTTCACAGAATCAGAGAATAATCAAGGTTGGAAAAGACCTTGAAGATCACCTTGTCCAACCATTAACCAAATATTGACAGTTCTCAACTACACCGTATCCCTAAGCGATATGTCAACGTGACTCTTAAACACCTCCAGGGATGGGGACTCCACCACTGCCCTGGACATCCCATTCCAACGCCTAACAACTGTGCAAAGTTCAAGCTCAACAGAGTAAGAGCTAAGCTAAATGTGGCAGTCAGTGGGAAATTATCATTGAAGGGGGATGTCACAAATAGCACTCAAGAGGTTTTGAATCTCATGGGTTTTCTTTAGTTTTAATTTGAAAGAAATGTATAATTAATTCTAAAATGTGTGAATGACAAATGAGTGGAGTGGTAAACCATGTTGAGCATAAGTAAGCTATACAGAGTTATTGCAAGAATGTGTTAAGCTGGGCCCACTAAATGTGTATCACAGAATCACAGAATCGTCTAGGTTGGAAAAGACCTTGAAGATCATCCAGTCCAACCATTAACCTAACATTGACAGTTCCCAACTACACCATATCCCTCAGCGCTATGTCGACTCTACTCTTAAACACCTCCAGGGATGGGTACTCCACCACTTCCCTGGGCAGCTCATTCCAACGCCTAACAACCCGTTCCAGAAAGAAACACTTCCTAATATCCAGTATAAACCTTCTCTGCTGTGACGTGAGGTCATTCCTTCCTGTCCTATTGCTTATTACTTCATTAAAAAGACTCTTCCCCAGTTCTCTGCAACCTCCTTTCAGGTAGTTGTAGAGGGCGATGAGGTCTCCCCTCAGCCTCCTCTTCTCCCGACTAAACAACTCCAGTTTCCTTAGCTGCTCCTCATATGACATGTGCTCCAGACCCTTCACCAGCTTCATTGCCATTCTTTGGAAACGCTCAATTAATTCAATGTCTTTTTTGTAGTGAGGGGCCCAAAACTGAACACAGGAATCGAGGTGTGGCCTCACCAGTGCCGAGTACAGGGGTAAGATCATTTCCCTGTCCCTGCTGGCCAGGTTATTTCTGATGCAAGCCAGGATATCATTGGCCTTCTTGACCACCTGGGCACACTGCTGGCTCATGTTCAGCCGGCTGTCAATCAGCACCCCCAGGTCCCTCTCTGACTGGCAGCTCTCCAGCCACTCCTCCCCAAGCCTGTAGCACTGCTGGGGTTGTTGTGGCCAAAGTGCAGCACCCGGCATTTGACCTTATTGAAACTCCTACAGTTGGCCTTAGCCCATCGCTCCAACCTGTCCACATCTCTCTGCAGAGCCTCCCTATCCTCAAGCAGATCAACACTCCCACCCAACTTGGTGTCATCTGCAAACTTACTGAGGGTGCACTCAATGCCCTCGTCTAGATCATCAGTAAAGATGTTAAACAGGAGTGGCCCCAAAACTGAGCCCTGGGGGACACCACTCATGACCAGCCGCTAACTGGATTTAACTCCATTCACCACAACTCTTTGGGCCCACCCATCCAGACAGTTTTTTACCCAGCAAAGCTTGTGCCCATCCAAGCTGTGAGCAGCCAGTTTCGCCAGGAGAATGCTGTGGGAAACGGTGTCAAAGGCCTTCCTGAAGTCAAGGTAAACAACATCCACAGCCTTTCCCTCATCCAATAAGCAGGTCACCCTGTCGTAGAAGGAGATTCGGTTTGTCAAGCAGGACCTGTCTTTCATAAACCCATGCTGACTGGGCCTGATCATCTGGTTGTCCCACATGTGTTGTTTGATGGTACTCAGGATGAGCTGCTCCATCAGCTTCCCGGGCACCGAAGTCAAGCTGAAAGGCCTGTAATTTCCCAGATCATCCTTCGAACCCTTCTTATATATGGGTGTCACATTGGCTGATTTCCAATTTGTCGGGACCTCCCCAGTCAGCCAGGACTGCTGGTAAATGATGGAAAGTGGTTTGGCAAGCACCCCAGCCAGCTCCTTCATCACCCTCCGGTGTATCCCATCCGGTCCCATAGACTTGTGTGTGTCTATGTGATGCAGTAGGTCACTGACTATCTCCTACTGGATTGCAGGGCAGTTGTTTTCCCGGTCTCTGTCTTCTGGCTGAGGAGGCTGGATTCCCTCAGTACAACTAGTCTTGTTATTAAAGACTGAGGCAAAGAATACATTAAGCACCTCAGCCTTTTCCTCATCACTTGTTACCATGTTTCCTCCTGTGTCTAGCAGGGGATGGAGGCTCTCTCTGGTCTTTCTTTTGCTGCTCACATACTTATAGAAACATTTCTTGTTGTCCTTGATTGCTGAAGCCAGATTATTTTCCAGCTGGGCTTTAGACCTCCTGATTTCTGTCCTGCATAGCATCACAGCATCTTTTTAATCATTGTGAATCACTAGCTCCTTCTTCCAAAGGCTGTAAACTCTCCTTTTCTCCCTGAGTTGTAGCCAAAGCTCCCTGTTTAGCCAGGCTGTTCTTCTCTGGCGCCGATTTCTCTTACAGCACCTGGGAACAGCCTGCTCCTGTGCCATTAAGATTTTCTTCTGGAAGAGTGCCCAGCCTTCCTGGACCCCTGTACCTTCAGGACCATCTCCCAAGGTATTCTGTCAAGCAGGTGCCCAAACAAGACAAAGTCAGCCCTTTGTAAATCCAAGATGTCAGTTCTGCTTAGCCCTCTCCTGGCCTCTCTAAGAATAGAGAACTGTATTATTTCATGATCACTGTGCCCTAGTGTGAGAGACGAGAAACCGGGCCTATGAGAAACTAAGAAAAACAGTCTGAGAAAGCAAAATTTGAGTCTGATCTAAGGAATACCTCAAACACTCACAAGATGAAACTATGAGTCACAGGATGGATAGGGTGGAGGTCGAAGCCGATAAAGCTGCCCCAATAACACAGGATGCAGCTGGAGGGGGGAGCCCTGTGGAGACAGGACAGCTCTGCTCTGGTACACCTGGCCAAATTTCAAGGGCCATCTGTCCAGTGAATGACCTTTGCTTCATTATCCACGAAACGTATATTAAAGTTAACACCCCTCAATATGCTGACGAAGACTAACAAGATCATGCTAATTACATCATCCCATGAAGCACCTTACCCCTCCCCATACATGGGATACATAGGTATGTGGGTCGACCTAGGGCACGGACCCAAGGGAAGTGCGTATAAATCAAGGTGGGGGAAAAGAAGGGGGGGGCCTGGAGAGTGCAGTGAAGTGAAGAAGATGGATGCCTCTTGGAACCCTCACTGACGGGATGGATGCAGAAACCCAGACCGGTGATCGGTATTTCCCTATTCCCTTTCTCTCCCTCTTTTCCTTTTTCCATTAAGAAAAGCAAGGCATATTGTATTGTTTGCCACAACTTGCTATATACTTAGCCAATTATCGTGTGTTCAATTAGTACATTGTGCGTAGCTAATAAATGTTTGGACATTAAGACTTGTCTCACCGTTGTTCGCTTCATTGGGAAATTACGAATCTGAGTCACTTCTCTCCCTCACCTGAGCGGGATGTGACACCTAGTTGGCCTCCAACTGTCACATCATCCACCAGTCCTTCTCTGTTCAAAAAGAGGAGGTCCAGCAGGGCACCTTCTCTCGTCAGTTCACTCACTAGCTGTGTCAGGAAGCTATCGTCCATACGTTCCAGGAATCTTCAGGACTGGTCCCACTCTGCTGTGCTGTATTTCCAGCAGATGTCTGGGAAGTTAAAGTCTCCCACAAGAACAAGGGCAAGTGATCCTGAGATTTCTCCTAAGTGCCTATGGAATATTTCATCCACCTCTCTCTCCTGGGTGGGTGGCCTATAGTAGACTCCTACTACAACATCTGCCCTAAAGACACTCCACCCTGTCTTCACTATACTTGTGCTCAAAGCAATCATAACAGTCCCTTACATACAGTGCCACCCCACCACCTCTCCTTCCTTGTCTATCCCTCCTAAAGAGCTTGTAGCCATCAACTGGCTCACTCTAGTCATGGGAGACATCCCACCATGTTTCTGTAGTAGCCACTACATCGTAATTTTTCCTGTTTCATCTCGGCTTCAAGCTCCTCCTGTTTGTTACCCATGCTGTGTTTTTGCCTCAGTTCCCACGGATCTGTTGACTTCATGCTTCTTGAGCAATCATCTGGCTTCTGGGGCAAAAATTATCACCTCTTATCAGTTCTTATTACCTCCTCACTGGTGAAGTCACAAAGTCAAGTCGTTTGCAAGGCACACATGGCATCTGGCATACACAATAGAGCCACAAAGTATCAAGCTAACACAATGGAGCCAGTGATCAGCAGTCCTTCTGCTTGATGAGAAACACCTGGTTTCACTCAGTCCATGTTTCCCCCTCTGATGATTTACCTAAGGAGTTTGTCAATACAACTGCAAGGGAGTGGGAGGGTGTGTCATTTGATACACTTCTACTTCCTTGGGTGACATTCCTTAGATTAATTATAAAGGCCACAGCTGGTCCTTGATGAATGTTTGAGGTATTACTGACACCACCCAGTGACTCAAAGCACACACACAAGCAAGCTTTGAGACAATCATTTGACATTTCAGTCTCTCACAATCCATGGTAACTGGAAGAGGGCAAATGTCATACCCATCTACAAGAAAGACCGAAGAAAGGACCCAGGAAACTACAGGCTCATTTGTCTTACTTTAATCCCTGGGAAAGTAATGAAGCGAGTCCTCCTAGAAAATACTGCAAGCCAAATGGATCAGGTTATTGGGAAAAGACAGCACAGATTTACTAAAGTCAAATCTTGCCAGACTAACCTGTTCACCTTCTACGACTACATAACATCTTCTGTCGACAAGGGAAGAGCAGTGGATATTGTTTACCTGAACTTCAACAAATCATTTGACACAGTTTCCCGCAGCCTTCTGGATAAACTGACAAGATACAGATTGGATGGGTAGTCTGTGATATGGGAAATGTAGGAAATTGGCTAGCAGGTCATACTCAGAGTGTGGTGATCAATGGTTTTTACTAAGGCTGGCAGTCTGTCACAAGTGGGGTCACCCAGGGATCAATACTGGGGCCCATGTTGTTAAACATCGTCTTTATAAATGATCTGTATGATGGGATTGAAAACACCCTCACCAAGTTTACTGAAACCAGATTGAGTGGTGAGATGAACACATCAGGAGAGAGTGGTCTTACAGAGAGACCTGGACATTCTGGGAAGAGTGGCCTAGGCCACACAGTATGAAGTTTAACAAAGACAAGTGCAAAGTCCTGCACCTGGAATGAAATAACCGAAGACCCCAGTACAGGCTAGGATATGTGTGGCTGAGGAGCAGCCTTGCTGAAAGGGATCTTGAGGTCTTGGTAGACAACAAGCTGAACCAAGTCAACAGTGGATCCTAGGCAAATTGGATCCTGGGCTGTATTCACAGGGGCATTGCTAGCAGAGATAGAGAGGTGGTGATCCCACTCTACTCAGCATTTGTCAGGCCCCATCTGGAGTACTGTATTTAGTTCAATTCAAGACAGATGCAGAGACAAGAGAGAGTCCAAAGGAGGGCCATAAAAATTGTCAAAGTGCTGGAGAACCTATCCTATGAGGAAAGACTGAAGAAGCTAGGTCTTTTCTCCCTGGAGAAGAGAAGGCTTGGGGGGATCTTATCACAGTATTCCATTACTTAAAAGATGCCTGCAAAGAGGACAGAGGCGGTCTCTTCATGAGGAGTCATATGGAGTAGACAAGGGGCAACGGGTAAAAGTCGCACTGGAAGATCTTTCATCTCAACATAAGAAAGAAAACAATCATTCACTGGAACAACCACCCCATTGACGTGGTAGAGTCTGCCTCCCTGAAAGTTTTCAAGGTTCATTTGGACAGGGTGGTAGACCCACTGTCAGTGAAGGAAGAGTTGGTATGAGAACTATTATAGGAGCCTAACTCCTACAAATCAATGGGCCCTGACATTATCCACCCAAGGGTGTTAAGAGAGCTGTCTGATGTCATTACAAGGCTGCTCTCCATAATCTTTGAGAAGTCATGGAGATCGGGGGATGTCCCAGAAGACTGGAAGAAGGTTAATGTCAGAAGGCTAGTGTCAGAAGAGCTTAAAGGAGAATCCAGGAAATTATAGATCCATCAGTCTTACTTCAATCACTGGAAAAGTTATGGAATGAATCCTCCTGGGGGCTATCACAAGTCAAATGAAGCAAGCGGTTGGGAAAAGCCAGCACAGATTCATCAAGGGCAAATTGTGCTCAACAAACCTGATTGCCTTCTATGACAAAGTAACCTGCTCATTTGATGTGGGTCAAACAATAGACATTGCCTCCCTGGATTTCTCCAAGGTTTTTGATGCAGTTCTTAACAGTCTCCTCCTAGAGAAACTGACACAGTCTAGACAAGTGGTCTGTGTAGTGGGTGGGGAACTGGTTGACAGGCCGTACCCAGAGGGTGGTAGTAAATACCTCCTTATCAAACTGGCAACCTGTCACAAGTGGGGTCCTCCATGGATCAATATTGGGCCCAACGCTGTTTAATATCTTCATAAGTAATCTGGATGATGGGATCAAGTGTACCCTGATGAAGTTTGCTGATGATACCAAACTGAGTGGGGAAGTGGACACTTTGGAAGGGAAAGCCACTCTGCAGGAAGACCTGGATAGGCTGGAGGAGTGGGCTAACAAGAACCTTATGAAGCTCAACAAGGACAAGTGTAAGGTCTTGAACTGGGAAAACATAATCCAGGAGTGCAGCACAGAATGGGATCTACCTGTCTGGGAAGCAGCTCTGTGGAAAGGGACCTGGGTGTTCTGGTAACCAACAAGCTCAATATGAGTGAACAGTGTGCTGCAGTGGCAAAGAAAGCCAACAGGGTGCTGGGTTACATCAACAAGGGCATCACCAGCAGAGATAAAGAAGTCATTATGCTACTCTGCACAGCACTTGTCAGGTCACACCTGGAATACTGTGTTCAGTTTTGGCCCCCACTATACAGAAAAGATGAGTACAAACTGGAGAAGATCCAGAGGAGGGCCACAAAGATGATCAAGGAGCTGGGAAGCCTGCCATATGAGGAAAGGTTGAGAGAATTGGGTTTGTTCAGCCTTGAGAAGAGAAGGCTTAGGAGAGACCTCATCCCATGTTCCAGTTTTTAAAGGGTGGCTACAAAGAAGACAGAGACTCTTTTCTTACAAGGACTCACATGGGAAAGAGGAGGGGTAATAGGTGCAAGTTGCTCCTGGAGAGATTCCAACTGGACACAAGAGGAAAGTTTTTCATGAACAGAACAATCAGCCACTGGAATAATCTCCCCAGGGAAGTGATGGATTCCCCAACATTGAACACTTGTAAGATTCAGCTGCACAGGGTGCTGGGCCATCTTGTCTAGACTGTGCTTTTGCCAAGAATGTTTGGACCAGATGATCTTTTGAGGGCCCTTCCAACGTGAGCTGTTCTATGATTCTAAATTTTCCATTCAGGATATTGTATTACCTCATTTTATCCCTACAAGGAGGGTAAAGGTCAAGGTGATATCAGAAATTGAGCAACCTTTTTTTACCTGCTCTTTGTACAAGCATCCATGAGCCTGTGGAACAGAGAACTGTGACTCTGGGCTACAGAGGATTTGCTTTCCGTAAGGTCTCTACTGCACATTGCATTTGTTTTTTCATTGACAGTGATCTTCCACTTTGCATATTTAATTTGAACTAGTCTTAGTTGTTGCTGTTATCAAAGTACAAAAACCTATAGAGGGGCCCAAGAACTCTACCCTATGTAGGGCAGAGTTCTGTACTTACCGTGATAGCTATGTCTGAAGTACTTATTTTATCCTGCTAAGTTTAAAATCTTACTAAATGGTTTAAAATGGACCTGAATGTTTGCAATTGTTGTGGATTAACTCCAATACGGAGTTCAGCCCCACACAGCTGCTCATTTACTCCCCCCATAATGGGATGGGGGGGAGAATTGAAAGGGCAAAAGTAAGAAAACTTGTGGGTTCAGATAAAGACACTTTAATAGGTAAAGGAAAAGCTGCGCATGCAAGCGAAGTAAAAGAGGGAATTCATTCAGTACTTCCCATTGGCAGGCAGGTGTTATTCCATTTCCAGGAATGCAGGGCTCCATCATGCTTAACGCCTACTTGCGAAGACAAATGTCATGATATCAAATGTGTGTCATAACACCAAATGTGTGTCATAACACCCTTTCCTCCTTCTTCCCCCATCTTTTGTTGCTAGGCACAACATCATATGTCTGTGATATCCCTTTGGTCAGCTGGGGTCAGCTGTCTCATTTGTGTCCCCTCTCAACTTCTTGTGTACCCTCAGCTTACTTGCTGGTGGGGCAGAGTGAGAAACAAAAAAAACCCCTCGATGTCGTGTAAACACTGCTGAGCGATAACTAAAATATCAGTGTGTTATCAACACTATTTTCATCACAAATCCAAAACATAGCATTGTACAAGTTACTATGAAGAAAATTATCCCAGACAAAACTAGTACAGCAGTGAATGATTGCAATGTTTGTGATTTAAAAAGCCATGAGTTCTTAATACCAAGTTTTGCTTGCTAAAAATAAACCAGAGCAGTCTTAAAGTTGTTCTAACTTATTAAGCAGACAAAATCAAGTAAGAGCGTAGAATTAATTGTTTATTCTACTGAGCAGGCCCTGAATAAATATTAGTTCCACCAAACAGAAAAACCTGGACTGCTGTGGTTTTTGTTCACAAAACAAGTTTAACTCATCAAACTGCACAAGCCAAAGTTAATAAGTAAATATGTAACATGTAACATGTAAATGAAACCTATATTAAAACTTGAGAAAGTAAATAGGATGCAGGAAGCCAAGGAATCTGTTGCTTTTCTTTGCTTGAAGAACAAATCTGCAGTCACCTGTCTGGGTGTGAGATAAATCTCATTTGACTTGTTTGGACTTGCATGACAAAGTTTGCCTGGGTGGTTGCAGGATGTCTGCGTATAGCTGTATTTTTTCCCTAATATTTGATTTATTACCCTCTCAAGTGAGTTTGACTTTGAAGATGCTATCATGGAAAACATAAAGTGTACATTATTCAGAAACAGAAAGATTGTACAGTCTGCCTCCATGTTTTTACCAAGGTTAAAGAGCTAAAATCTACTAAAAAGGTAATGAACTGTGTTTATACCTGGTGAGATTCCTTTGCTTCTTTTCCTTCACTGGCTTTGTACATTGGACAGTTTTGGCCAAAGAGTTTCACATATATTTTTAAATTATAGTTTTCTGAAGACACTTCATACTTTAGAAAGTAACTGGCACTTCAACAGCAGTCTCGGCAAAGGAAAAAAATGCTGAAAGTGCAGAGATTCATTCTCATTTCAGGAAGTAGCCACCTGAGGTCAAGACTAAGGAACATTGGCAAGTAGTCTGCAGATGCACTGCTTGTTCTGTACCTATTCTACAGATATAAAAGACTACTCTTTCCAGAATTGTCACAGTGGTAGATTACATAACCAATAAATTCATATTTTTCTGTAAGCTTCAAACTTTCATATGTATGAAATACAGTCTAGCATGTTGTGACAAAAATACTTTATCAGCATGCTATATTATTAACTGACAGTGAAGCCATAAAATAATTAGTCTTCCGGGTAATCTTTGCTAACATAACCATACTTACATCATCATGTCCTCTTCACATGCCCACTGAAAATCATTCTGAAAAATATCTGAGGATATTAAGGAAGTTAGCTGTAAGTAGCAATTGTTACTTACTCTCCACTGTAAAATTCTACATTCATTTATCTCAAGACAAGTATATGGGGTATAAGGGAGCCATAATGTTTAAAAGATTTTTCTGGAACATAATTTCAAAACTATTGTCAAAAGCAAACCCCACTGAATATACCTGAAAAGTGGGAATGCCTATATCCCAGTGGCATGAAACTCCTTTTTAAAGCCTTAATGGAAGACATAAAACCTTAAATTCATCATTCATGTCCCATTTAGACTGAAATTGTGCAGTCAGTATGAAAATGCATTCTGTATTTAAAGAAATGAGCAAAGTGTTTTGGGGAGAGTGTTTAAAATACCATAAATAATGTCGGCTTTTGGAAGCTACTGAGACATTGGAATGTCATAGCTAACCCTAAGGAAAACTAGAAGGCATGAAGCAAAAAGATTGGACAGTGTGCACCTAAAAACTGTGGAAGCATTTGGTAAGCATTATGAACTGCATGGTTCAGCTGTATTATGTTCCTATGATACCTTGGTATGATATATACATATACATACCATGCAGAGAGGGACCAGCTGTAGCTCTTAAGAGTTGAGGGCCCCTTCAATATTGTCCTAGTTTTGGCCAGGATAGAGTTAACTTTTCTTGGGTTGAGAGGGAGCACAGCTGAAGGGCTGGGTCTCGATAGGTCATTGGAACATTCCATGTCATGTGACGCCAGAGCTCAGCATATAGGTGGGCTCGTGCTCTCATGCTCATTGTTTTGTTTGCGGTTTCCGAATCAGCTGGGCAGAGTTTGTCTGGTGGGTCGAGATGGCTGCTGGGGACGAACTCTGTACTGGTCGCCATTCAGTGAGCCACTACTGCATTTTATATGTTTTGGACTACTATTATTACTGTTGGTTTTGCTAGTAAATTTTTTTATTATTATTATTTAACCTACAAATTTCTTCTTTTGTCCCTCCCCTATTTCACCAGTGGTGGGGGGGAGTAAACAACTGACCACGTGGCGATTTGCTACCTGCTGAGTTCAAACCAGAACAAAGAGACAGAAGAAGGAAGCACAGGCCTTGAGAAAAGTGCCTAGAGGCATTATACCTTTGAAAGCCATTTCTTTAACATTCAGCAGAATTGTTGCTATGGAGTTTCAGGTCAACATATTACCATAAGATACCATAACAGGGAAAATGTCTCATACTCAAGTCTATCTACCACCTTTCTGCACTTCTGCTACTGCAGAATGACTAATGCAAAGCAAAGAGAAGAAATTAATTGAGATGAAATGAAAACCATTCTATGGGTTACTTCAAGGATGAACCGTCGTGTATTTGGCATAAAACACTGTCTTCACTCACACTTGCAATAAGTTTTGATTTTCAGACTTCAGTGTAATTAGTTTGGGGTTTACATTAACAACTACTGTCATTTGTAATGTTAACATAACTAAGAGAATCCTGTTTGTCATTCTCCATGCCCTTGGCAAACATTTAAACAAACACACAAATTCATTTTCACGACAGTCGCAGCAAAACTAACAGGAAAGTCACTATTCCTCTTGCCAACTACTCCAAAATCCAAGCAAATAGACAACTCATATTTTAACTGTTTATTTTCTTCTATCTCAATTTCTCACATCCTTTAAAAAGTTTATTGACTTTAATCATCCCACTGTTATTTACCGTTGTATAATGTATGCCCCACTCCACATACAATATGATACAAAATAACATTTTTAAAATGGGCAAAGGTTCATTGTCCTGAAAATGTTTATACAAATGTATGTGATGATGATGATGACAGTGATGAAGGTATTAGGTCCTATAATCCCAATATTTCCCACATTTTTCTGATGGATCTTCTAAAATTTTATTGCATTAAAGCTATGGGGTTGCACCTACAGTTACTCTGAGAGCTGCTATAGCAGGATTGTTATGGAAACCTGTGGGGTTTGAGAGATTTTTTCTTTCTTTCTTTTCAAGCCTATTAGATGTGCAAGATTTTCTTTACATTGAATGAGTTAAAGGGATATTTCTTTATAAAGACTGTAGTATTACCTGAACTAATTGTACAGACAAAATGACATGCTTAGAAGTCATACTTAGAAGACATGTTTAGAAGACATGCTTAGAACTCATATACCAATATGACTAGAAATAGAAAAACCCATCTTATGATTGTGCTGTGAAGTCCTCACAACATAAAAAAAATGTTTTAGACCCAAACTCCAGACCAGTACAAAAAAACACTTGGAATATTTGGACAGTATTAAATATCTAAGGGTAAATGAGCCACTGTTATTTTTTGATGACACTAGTTGTAATAATAACAATGTTTTTTTGACTTCCACAACACTATTTATGAAGCTTATAGTGAGATTACTGAAAGATTATACTTACACCTGCATTTCATCTAATCTAAATAGGTCTCAGACGCTCTGTTTTGCAATTCCTTTCCACTATTTTCAAGATAAGTGGGCAAAGCTGGGTTTATTATTTTGGTATATGAGGTACTGTGGAACAATCATAAAATTTTTCCTCTGGGTTTTGCGTAACTAGAGTGAATATATAACATGCCTGTTCATATTAAAGAAGGAAACTGTTGTATACAATTTCCTATATAGATGTCAGTATTATGATGGTCAAAGGATTAAAAAGAGTTGCAATGAGATGTAAGTCAGAGTAAATCTCAGTAGAAAACATACCAAAATGTTGAAAACATAAGCTTTTGAAATTTGAAATCTGTGTCTGTATTTTCCCTGTAAAGTGAAGCCTGCTATTCATCTACCCCTTTCAATTAATCTTCTTTTGATTGGTTATGTTTGACCCTAGTAAGTTTACTATTCCTTTTAAAATCATCTTTAATAAGCATTTACAGTTGACTAGATTTGACTTAGAATCTTAGTTTCAGACTTCATCGGGGTTTAAGCAGTTCTGCTGTATAAAGATGAAACAGCAAATAAAAAACTTTGTGATGACATTTTTTTTTATTTTGTGCGTGAACCACTTTACTTGTAGAGATGACAAATGCTATCTTTAATTTGACTTGCACATCATTTAGACACTAGTTAGAGCAACACATTGTTTATTAAGGGTTGAGTGAGGTCTTCCAAATGTTCCACATTAAACCATTCATTTTATCTAAGCTGAAACGATGTGAAATCTTGCCAAAATAGCTAAAAATCTGAGGTGTTTTATTTTAGCACCTATGAAATACTTTGGACACATGCAAATAAAATCAGTTCTCCTACTTTTCATAATCATAATGCAAAAAGAGAAAAAATCCCATAGCCTTCAAGTGAAAATGTATTCCATCTTGATTAATAGCAAAAAAAGGCTGTTCTTCCCCACTTTCATCTATCCTTTCTCCTCTCTATCACCTCAAGAGTTAAAACGGCTATAACTGTATGTTTATTTGTTCAACAAATTATGAGTTTTCCACTTTCTTCTTAACTAATTTCTTTTTCATGGATATATATAGAGACCTTAAAGGTAAAGGGTTTATATGCTTTATATCACAAACTGACATTTTTCTTAACCTGTTTGTTCCCATAATTTGTATTTGACTAAAAGATTTTCTTCCAAATGGTTGTGCAGTTTCAGTAGGGTGACACAGCAAAAGTATTTGTTCACTCTTGATATTTTAGTACAATTGTTTTGTTAAAAAACACATTATAAACACTGTAATCAAACTACCTCTCCATATTCTTTTTGAAAAACTAAACAGATTAAACTCTTTTCAAAGTAAAGAATTCTTTATCTGCTCTCCAGGAACAATTGTTTACAGCTTTTCAAGGCTTTAAATGGTTCTTTCAAGATGAAACTCAGAAAAACTTTACTCATTATCTTTAAGATTACACATGCCAAACAACAGTGAAGGAGACACACTGTTGTCTTATTCCTGCTCACAGAAGTAGTACTCCTACAATTTATACACTCAAAGAGCATATTTGTCTTTCTGCCTTTGTGACCTCATCTGAGTTGCCTTTGTCTTAAAATTCTTTGGTCACTTTCAAAGTAACAACTTCCCCTGCTCAGTGGGAATGCATTCTTCTTTCCAAAAGAAACATATTTATCATGTCAAGATCATTATTAAAAATTAAGTATTCTTAGACATATATATTAAAAGGAAGGTCACTGCTCTGGTGCAGCCCTCTGATTACTACTCCTTGTTGGTTATCCAGGCAGGTAACGATAAGGTGGTAAAAAGAAGTCTTAAGTCATTTAAAAAGAACTTCAAGGCACTGGGGTGGCTACTTGAAGGCTCGGGAGCTCAGGTCGTGTTTTCATCAATCCCTCAAGTGGAAGGGAAAACCACTGAAAGAGGGTGGAAAACATATCTGATTAACACATGACTCAGAGACCGGTGCCACCGTCGGAATTTTGTGTTCTTTGATCATGGTGAGGTTTATAAGGCACCTGGTCTACTGGTGACAAATGAGACAGGTGGGATGCAACTGTCCCAGAGGGGGGAAAAGGATTCTGGGGCAGGAGTTAGCAGGGTTATTGACAGGGCTTTAAACTAGATATGAGGGGGGACGGGGAGATAACTGGCCCTGTTACAAACAAGCTCAAGGGAAGCATGCCAAAGCTTGAAGGATGGTGGACTGTGAGGGCTCTCCATCTGCCACTTCATTTGAGAGAAGGGAAAGATCTTTAGGAACCGTGGAAGCACCTGAGAAGGGTCTGGTAGGGAATGGGGCCCACACTCAGAAAAAGGTGTTGGATTCATTAGCTCATCTCAAGTGCATCTATACCAATGCACGCAGTATGAGCAACAAACAGGGGGAGCTTGAAGCCATGATGCAGCACGAGAACTATGACATAGTAGCTATAACAAAAACGTGCTGGGATGCCTCACACGACTGGAGTGCTGCAGTTGATGGCTACAAGCTCTTCAGGAGGGATAGACAGGGAAGGAGAGGTGGTGGAGTGGCCCTGTATGTTAGAGAATGCTATGACAGCTTGGAAATCAAGTATAGTGATAACAGGGTTGAGAGTGTTTGGATTAGGTTAAGGACCAATAAAGCAGATCTTGCTGTGGGAGTCTATTATAAATCTCCCAACCAAAGCAGTGAGGTGGATGAAGCTTTCTATAAACAGTTGGGGGAAATCTCGCGGTCACTCGCCGTTGTTCTTGTGGGGGACTTTAACCTCCCGGGTATCTGCTGCAATCACAGCACAGCAAAGAGGGAACAATCCAGGAGGTTCCTGGAATGTGTGGAGGATAACTTCCTCACACAGCTGGTGAGGGAGCCGACCAGGGAAGGTGCCCTCCTGGACCTGCTTCTTGTGAACAGGGAAGAGCTTGTGGGGGAAGTAAAGGTTGGAGGCCTTCTAGGGTGCAGTGACCATGAGATGGTTGAGTTTTCGATCCTTGGAGAAACAAAGAGAGGGGTTAGTAAAACTGCCACCTTAGACTTCCGGAGGGCTAACTCTGACCTGTTCAAAAGACTGATTAACAAAATCCCTTGGGAGGCTGCCTTGAAGGATATGGGAGTCCAGGAAGGCTGGACTTCTCTACTTCAGGAGAGAAGTCTTAAAGGCACAGGAGCAGGCTGTTCCTGTGTGCCGAAAAACAAGCAGGCGGGGAAGGAGACTGGCCTGGCTAAACAGGGACCTTTGGCTGGATCTCAAGAGTAAAAGGAGAATCTATTGCCTTTGGAAGAGGGGCCAAGTCTCTCATGAAGACTCTAAAGATGTAGGGAAGCTATGCAGGGAGAACATTAGGAGAGCCAAAACACAGCTAGAGCTCAACTTGGCTACAGCTGTTAAGGATAATAAAAAATGTTTCTATAAATTCATTAACAGCAAAAGGAGGATTAGGGAAAATCTCCCTCCTTTACTGGATGCAGAGGGAAACATGGTAACTAAGGATGAGGAAAAGGCTGAAGTGCTCAACGCCTACTATACCTCAATCTTTAGCAGTGGAACTGGCTGTTCCCTGGACACCCAACCTCATGAGCTGGGAGATAGGGAGGGGAAGCAGATTGAGGTCAGCACAGTGGAAGAGGAGGTGGTCAGAGACCTGCTACAACACTTGGATGCACACAAGTCTGTGGGACCGGATGGGTTACACCCAAGGGTGCTGAAAGAGTTGGCAGATGTGCTCGCCAAGCCGCTTTCCATGATTTACCTGAAATCTTGGCTAACTGGGGAGGTCCCACTGGACTGGAGGGTGGCAAATGTGACACCCATCTACAAGAAAGGCAGAAAGGATGATCCTGGAACCTATAGACCTGTCAGTCTGACCTCGGTGCCCGGGAAGGTCATGGAGCAGGTCATACTGAGTGCCATTAAAAGCCATATAATGGACAACCAGGGGATCAGGCCCAGTCAGCATGGGTTTATGAAAGGCAGGTCCTGCTTGACAAACCTGATCTTCTTCTACGACAGGGCAACCTGCTTATGGGATGAGGGAAAGGCTGTGGATGTTGTTTACCTTGACTTCAGGAAGGCCTTTGACACCGTTTCCCACAGCATTCTCCTGGCGAAAAAGGCTGCTCGTGGCTTGGATGGGCACACGCTTCGCTGGGTAAAAAACTGTCTGGATGGCTGGACCCAAAGAGTGGTGGTGAATGGAGTTAAATCCAGTTGGTGGCCGGTCACGAGTGGTGTCCCCCAGGGCTCGGTTTTGGGGCCACTCCTGTTTAACATCTTTATTGATGATCTAGACCAGGGGATTGAGTGCATCCTCAATAAATTTGCAGATGACACCAAGTTAGGTGGGAGTGTTGATCTGCTCGAGGGTAGGGAGGCTCTGCAGAGAGATGTGGACAGGCTGGAGCGATGGGCTAAGGCCAACTGTAGGAGTTTCAATAAGGCCAAATGCCAGGTGCTGCACTTCCGCCACAACAACCCCCAGCAGCGCTACAGGCTTGGGGAGGAGTGGCTGGAGAGCTGCCAGTCAGAGAGGGACCTGGGGGTGTTGATTGAAAGCTGACTGAACATGAGCCAGCAGTGTGCCCAGGTATCCAAGAAGGCCAATGGTATCCTGGCTTGTATCAGGATATATATAGTGTGGCCAGCAGGGACTGGGAAGTGATCTTACCCCTGTACTCGGCACTGGTGAGGCTACACCTCGATTCCTGTGTTCAGTTTTGGGCCCCTCACTACAAAAAGGACATTGAATTACTCGAGCGTGTCCAAAGAAGAGCAACGAAGCTGGTGAATGGTCTGGAGCACAGGTCTTATGAGAAGTGGTTGAAGGAACTGGAGTTGTTTAGTCGGGAGAAGAGGAGGCTGAGGGGAGACCTCATCACCTTCTACAACTACCTGAAAAGAGGTTGCAGAGAACTGGGTATAAGCCTCTTTTACCAAGTAATAAGCGATAGGACAAGAGGGAATGGCCTCAAGTTGCACCAGGGAAGGTTTAGACTAGATATTAGGAAGCATTTCTTTACAGAACGGGCTGTTAGGCATTGGAATGGGCTGCCCAGGGCAGTGGTGGAGTCCCCATCCCTGGAGGTGTTTAAGAGTAGAGTCGACATAGCGCTGAGGGATATGGTGTAGTTGGGAACTGTCAATGTTAGGTTAATGGTTGGACTGGATGATCTTCAAGGTCTTTTCCAACCTAGACGATTCTGTGATTCTGTGATACACATTTAGTGGGCCCAGCTTAACACATTCTTGCAATAACTCTGTATAGCTTACTTATGCTCAACATGGTTTACCACTCCACTCATTTGTCATTCACACATTTTAGAATTAATTATACATTTCTTTCAAATTAAAACTAAAGAAAACCCATGAGATTCAAAACCTGTTGAGTGCTATTTGTGACATCCCCCTTTAATGATAACTTCCCACTGACTGCCACATTTAGCTTAGCTCTTACTCTGTTGAGCTTGAACTTTGCACAGTGACTGGTGGTCTCTTCTGGCTCTGAAATCTGTGGCTTTCTGAAAATTATGGTTGAGTTCCTTTTTTTGAAGGGCTTTGGGGAACAAAAAGCACTCTCCTCGACACATCCCTAACACATGCAGTTTTGACTAAAGAAAAATTGCAGTCAAATTGCACATTCAACTATCTTCAGCCAGACGTATACTGGGGTTTGAAAGAATTCTTCATCTCTCTGCACAGAAGTGGTCATATCTGTTCCTGGTGTGTTTCACTTTCTTCTGCATTTATCTAAAATGGAGACCGATATCAATTGTTCTGGAGTGCTGAAAGGTATGCCTAATCTTAACCAAGGTCACTGAGCTCAATTTAAGAGTACTGGAACAGATATGAGACCCTGGGGGGAGGATGAATTAAATGATCAGATCATCCTTTCTGACTTCAAACTCTATGACATTTTTCATGCACCTGGTTTTGACTAGCATGTGGGGAAAAGTAGGCAATTCATCTTTCTGGTTAAAAAAGGAAGCATGACAACCTCCCTTTTGTTTTTTATTTGTAGTCATCTAAATTTTCAATTTGTTTCCTCATCTTGCTATATTCTCATGTCTGCACTATTCCTGCTTGGTTTTTGGCAGCCAATTTGGGGCTGCATTTCTTGAGAGTATATAAAACTAACATTGTTATGTGGCTCTTCTGACAGGCAAAGCACTCATGCAAAGCAAGATGAATGGGATGTCAGTTTTCCCTATCATGGGATCTGCATTTAGTGACCCAGATGAGAACTGAGAGAACTTGTCACAGAGGCGAGACACACCAGATATGGCTTTAAATGGGGCTCCAAATCCCATATAGTTTTGAAGCTACTGCTAGAACACTGAATTTGTCATAAAAGACTTGTCAGTTCAGAGTTCATTAAGGTAAAAGATGAGAGTGTTTTATCTGGACATTCTTGATCCCTCCTATGGTAGGGGAAGAGACTAGTTACAGTCCTTGAAAGGAAAAAAAAAATGTGCTTTTGCAGTGTTTTCTTCTAGCTTTCCTTTGGATTGAATCTCTGTGGAATAGCTCCTCCTGGCATATAAGTATTTCTTTTCCTTGTTTGTCTTTTTGTCTTCTTTGTTAAACTTGGAGGTGTGTTTACGATGTCAATTCAAAGTCCCTTGAGACTTGGCTGAGACTTGAGGTGAGGTGTTAAACTTCACAAGACTGAATTGGAACGGTTAAGGTGAGAGACAGGGTTTTAATCACTTGCACTGTGGCTGCCACACTAGAAACTTTGTGACCTCAGCTGAGTTTTCTTTTACTCAGAGTCCAAAATCAATAGAAGTATTCATGACTGGAGAAATGACTTGTGTTTGACTTTGGCCCCAAAGTTGGGAAACATCAAAAAGTGTATTTCTCAGATGTGCAGTTTACAAACTGTGACTCTGAAACTCTGAATTTTACTATTTTGAATTCCATGTTTTGTAAATAATTCAGAACTGCATCAACATTCTTGACAGAACACTTAATCCTCCTGCTTCACAGTCATATTTTCTTCACATCACAAAGATCTGATCTTTTACTAAGTTTACTGATGCACATTGACATTTTTGGCAGATAGCAAAATTATTATTTATTATTATTACTACGATTACTAGTATTATTATTACTAAGCTCCCAGGATTTGAGTGGATCACCTATAGTCTATCAAAGATTTTATTTTAGCACACTTATTGTAATGCTAAAAGAAATTGTCATAAAATATAAAAATCAATATAAAATATAAAATTGTACAGATGCTGGAAAAGAAAGCTTAAATTTACTAGGTAACATCTTTTTTTTTTTTTTAAATCTTGTTTTTTAAGTCCTGGTTAGCACAGTCATTGAATTCTTCACAGTACCATGTAAAACACATATTGATATTAAAGCTATGTTGAGAACTAGCTGGCTATGCTAAAAACATTAATTGGTTATATATGCACTGTAATAATTTATTTTTTTTCTTATGCTGTATGTATATCTTGGTGCTGGTAGTAAAATATTCAATATGGTGTACGAATAAACCCCTTGGATTGTGCTGCACACAATTCTGTTGCAATGACCCCAGCTGTACGTGGCAGTGACATTTGGAGTCTTTCACTCAGCATCTGTGTACATGAGCATCAATAATTTTGAAGCAGAAGAAAATGAACTATGACTAAAAGTAACACCACACACCTCCTGACAATTCTAGTCCTGCAATTGTATCTCATCTTATGATTTAAAAGAGCTTATGAACAGTAGCATGATTGTCAGACCCTCCAGATCTGTTTATGTCTTTCTGTTAACCAGCAAAGTATGTTGTAGATATATATCAGTAAAGAAAAAAAGAAAATCACCTTCTTCAGCGTTTTTATGGACTAATAATGTAAATTAAAAACACACCACTCATTATATAACAAATCTATGGAACTTGCTGCTTTAGAAGCTAGACTCAGTGGAAGAAAAGGAATAAGATGATACAGGTACAATGCTGTGCAGATCAGAAAATAATTTCCCACAGAAAATTAGTCCATGTCCAGCAATATTTCTTCAAGTAGCTATCACTAAGGAACACCAAATACAACAGCTGATGATCTGAGTTTGATCCAGTATAACAAGATTAAAGGGCAAGTGAAAAGTACTCCACTCATGTACAAACCATCAGCTGCACAAATATAAGATGGAAAACAACTGGCCAAATGAGGATGATCTGGGAATTATAGAGGATTGCTAACTGAGCATGAGTCAACTGTGTCATGTTGTTACAAAGAAAGCAAATATCAGACTGCTACGTACAAGCAAAACATTCTCTGCAAAACATATCCAGTAATCCTTCTGCTTATTCAGCACTGCTCAAGCCTTAGTTGAAATGCTGTGGCCAGCAACGTGCCCAGCAAGTTAGAGGTAGCACAACTGGAGAGGCAATTGTAGGAACTGAACTGTAGTTCAGATATACAGAAAACAATTTGTAACAGTAAGGACAGTGATGCATTAAGATAGGTTTCCTAAGGATCTCTTAAACACACTGTCTTTGGAAGCTTTTAAGATCTGACTGAGGAAGCATCAATCAGGAGTGATTTGGACTGAGGAATGGGCTGGATGATCTCTCAGAGTTTCTTCTAGCAACATTTTCTATGACTAATCACTCCCTTAATGTCCCCTTTTCCTAGACAGGTGAAGAAAATGGGTATCTCATTAGATTTGTAGTTAGACACAAAAAATTATTCTTTCTTCAAAAGAGATTTAGTAAAGCTCTTGAATGTAAAACCTTTCATTTCATTCTGACTGAAAGCAAGCTTTGTTCTTCTTTTGATCTGTAAAGAAGTATGCTTTCCAAAATAAGGTTCATCATGAGGCAAACTGAATGTTTCTCAAGTTGATTTAGTTTATTTTAGGTTTTGTTTGTATGTTTGTTTTTATTTAATGTAAATTATTTTCCTCTCTGAAGAACAGAAATCTACTCATAAACCTCTGCCATGCCTTTCAGTGAACACCAAAAAAAGTTCACTTTCACAAAGTTTGCAGATGTTACCTTTGATTAGTCAGAAAAACTATTTAAGTACAATCTTTTAGGAAGATTTAGCATGACTGATGGAGGTGTGTATCTACTTCATGCAATTTAGCAATCAGTGGAATCGGGACAAAGATCAAGGTGGGCTTTCTGACCAGCTGTCCCTTATAATTTGTTAGCCAGGCTTTGTTTATGTAGTAGCTGGAAATGTAAGGTAAAGGCTTTTTATTTTCATTTTCAGAAAGTCCAATGGGAACGGATTATTTAAAATATGATATATATTCTGGTTTATGCAGACATCATCACCGACTCCTCAACTTTTTTTTGCTAATGTGAAGTTCCTGCGAGAGATTTTATTTTCCAAGTCATGTCCTTCATTGAATATTTGTTGAAATTATGTCTATGGAGAGGAGAAAATATGATTAAATATTGTTTTCTCTTTTTTTTGAGTACTGGAAAAAATACTGTAAAAGTCAGTTTTAAATGATCAATTATAACATGAAAGTCAATGGAGGGAGAACCTTAAGATATCAGTGCATTTCCAGTCCTGCTGGATGACTTAGAAAGGTGTAAACATTAGTCAGAGAGAATCAAGACTTTAAATCAAAACTAGATGTCTTTCTAAAAGATATATTGTCCCTCAAGCAGAGATATGAACTTGATGCATGAATTATTTGTTCAGATTTTATGGCCTGTTACACAGGTGGTTGGAATAGATAATCATAATGGTTCTTTCCATCCATACAGTATATGAATCTGAATTCATCTTGAGCACATTGAGAGGTAAAGAATAACTCAATGAAAGCAACTAATATAAAAAACAGTAACTACAATAATAATAATAACCCCACAACAGCAAGAAATATCCCTTAATTTTTTATTCTCTTTAAGAGAGTAAAAAAAAAAAAAAGGTGTTACTTGCCATTTTCCCCATTCTCAACTTAATTCTTAATCAAGCAAAACAGTCATAAACAAAAAAGTAAATATCTGTGACTTTGAGAGGTGGCCTTACACTTCCTGCTTTCTTACCCACTATTGTGGTAATTGGCATGTTAGCCAGCTCAGTAGGATTTCTGAGATAAAATAAATGCAAGCTGGAAATTATGCTTTCTGGCTGAATGATATGGACTCAACAATAAGAAAACAAGTAACTAATTTGCTGGTGCTACGTGAATCAAGAAATAATTTAGTAGTGTTTCTATCACTACATTTGTTCTACTGTGCTAATGGTCATTGTAAAATTTTTCTGTAGTCATTAAAGTAGCAGATATAAGTGGAGGGAGCAGAAACACAGGGTAAGAAGTGGCCATTAAAGTCACAATCAGAAATATAACATTACCCTTTAACAACAAAGGTGTTAACAACACAACAGACTGCCCTCTCACCACATTGTTGTTTAAAGTGTTCATTTAAAATAGTCCTCAGTTGGCATGCTTGGAAATGCCATCCTTCAGTAACATGAGAACACAGCATATGGAACTGGAAAAGCATTTAATGGCTGTCTCTGTATTACTGAATCTGGAGTGCCTTTAAGTTAATGGTTGCTGGTACACTGTAGCTCTTTCCCTCCCTTTCAGAAATGCCCCTTCTGTCCTAGTTTTCATGTGAAGAAAACTTGCAGGTCAGACAAGGGGTTTAGCTTGCTTTAAAAATACCTGAGAGTCCTTATTGAAGTACCTCCCAGCAACCCATGGAACATTTAGTTCTGATCCCTGATATTGTAAGCAACTGTATCACACAACTTCATCCCAAATTTAGGAAGCTACAACTTAAAAATATGTTCTCACTCACCTGTGTTCTAATGACACAATTGCAATAGTGAAACACACAGATATTAAGAACCTTCTCGTAATTTAGGAACAAAATTATTAACTGACAATGTATATCCTTTTATTCTGCTGATATTTATTCTTTAGCCAAAACAGATCAATTTCCATTTTAACAGGCGAAGTTTTCTACAATACAAAAGTTTTTCCAAACTCTTGATCATATTATTAGTCAGTATGAACTCATATTTCTTGAACATGGTTATAACTGTGTATAGAATTCCAGACAGATACCACTACTGCCTTGTAAAATACATTAAAGCATTACTGTCTCTACTACAACCTCCTTCCTGATGGTTGCAAGGATTGTACTTATTTTGGGGGAACATAAACCAAGTGATGTTGAATAGTTTTTTCTACTGTTCTCATTTTCCATTTCCTCAAATAACTTTATGAGTACTAAAAACACTTTTATGAGGATCAGTACACGATTGGTTAGTTTTAGCAATTCATAGGAAAAAAGTAAAGGAAAATAAAGAGATCAAGTTGATTAAAAAAATTAAAATTACCATGGCTGAGTTAAAAAATAGTGCTCTGATGATATAAAATATAAAAATGTCAGGTGTGTTTCAATTTCTTTGACATTTCTAAGGGAAGATATTTTAATTTCAGTTATTGCATCTAGCATGTTATATATATTAATTACACTTAGAATTTAAAAGTATATTACAATGGTCTAATGTCATCTGAACAAAATATTTTGAAAGGTTATATCACTGTTTCCAAAGCAAATCATTTAAGTGCTTTGACTCCATAAACAACCTTGAAACATTTATTCTGATGGGAAATTACAGTTATTCAAAAAGTAGGAATTTCTCACTGGATATTAATTCCTGTTTTCTTACCAACTCTACTATATCTAAGTAATGATTCTGTGGCTTGATAAATTGCTTATCACCAGAGTATCTAAACATTTTCCAATTTAAATAGAGATAAACTGTATGTGTAAGGTAATATATTTAATATACTTGAAAAAAGATAGATGTTTGTCTTAAATTATAACTCAGTGTATTTTAAAAAATCAGATTCCATACTCAAGGAATTAAGTTATGGCTTAAATCAAGTGCTACAATTTCTGTAAATTACTTATTAGTGACTTACTAGTGACTTATTAGTGACTAAGTAAGCTCTTCCTACCCAACTCATTAACTATTAACAATTTTTTGTAATATGCATCCATGATCTTTGTTTGGGGGGTGTACTTTAGGACTGAAATCCAGGAAAGGGTCCTGGAATGACCTTTCATCTTATTTTCACAGTAGATTTCACCAGTATATGATGGGAATAACAACGGAAATATGTTTTGTTATATAAGCATTTTCAAGGAAATTTTAGAGGCATTTTTTGCACAATCACCGTGTTAGAAATCTTTAGTCTCACTGAGTGTAGGAATAATTTTCCTCAAAATCAACAGAACTATTGTGACTCCACTGTGCAAGAGAATTCACACAGACAAATGTTGTGACACAATATAAACCATAGTCTTCCTGACTTAGCAATGAACCTCAAAGGCAGGACTTTGCAAGCATGGAAAGATGTCCATGTGCCAGTACAGCACAGTGATGGTAACAGAAATGCTCTTGCAGCACTGCAAACCAAGCTGCAGTGGTACTAAATAGAAAGCAGCCATGTGAATGTGACTCTGGCTGTGCCACACAGATGATCAGAACTGTACGGAGGATTTAATCTCTTATATTCCCATGGAATGTTAGTTTCCTTAAGCTTTAAGCAGGGTGCAAGATTTTGGTCCCAAGAGCTTTGAAAGTTATACCTTGGTATATCTCATTCAAGAAGGCCATCAGATCTCAAATTGGCTTATAGTTTAGATGTGTGTAGAAAAAACTGAGGGGTGGAAAGACAAAGGAGTATGATCCCTGATAAAGCTGCTTTTTCAAAAAATCTCCCTCCAGTAATCAGAGAACTTCATGGATTTTCTGTTATTTTCAACAAGGTTCAGAACGGATGTCAAATGAATCAAAATCATAAGGAGAAAAGGCTTCATAATGCTGTTTCTCTGTTTTTTGTGCTTTTTGCAAAGCCATATCCATCACATATCACATTTTGTGTCATTGCATGGTTTTGTGAAGGCAAGCCAAATATAAACTAGAGACTTCATGAAGCAATGATCAATCACCCAAGACATTTGGATTTGCTATTCAGATAAATCTGGACACACAATATGACTAAAATAGCATGAGAAATTATTTTCTTGCATTATTTCTGTGCTCTGTACTTTTCATGCATGATAAGATTTGGATTTTTTCCAAACCATTTATCCAGACCTACTTTCTAACTGTGTGCTTTTAATACCCCTGAAATGAGTTTTTCGTGTGATCTCATGGAGAAACTGAAACTGCGGTGGAAAAGTGGACAGCACTATCAGCAGACAGTTCAGTAACTGCAGATGGAAAACACCACTGTGGTAAAACTCGCGTGATTAAGCCTTTGATTAAAAAGAAATTGTGCTCTCAAAGTAAGTTTACATTAATATTATGTAGGGACAGCAAACAGGAACATTCTTAGAACACTTAACTTTCCATCTTGTTGACTGACAAAACTGAATGCTTTACTATTCAGTATGTTTTCAACAGCAGAATTTATTTTCCCTGGTTTATAAGTTTTTTAAGCCCTTCTCTTTTTTCCTCCTATGCCAGAACCAAACATGAACATTTCTTTTAATGATAATATCATAATTTATTTTTAGCATTGAAATCAGTGAATTTGGAGCAGTTAAAGTAAAACCCAGAAAAAGTAGACTAGAAGGTATTATACACTACATGAGGTATTATACAGTACTGTTTCTTCATTGATGCTTTTGAGAAGTTTCCTTTTCCTTCGATTAGAGTACTGCTGTGAGGTGCCCCCACAGCCATCTCTTCTCCAGACTGCATGAGCCCTTGTCCCTTTCCCTCTTCTCACAGGGCAAGTGCTCCAGCCTGGACCATTGTGGTGACCCTCTATCGAACTCACTACAGCTTATCAACATCTTTCTCTTCATATGCTCAAAAAAAAAAAAAAAAAAAAGTTTTCTACACAAGTCACATTGCCATAGATCAAACACTTCATTTTTACGTAACAATTCCTATCTGCAAGGTTGGCAGTCAGGTTTATGAATAAGTGTTAGCACATACAGACAGATAAATGTTTCAGAAAATGATTGCTTACACAAGAAGTAGGCATTCCCAGCATGTTTAACAAAACCTCCACAAAAGAGCCTCAGTGCACTCCAGGAAATCAGTTGTATTGCCCCTGTGATGGTTCTACTAGGGCATCATCCATGGAAACGGAGATCCACCAGAGATGGTGCAACTAGAAACTGATGTCAAAATCCCTATTAACCTCCTTAACTTGCCAGGTAAAAAAGTGAGCTCATTTTCCATAATCCTGAGCATTTATGTTTTCAGTGGAATTGGAGGATAATCAAGACAATGCACAGACTAAGAATTTGATTTTAAAAAGGAGGATTTTAACTTAAAGGCAACTGCTATCACTAAATTCATAGACAAGAAAATTAGACTAAAATGTAGTCGGTAGACTGGGACAAACTCCTCCTGATGGTAATTTAGTGTACTCCTGAAAAAAACCCTAATTTTTTTCTTTTTTTTTTTTTCCTGAATCTCTTTCATTAACTTTTCAAAACTTATGTTCTTTTTATGGGAATTCTTCTTACAGTTGCAATCCAAAAGGAAAAACAGGAGAACAATCTCAGAAATCTGATATTAAAAAATAATTTTTAAAAAATCTGTATCTAAAACCTGGCCTAAGTAATCATTTTAAATATGTGAAATATTAGGTATGTGAATTAAAATGTTTTTGTGATTTAACATTCAGAATTACATATTAACATTACGCTCAGTAATTATGATGGAAAATGATATGTATTGTAGTTTGTATTAAAAGTAATCTCACTCCAAAAATTAAAGTTTAATGAATAATTAATTTAAACCCAAGAAAATGCAAAAATGAAAAAATGCAGTAAAATATTATTTATACAACAGAATCCAGGAAAGGGAAAGACCAGTGAAATCTGCAGTGACTGGTTATCTCAAAAGTAAAGAAAAATAGGATAAAATAAAATGCATCTTAATCATTAATGGATGAAAGCAGTGATTTATCTGAGGTGTTGGGATTGGTTTTAGGTGCTGTAAAGTCTTAATTTGGTACCAATGTGGATATAAGAACACAGCCTCTCCACTTGCTCTCTGCACAATCCTTCAGTTTCTTTTCCTCAGGCTTTTTATATTTCAACCCCTTCCTGCCCATCTTAAGAGAAAAACTTTCAACTAGCCCCAACAGTCACAGATTTTCTGAGTTTTTTTCTTCTCCACCTTACAAGGCTATAATTGTTGTGTCCCAGAACACTTCACTCCTGTCCATCATAATGAAAGATAAGCTGCCACCAGATACTGCTCACCTAGTAATAAGCAGGAGCAAAGTATTTGGCATTGTATAAGCATGAGGGCAGTCATCGTCAGAAAGAGACTCAGGAGTTTGCTAATGAAGATGACATATTGAAGCGACAGCTAGATAATGAGGATTATGAATAACAAAATCCATAGAGAAGGTGGCTAGAATCTGTGGTCGGGTGAGCCAGAAGTGTTGTGCATGAGGGGAAAAGAAAAAAAAGTATTTATTTCTATTGTGTGGTTACTTAGGTATTTAACATCCATGTTGAGGAGCACAGTATTTTTAACCAGTCAAACAGATTTTTAAATAAGAGGAAGAGACAATACAATGGAAAAGACAAATCACATACAGAATCTGAATTACTGTATTGAGTGAAATATGAATGGTATCAGTTTTACTCTGGAGGTGATTCTCTTCCCCCTGCCAACTATACACATTATCTTAAGTACACACCTAACTTAAAATGGCTAATGTTACTGAGATTTATTCCCTTCCAGTTAATTACATTAAAAAGTTTGTCAATACAGATGTCACAGTGTCCAGATCAAATTCTCAATAATGGCAAAACATATCAAAGTTGCAAGTCAACTTCATCATGTGTAGACTGATAGAGGACAAATTCTTCTCTTAAGACCATCATTTTAACTTTTCTTTAGTTCTGTCTTTTAATTGCTCTTCAGCCAAGTATTGATTTCAGATAAGTACTGTGATTTCTGAGAAACACTGGGGTTTAGGTTTTATATAACGCTGGTACTATGTCACCTGCGTAACACTGGCACTTCAGCTCTTGTTAGTCATTACTTCTCTTGACATCTTTACAGAACAGTTGAATAGAGACAGAGTTTTAGGGGACTGTGAAGCTTTGGACTTGGAGATGAAAACAGTAAAAGCCTAGATTGTACTTTAAATTCTGAATTTGATAACAGCAGAAACAAAAGAAAATAATTTCACTTACAATTTATGAGTGTTTTCTTTGCAAGGTGTAAGACCTAGAGACTGTCTCGGATTCTGGGTGCCAGCTGATAACTGTCAGAAACAAAAGCTATGCATTTTTTCCTTGTGAGTTTGATGTCTAAGAAAGTTGAAATTGAAAAGGAGTCACTAAGACTCTACTAAAAATAATTTCCTGTCTTTAAAATGAGTGGTTTGTAAATATTAAGATTGAATTTAAGGAATATATTAGTAAATCATGAGAATAAGATGATGGGGATTTTTTTTTTTTCAAAATTGGATGTGAAAAAACCAAAATTATTCTTTAAAATATAAAAAGAAAAAAAAATTAAGCAATAGATGATTGGTGACAATAAGGATGCAGTGTGTCTTGTTTTTTGCAAAAGTACTAGGAGTCAGCTGAAAAGTTATCCTGAAAGACACTGAGATTCCAAACATGTAACGATGAAGGCAAATAATGTGTTTTTTGGCATTAGAATACTAGCTAATCTGGATTCTGTATTTATGTCTTCAGTCAGAGGATGAGGTTTGACAAATGCACTCACCCACTTGCCAGTGATGAGAAGAAACTTCTCTTAGCATGTTGGGACTTACACATCAGTTACTGCAAAATTTAAAAGTCGTATTTAAAAATCAGCCAACCACAAACATGTACACAAGAAAGAAGTAGCAGGAGAAATCTTCTACTTTTATGTTTCTGAAGGAAATCTTCTACATGTTTCCACTGTTTCTCATGGCTGTGTGTAGTATGAAAAAACCATGAACCTATTTTTTTAATTCTCATTTTTTCTTGATGCCTGCAGAAGAGCATAGATTCATTGTAAAGACATTGGAGATGACTCCACTACCTCAGAAAAGTTGGAAATAAGAAAATGGTAATTTACAGCTGAAAGTCTCCATACATTTTAATGTAGATGGCATAATCATGGACATGGCAAAGGCTAAAATCTAATCCCTTCAATAAATATGGCTTCCAGTAACATTTTTTGGATGGATGAATGAAACAGATTAGTTTCAAACTGAATTGTCTATAATCAGTATGGATAAGCAAACAACAACATAAAAACTTTTCCCACTATGCTTAGGAGGACTTCAGCTGGGATATCTCTATACAAGTGTTTAATTAAAAGATACAGTCATAGGACAAGCAGAAATAGACATTCAATGAATGCATTGGTTTCAGAACAAATATGGTACATGAAAAATTTAAATGAGAAATGTAAAGTAAAACATGTTAGAAGATTAAGATAACTATGTCATAAGACCAAGAGAATCGGAAAGAACATGTAACTTTAGCAGTGTAGTCTCTGAAATAAAAAACAATTTATAATTTCTTGCATATTTAGTCTACAGAACAGAAAATCCTTAAGATCTGAGATGAACTGAAGAACTACTGGTAATAACCAGAGGACTTGAATAGTAACAAATTGAGTCCAGAGAAATAGACTATTACTTGAGTGATTTACAAGTGTGCTCTGAATAAAAAGTGTATAAAAGAAAAAGATTTAAGAAAAAAAAAAAAAAAAAGCTACTATTGATATGGAGATGGACTGTCTCACAGTATAGATACCCAGCATTTGAGAAAACAATGACTTCTGTGAGAAAAGCATAGTACTTTTCTGAAGTGACAGACATGGAGTCATTATTAGTAATTACTCTAAGCCACAAGATTATTTTTAATAAATATAAATGGTAGAGATCTCAAAGCCCAGAAGTCAAAAATGAGTATGCAATGAAGAGAAAGCTGGTGAACAAGGCAGCAGAAATAAAACAATTTTTTCCACTTCATGTAAATAAATAGGTACATTTTCTTCCTTCCTTCCCTCTCTTTTAAGAGTTAACACTTTCTAAGATAAATCACGTAAACAGATATATAGATTCAGAAACATCAGTAGCTGTTAAAGCAAAGAGGAAGAGAATCACACACTAACACATAAAATATCAGATTTTATCCATATGGTGTAAAAAGTCCACTAGATGAGAAACATTTATCTGTGACTTCAAGAGAAGATAAAAAACATGAGCAACCAAAAAAACTCAACTCAACAAACCCACAAAAAACCTCAACCACTCCCAACAGTTGTTGAAGTGTTGGTTCAAGAAAACAATTGCCTTTTTCAAGGAGATGTTGAGCAAAAAGACAGGACTGCACTTAGATAAAACAGTATCTCCTGTATTACAAAAGCTTAGAATACTGTATCTTGGTAGATCACAGACAGAAGAAGAGCTACTGTAACACATATAAAAAAACCCAACCCAAACCAAACCAAACCAAAAGCAACAAGACACTATCAAAAAGGAAGCACTGGGATACATTTATACTACCAAGTATTAGTGACAAATATAAGATACTGATAGGCATTAATACCATACAGAAAGACTGATGTGTATCAATAATTTATACTGCATTCCATATATTTTAAATAGAAGAAATGTTTCCTTTCATAAATGTGATATTAAAAAGTTTTAATAAAACGCATTTTAGAGAGATTCAAGGTCCAAAAGCTACAGAGAATAATCAGTGAGATTTTGGAAGATAACACTTAGAGAGCTAGTTCCTGCATAGGATTTTTCTTTTAAGTGGTATTCTGGTTTATTAAAGGATGTGCAGAAGCAGAAGTGATTCTATAAAAATATTTGAACTCCTAAATTTTCAGTTTATTATAACTAAGCATGGATAACTATTATGTGCCACCTAAAATTACTGGCCCTGAGGCTGTATTTTCCTAATCCTGTCCTAAGAAAGTTCTTACAACTAAGGATGCACAGAAACTAATGTCTGACTGGCAGCCAATTCTAGACATGGAAAGTTCGAATGCTGGGTTTATTAGGCCTTATTGTTACCAAAATGAACCTTTGAGAAATTTGACTGAATGAGACAACATTTCAGGAGAACAAAATGTATGAGACAGCATTTCAGAACTTTAGCTGAATGACTCTGCAAACGTGTCCTCCCCCATTTTCACTCAGCAGGATAAACAAAAACTGTAGATCACTGCCAGCTGCACATTCAGTCAGGCTAACAACTTTAAAAACGCAGAAAACACATATGTATTTCATATGCAGGTTGGATATTTGCAAGTTAGAGTTGTAAAAAAACCTTCAGCTTTAGTTTGGAGGTATATACATTTTCAAATGTACATCTGCAGAGCTCATTTTTTAGTACAGTTTTTGCAGAAGCCCAAGCTTTGACTTTGTTATTTGAAACCTGAAGATAAAACAGCAAGAAAAAACAGAAAGATAGGGACTGAGATAACAAGATTAGGATTTAAAAATAGTATTTAAACCTGTGAAGGACAAAAATTCAGCAGATTATTTGTCTAGACAATAACTTTTTAATGTCAGAAATAAACTTTCTAGAACACTGAAAATATCAGCCACAGTTATGACTACAATTAAAACTGAAAAACACTGTAGTTGTGAGACCTATTTTCATAGTATGGATGTGACCATTAGTGGGGTGCTTTGTAAACTGGAAACTTTTTCTGCTACCTCTGGGATCTGGAGTCTCTGAGAGCTCTCTTCTTGCCCATTGTCCTTTACTTTCTGAGTCTTGTATCTGCTTGCAGGGGCTTTCGCTAGTGTATCTTCAACAAACGCTTCAAAAAGACCTGTATTCTTTCAAAGTCACATACCTCATTTTAGGCAGATCATTAATCTCTCAAAATCTGGATGACTAAACCAGACTCATAATCCTCCATTTCTGAACTGTCTAAAGCTTTCCTTTAAAGTTTTCATGCTACTAATTTCCGTCACCTAGAACCAGAAGCCTCTTTTGACACTCTCCATCCCCTTCTCCTACAACTTCCATATCATAACCAAATCCTTTAATGACTTGCTCCATGTTTTAAAAATTTCCTGCATACATCTACCCACTCATATGTTTGTCATTTTCTTCTGAAATCTGTCAGTCAAAATAACTCCTCCACATCAGGCTTAAGAAAACACATTTTAGTGTTCCTCTAACATTAATATGTGTAGTTTATATGTTTTACATATAAATACATTTATATATATGTAAGTATACATAAATATATGCACACATGAGTATATCAATGAAAGAATACAAACAATATCGAACAAAGAGTGGACAATTTGTTCCACATATATATGTCATGTGTAAGTCACCTAAAAGAACTATGAAACTTTATATTGGTTGAAAATTTGACCACACATCTATCCCTTTTACCTAATTAATCTGCATAATCTTAGGTTTTTCTTCATTCTTCCACTATCATTTAAGTTTCTATTCACTCTATTTAATAAAGACTTCTAGTATAGAGATTAGTCCTCTTCCATAAAGCATCTAGAAAACTTGCAGCTTTTACAGGTTAAAAGATACAGCTGAACTTGAAGTCTCTATTTATTGGAAATTCTCTCTAATAAAAAGAAAGAAAGTAGTATAACAGAAAAGAGTAGGACGTCTACTCTCAAGCTAGCTCTTAAGGCAAAATGAAATGAAGACCCTGGAAACTTCCGTGGAGCTGAGATGATTCACTGTGAATTGTTTGTTCACTTCTAATCTCCAACTGTTGAACCTTTTTCACAAACAACAGCAAATACTTTTTCTTTTTTTTTTTTTTTTTTTTTTTTTTTGCTATTTTCTAAACTCTCTGCAGGCTCTTATATCAAAGCACAGTTGTCTAAACTCCAACTTCATGTTTTTTCTTTTCGTCAACATTCAGTTGACTTCAATTTTCTTAAAAACAATCATCTCTTGTAACACAAATGCAGAAGACATTTCAGGTGAATCATCTAAATTAGACAGCAATTGTATATCTAAATCAAATTCATATAGGAGCACTAGATACAACTTTAGTAGCATTCAGAGCTAAATAGAAATTAAATATCACCAAACAGTATAATTATCCATTAAAAAAATCCTTTCAAATGGCTGAAATCGCCTCTTCCTCTTCAAATACATGAAATTAATAATAACAGCTGGTTTGGATACAGCTCTGTTTATATTTGTATGATGTCCCATTATTGTGAATGGGGTCTGGCTTCCTGCCAGATCCTGACGTGGCCACAAGCTGTTTCAAGTACCAGCTAGTACTAAATCTGTGAATCAAATATGTTTCCTCTCTCACCATTATGGTATTCTATGAAATATCAGAACAAGATGCTGCACTTGCATCTGCTCTAGCATGAGATTCAGTGTATCACCCAGGTAAGGAGCCACATCCTTTCGAGTGCAGTGCCCATGGGTATGTTAACATCAGGACCGTTCTTCAGAGGCTAACTTTCCACTGGGTAATTTGGAATTTTATCAAAAGCTCACTGAAGTCAAAGGAAATATTACAACTGATCTCAGAAGGCTTTGATCAGGCCCATGGTGAGCATGTACTTTAGCAGTCTTTTAGTGCTCTTGTAACATGCACAGCCAAATGAATGCTTTTAATCTTTTGAGTAAAAATATCATGGAAGTCAGCACAGTCCAGCTGACCAGAGTCAGAAATCAGAAAAGGACTTATCAAGTGGAATTTGGCACCTGAAAGCCTTTTTAGTCACCAATGTTCAACCTTTAGTCGATCAGGAATATTCATAATAGCCTTTGCCTAGCTGCTGTTGATGTCTTAAGTCTGTCAGTTCCAGTGCTTCTGTTGGTAAGCTCCCCAGGACAATTCCTTTTAAATTATTGCTGTGGCACAAAGCTGTAATGCAAAGACATCTTCTGGTGCCAAGGTGCTTTTTGCTAGTTCTCACCTAAAACCTACAGATGTTAATGAAATAAATGTTTTCTACCAAGCATAGAGATGTTTCTTAATGTGTGTTCATATCATGGTTAATCCTTCCCCATGCTTTTCTGTGCCTTATCAATGCACTTCACATGTGCAAATCAGGAGTGAAAAATCTTTGTTGGAGAATTTTTACATGTGGGCTTTCCCACTGTTGCTGTTTTAAACTCTGGCATTTAACTAGAGAGGGATTTAAACGTCACCCACTCTGCTTGGAGGTTTTAGTTTAGTTCTAATTATTGGATTATTGTGAAGAATGGGCAGAGGCAGTCCTTTCCTGTCCATGCTTCACAGAGAATGTACTGTTCATCTCCTAGACATCCCAAGGGATTTTCCTCCCAGCGAAATGCTGTTTACTTGAGGGAATCCTCTCTCCTTCAAAAGTATTTCAGTGAACATCTAACTCAGATTGCTGATCTCTGTGAATCTCTTTTCAAAGAAGAAATGACATGTGTGGGAAGAGATGAATTTGGCAGTAAGGTGTGAGGAAAATGCTGCAACAGATGTCAGTGTTGTGGGTGTACGTTGGGCTTGCCTTAGCTCCTATACCTTTAAAGCTACACTCTTTGGAAGAGATCCCTTACCTAAAATTCAAGGGCTACAAAGTTTAGAGTTATGTGACCCACCGCAGACCCAGAAGAGATGTTTGGTCTCCTAGCAAGTTCTGTGTTTAACATTATTTTTATAAACAAAATTATTTCAGAATTACACTGATATCAAACTTCTCTGAAAACAGAAGTGGGAATTCATGCCTCTAGCTGGAGTAGACTTTAATCTCTTTTTAATGCAGTGACCTAGTAAGGAAAATCTAAATGAATACTAGGAATATGCTGGTAAGATACAGTAACACTGGCTCCCCTACTGAAGCATTTTGCAAAGTAATGCTCACAGATTCAGCCGTTTAGTGATATTGCTGGGTATCTAAAGTGGAAGGAAATTTATAACTTTTATACCTATGCTTCTGAAAGACATTTTTTTTTTTTTTTCCCAAGATTCCATGTCTATAACTAGTTACTGATTTCTTACTTAGAAACTGCAAGATGTAGCCTGGCTTTCAGAACAAAAATCAGTGGTGTACACAACTCCAAAAATCAAGTCAGTAGCACATTATGTTTGAATACTAACAAAGTGCTTAGGAATGCATATACTAAGGTCAGTGGTTTAGAGTTGTCATGAAAATAGAGAAAACTGAGGAACAAAGTAACTGATGGGTGTTTGTCTTGTTATCACAAGAAAAGACTTAATTTCTACAACAGGTCATTGCTCACTTATTGTAGTTAGTCATGGACACAAGCCCCTATGATTTTTGAACTTTTTTTTTGCTAGTCTTGTATTCAAAGAGATGAAGGAGAAACATTTCAAAAGCATCAAAGACTTAGAGGCCTGAAGGAGACATTTCAAATGTGGTTCATGCATACTGTGTTTCTGAGGTCCCTAAAGTGATGGACAAGCATCACACAGAGCTTTTAGAAGTGCTTAAACCCAACCAAGAAACCTGAGACTAAAAGGGTAACTTTGGCTACAACATAATGTTTCAAAATGTGTCTAGAGCTCATAATTCACTCTGGTGAATTTTAAAGTGTTACCTATAGTCTTTTTTCCTCTAAACTTAAAGTTGTGTCTCTGTGTGTGTAACTTTGAAGAGCTCACTGTTTGGGAAATAACTCTTACTTCAAAGAGTTGAAATTGGTGAAAGTTTTGACAAGGGCTGTTCTTAGGAGGAAAAAAAGCTTTGAAAAGGGCCATAGGTAGAGAAAAAAAAAAACTTAAAAGAAGCCTGTGATTTGGAGAACAAACTTTAAAATGATCTGTTATGGTGGAAGAGAGCTTTAATTGGTTCTGCTTTCTCAGACTGCTGTTTATTTTTCTGTTTTTTTATGACCAGGTATTTTGTCTCCAGCTTGGTTTGTGTTTTGGCTTGTTTCCGTATGTTGTTGTTTTTTTTTCACAGATCATGGGCTGTGACATTTTAGAGGCTTCTACACAAATTTTAGCTATTAGAATATTTGGAAATCTGTGATAGCGTCAGAAACCTGGTATAAGACAGTGGAGCTCTACTTACTGGTATTTACCGTGGAAACAGAGGGATAGACAGCTGTGTCAATGTTGCCATGGTGAATAAGGTGGGAGTACTATGTGGCTGGCAAACAAGAGCAGGCATGTTCCAGACTGGTAATGTTTTACTCACTTCTTACCTGAAGGAATATGAGTTTTATATGGTAAAAAATTGGTCCTTTTAGCAGTAGAAGTGCATTTGTACAAAATCTGTGACTCTGTGCACCACTGGAAAATCTACAGATGAAATTTCCGAGTGTTCCAGTGCCATAGATTGTTCTTTGCACTTCATGGGTTTGGGGCCAGGTGAGCTTCGAGGGTTTTGTTGTTTATTAGGGGGGAGGGGCTGTATTGATCTTGTGGCCATAGAAGGTGATAAAATATTTGCCCAAGTGACTAGCTTAATTCAATTTGATGTAAGAATTTACTATCCACTTTACAGTCAGCATTTCATCCATGATTCTTGTACTGAATGTGTAGTAAGGAATTGTGTGTATTCAGTTCTGATGATCATTGAGAACAGAAGTCTGGCTTCTCCTGCCACTGCTTCTGTAAAGAGAGTCACTAACAGTCACGCATGTTTCCATAAAAATATCTTTGTTCCAACACAGAAAACTTTATTCCATAAAGATGGACTTCTGACGTTCTGCTACAGCTGATCAGACATTGCAATATATTCATTAGTCATGGAGTCTAATCCACAGTCACAAAACAAAATAGAAATCATTTTATCCCCCAAGTGGTCAAACCTTTTTCAGTGTTAGACTGTGTTATTTATCTGTCTATTTGGGATCATGTCATTCTTTACTGCTCGGTGGGTTTGTGAGAAGAAGATATGTGTCTTTAAAAATTCTGGTAATGGATCACGAATTAGAGTACAAGGGCATCCTATGGGAGCAAGAATCTGTAGGTAGGATTATTCTTTTCTTAAGAAAAAATGCTACAGCTTGTCTAGAAAATTGGCAGCTAATTTTGCTGCCATCCACATCTGCAATCATTTTAGGCTATGCCTATTCTTTCCTCAGACATCATCAATGAATACTAAGAAAACAATGTAGTACTACAGTGAAATCCAGGGCTGAGGTGGCAGCAGGGTACTTTTCCAAGAAACCAACTGATGGAAGACACAGCTGCTCAGCAATACTAAGGTTAAGTCACTGATTCAAATGCCTGAACCATGTATTCAGGTGCTTAACCTTAAAATGTTGTTTCATACTGTGTATTTCACAAATGTACATTTAATAAAGCATCACTTTAATTCATTGAGGCTTCAAGTTCTGAAAAAAATATTGTCATTCATAAACACTACTGTCTGAAAAATACAGAAATTCTCCAATATTTTAAGGCTGATTAAAAGTATGAATTATCTGCACAGTAGTTCTGTATACCATTGCACTGCATAAATCCACTAAACCATAAAAATGATGTCCTTTTAAAGCTGAGCATTGAGAAAGACACACAATATAATAATCTCTTGAACTACCGTAATTTAGTCTGGGCACCGAGTTTATATTTTGAGCTGAGAAATACAGGTTTCTGAAAATCAACAGATCTACAAATGTGTAACAGGGTTCTTGCATGTTTTTCTTTTTTGTCACCACAGATGGTGCAGTTCACCTCATTGGAACTTTGATTTATATCTCTGAAAGCGATACAGTCAATATTGAATTCAGGCCCTCATTTACGTCACACAAAAATGAGACTATTTTTAATGTTAGACATGAAGTTTCTTTGCAAATAAAAAGTGAAAATAAGAAGCTAACAATTGCAAGCAGAAATAGCATTGGTAGCAATTGAGTAATCTATTCCTACATGCCAGAAATGTCTCCTTACCTTCTGCATTGTATCCATAGATTCAGATAACAAATGGTGAAATTTCTTGTTAAATTGTATCAAAATAGCACAGAAAACAGAACTCGAGATACTCTGTCAGAAAAAAAAATACATTCTGCAACCCTCAAAACTAGACACTTTACAAAGGCAGTCTTTGCTGAGGGAAACCTACAGTGCTAATACAAGATGATGTGAGCAGATGTGCAAAACCCATCTATATTATGTAAACCTACTACTTTCCTCTTTGGCTACTACCTTGGGGCAGATTTACATTTGCCTTTTTCTTGATCTTAATGTCAACTTAATGAATCACTGTTTCTTCTTGTCCTCTTCTCATTTCTATTCCAGCACTGATCCCTTAGCTGTATTGACACATAACGATTTGTACGGACATGCTGTGAGGAAGCTTAAGGAGCTACTCCACATTAAAAAAAACACAACCCTATTAAATATAATTTCATTTGTGTTTTGTATTTATATTTTTAATCCAAACTTCTAAGCATTTCTCAGGTCAGCCCCACAGCCATTTTTACTTGCACAACTGAGAGAGTGCTACACCACATGTGAAGAAAGGTCAGGAAAGAAAAAAATCTTAAACCAGTTTTGCCTCTAGGTTGTCTGGAAATGAAAACCCTGGTGTTGATTTTCATCTCAGATCAGTACAGGACATTACACTATATTTTCAGGTTATTTTACCAAGATTCCACATATCCACAGAACATAGAAAAACTTTTGAAAACTTATTAATGGTTCTAAATCAGTTCTGGGGAAAAAAATACAAATATAGGGAATTAAGGTCTTTTATTAAACATTAAAATAGAATTATTTCAATTACAAACCTATGCCAAGGTTAGAAATAGAAGCCTGAAATGAAAAGGGAACCATTATACATTTTGTAAAATAAAAACTGAATTAAGACAGAATTTCTTGCAAGTAATATGAAATAAACATTTCTGAACATTGTGGGAAATTTTAAAAAAATTATTACTCATGCAGCTTTTTTCCTTTTATTGGTGTTATATCTGTTCACATATAGCCTTCAGCAATATAACAGCTATAAGTAAATATGGTAACACATGTCTACAGAAGTTCATATGTAGAACTCCCTATAAAATGACAATAAGTAGTGGTGTTATGTCATTTGGATTGCCCAACGTTCAGACATTTGGTATCTGAATCCTTTCCAACCACTTCAGGATGCTATTGAGCACACAAACATTTCTGAGTATCCTGAATTTCAGCCTTGGGTGAATAGCTGATTTTTCTCCTCAGTTCCTCCAGAAGTCTGTAGTCCACATCTAAAATGATAGAGGTTTGGAGATCAACACTGATAATAGCTTTTCCTGTATGAGTTTGTCATTCTATAGGATACTATCTTTCCCCATAAGCCAAGCTTAGTCAGATATCTGTGTACACTATGGTATCTATAGAGACTTTCACATCAATAAGTTAAGCACCTGCTTTCCATCTGAGGAAAAGTCCCACTTTAAAGCACAGTTGTATCCATTGTTTTAAATTGCATAGGTTCTGGGAGATGACAAGCATGGTCCTCCATGGATAGCATGAAGTATATCAACATGGAGCACTCTGAACAGATAAAAGTCCTACTCCTGAGAAACCCCAGTCCCACCATATGCAGCGTACAACAAGCACTGGAGTTCAGATGGACAGCATTTCAGTGCCACAGAGACCACCAATTTGTACTAACTTCTGTGTTTATATTCCTCCTTCACTAAATCAAATTTTCCTAGATATTCAGGGGGCAGAGGAGAATGTACTGCCAAATGCTTTGCTCACAGTGAAAACTTCATATATGACATCAGAAACTAGGGATAAACATATCCAGTAACTGATTTACCAATGGCTAAAATACATTGCTTCTCTCCCTTTTCTAGGTAAAATGTCAAATTCTACAGGGAGCATGGGTAAATAACGTAGAAGTAGTAAGGTGATAAGAGGATGACAGCTAATATTTTAATAACACCTTTTCTTTATCTACAGCCTTTTCCTTCTCTTTTCCTTTCTTTTTTCTTTTTTTTACTTTCTCCAGCAATTTTGATGCTGTTTTTCACAATTTCTTGTTTTGCTTCACATTGTCAAAAAACTGAATAGAAAAGGGATGTAGTTTGATGGCCTAATTGGCTACATTTTAATTCCACTTGATTCCTGGTATTTGTTTATATGGTAACATTAAATACACTCCCTAATCATTTGGAGCCTTGTATATGCGTACTTGCCAAGACGTTGACCCAGTATTACAAATATAGTCTGCAGAAATAGTGACATTGTATGTTGCATTATCAATTGGAGTGTTCTACACCCAATTTAGACCTCAGCTACAAGAAGGGAAAATACAAAGCACAACATAACATCCCTCCAAATATATAAAAATATTATCCTTAAAAATATGTACCAAAGGCTATTATAAAAAATCATAGAAATTACTAAGGAAATAGATGTTACATTTTCAAGGAAAATAATCTATTAATTTTTGATGGACGTCCTGGACAGACTAATTTGCTGAGCTTGACTGCAATTCAGGGATAAGTTCTATTTGAAGTCTGTTTACTTTAAAACTAAAACAGGATCTTTGAGGTCCTGCCCTGGAAGACCCATGAAATCTGCCTTATTATTATTGAATTGCTGCTTCCTGGTAAGGGCGTTTCAGAACTACAACAATTAGTTGGGACTTGAAATTTCTGGGTTCAATTTTCAGCCATTTCACAGGCTTCATATGTCTGCTTCAACTTATGCACATATTAATTTTCCTCATCTAACTTTAAAGTTAGAAGATTTATCTGTATTTTCTATATAGTTTCCCATAATGATGGGCTTATCCCGTCCTAATATTTCAGGAATTGCCCTCTGGAAGTGCTTGTCCTCCTTTCTGTGATAAAGAAGTTTAGAAAGATTGATTTTCTGACATAGACACCTGAGCTGAAGACCCAAAATTAGGCAATATGAGTACATTCCTCAAAATATATTATTTATTGAGGAAACCTAGATTTTAACCTAGGCAAGGCATCTAAATTTTTTAAATCTAAAACTAGCTGAGAAGAGTACAAATCATAATGTCTTTGTGGCCTAGTTTTCAATTTGTAAATGTTTCTCTTCCAGCTATGTCTATTTTTCTTATTTAATATTATTATTTACACATACTATATATGAGCATTATTTTTATGTGTATGCCTTGTGTTTGTATTATTTATATCATTGGTAATTGTTTGTATTATTTTTTGTTCAACACCATCTGTCTGTCACTATCCATCTGCTGTCTCTTATTTTAGGCTTAGATTGCAAGCTTTTGGAGCATGATTCATCTTTTTTTTCCCTGGCCCATTACAAGTTACTCTTGGGTACTACAGTGCCTAGGACACCTAGTTTTGAAACAGAGCCCCACTGCAAAAAGTGGTCTACAAACAAGAAATAAAACAATAATCCATGCTCCAATGAGGTGGGATAACAAGTAAACACAGAAAGACAGATGGCAGAGTGCAGGAAGGCAATGAGACAAAGTTAGTCAGCATGATAGACAATGTATTACAACAACAGCCTTCTAATTTTCCATGTCGTTTGTAGACATGAGAAAAAAATGATATTACAGGAAACTCCTCTCAGTGAGGAGCATGTCTTGGCACTAGAAAAAAGGTGCTTGAAAATTCAGTGAGTTGGGGAGTGAACTTGAGATAAGAGACGAGAGTAAGAACATCATAGAAAATGCAAAAGGTCATGGAAAGCTTCTAAAATTGAAACAAGTAACTTAACTTGACTCCATAAAGGAGCACTAAAAAAATAATGCAAAGATGAGCAGGGAAATGACCAAAACAATGACACAGGAAAATTGTATTTGCAGCAGAATTTCAAATGGCTGTGAGCAGGGCAAACCAACAGGGACTGCAGTCAGAGAGGTGGAAGGTACAGTCACCGAGACAAGAGACAAAAGTAACTGGAAATGTTTCGGACATTTAATTATATTCTTAATGCACTCAACAAACTGTAGTTGCTGAAATAGCGGACACATGCAAACAGTAAGCAAGACAACCTTCCTGAAAATCTACATTATTGGTCACACTTAAGAACTGTTAATAGAAGACAATAGTTATTTAAGAATAATTCTGGTCTAAATGCAGGGTTTTGTTGCAGAAGTACATGGTAAGATACACAGCCCGTGAATGTCCCCAGCAGCCTGATGACCATGTCTTGATTCTAATTCTTTCATGGGCAGAGCAGACGAAAGTGTCAGTCTGAATTTCTCAGATTATTTTAGCTGTCCCAGTGTCTTCGGTAATTTATAACATTTTCCATCACTGCCATACATTATTTAAATCTGTGAATCATTCTGAGATAAAGACAGAAACTGAGTAAGAGGTTGGAGACAGATTTGGTAAAAAATACAGCTTCACTGTGTACTTACCTGACATGTCTGCTCTTCCTCACTACATTTATTTATGATAGAGAACATATGAGAATTGTTTCTGTAGGTCATAGATTCACTTAATCATGGCTCCCTCGTTCACATTCAGTTTGCTCCCTGAATAACTGCATCTGCAAAGGACAGAGTTCAGAGTAAGTTGACAATTCTTACATGTAGAAATGTTCATTAAACAATAATGAATAGCTACCGTCACCACATTCCAACTATTTTCTCATAATCCTGAAATAATTTTTTTTAACTCAATTTTATGTGGATTCCTAATGAAAAATGTGGCCAAGTGTACCCCAAAGAGATTGACTAAGGAATATATGTTGTTTTATATCTATAATGCACAATAAAGACCGAATGCATGTTTAAAAGCAGAAGACACAAGGTTAGGGACTTGATTATATTGAATCCATCTTCAGGACAAGGTATCTCTGAGCTATATAACAGAATCACAGAATGGCTGAAGTTGTAAGGGACCTCAAAAGGTCATTTCATGGAACACCTCCCTGCCCAAGCAGGGCCACCCAGAGCTGGTTGTCCAGGACCAGCCGTATCCAGAAAGCATTTGAATATCTCCAAGTATGGAGACTACATGAACTCCTTGGGAAACCTGTGCCAGCCCTCAGTTGCTTTCACAGTGAAAAAGTGTTTCCTGAAGTTCAGATGGAACCTCCTGCATTTCAGTCTGTGCCTCTGGTCCTGTCGCTGGGCACCACTGAAAACAACCTGGCTCCATTCTCTTTGCGCCCTCCTTTCAAGTATTTATATACTTTAATAAGAGCCTTAATGAGCCTCCTCCACTCTAGGCTAAACAGTCTCAGCCTTTCTTCACATGAGAGATGCTCCAGCCTCTTAATCACCTTCATGACCCTTCTCTGGACTCTCTCCACTATGTCCATGTCTCTCTTGTACTGAGCAGCCCAAAGCTGGACACAAAATTCCAGGTGTGGCCTCACCAGTGTAGAGTAGATGGGAAGGATCACCTCCCTTGCACTGCTGGCAACACTCCTAATGCAGCCCAGAGTACCATTAGTCTTCTTTGTGTCAAAGGCACATTTTTGGCTGATGTTCAAGTTGGTGTCCAGCAAGACTGCCAGGTCCTTTTCTGCCAAGCTGCTTTCCAGGTGGGTGGGCCCAGCTTGTACTGGTGCATGGAGTTGTTCCTCTCCAGGTGCAGGGCTTGTTGAACTACATGAGATTCCTGTCAGCCCATTTCTCCAGCCTGTCAAGGTCCCTCTGGAGGGCAGCACAACCCTCTGGCATATCCTCCCACCACGCTGCACCACCACCTGGATCATTACTGAAGATATTGAAGAGGATTAGACCCACTATTGACCTCTGGTGTACACCACTAGTTACTGGTCTCCAACTAGACTTTGGGATGCTGATTACTGTAGTCTGGGCTCAGCCATTCAGGCAGTTTTCCATCCACCTCACTCTCCACTCATTCAGCCCATACATCAACAGCTTCTCTATGAGAATCTTATGGGAGACAGTGTCAAAGGCCTTCCTGAAGCCCAGGTAGACAAATCCACTGCTCTCCCCTTGTCTACCAGGACATTCATTTCATTGTAGAAGTTACCAAGTTGTTAAGCATGACTTCCCCTTGGTGAGTCCATGCTGCCTAACCCTGACGATTTTCTTGTTGTTTGTGTGCCTGGAAATGGTTTTCAGGATTAGCTGCTCCATTACCTTCCCAGGGATCAAGGTGACCAGCCCGTCATTCCTTAGGTCCCTTCCGTCTTGCCCTTCTTGAAGACAGGAGTGATGTTTACTTTCCTTCAGTCCTCAGGGACTTCTCCCAATTGACATGATTGATCAAAGGTTGTCAAGAGTGTCCTCTCAATGACATCTGCCAGCTCCTTCAGCTTTGTGGGTGCATCCCATCAGGGCCCATGGATTTATGGATGTCCAGTGGCGTTTGTATTCCCTGACCTGATCCTCTGCCAACAAGACTACACCTTCCTTATACCAGCCTTTCCCTCTGGTCACTGAGACCTGAGATTCCTGAAGGCCAGTCTGGTTAGTGAAGACTGACGCAAAGGCAGCATTCAGTACCTCAGCTTTTTCCATGTCCTGTGTAACCAGGTCCCCCATCTCACTAAGCCATGGACCCACATTTTCCCTAGTCTTTCTTGTGTCACCTATGTACTTAAAGAAGCTCTCGTTGTTGCCTTTGACACCCCTGGACAGACCCTATTCCATTTGGACTTTAGCTTCTCCCTGGGTGCTTGGACAGTGTTTCTGTATTCCTTCTAGGTGACCTGCCCTTGCTTCCACCCTCTGTATGCTTCTCTTTTGTGTTTGAGTTTAGCCAGCACCTCCTTGTACATTCATGCAGGCCTCCTGGCATTTTGGCCTGACTTCTTATTCTTTGGGATCTAGCTCTCTTGAGCTTGGAGGAGGTGATATTAACCAGCTTTCTTGCACCCTTCTTCCCTCCAGGGACTAATCCCATTTGACTCTTCCAAGCAGATCTTTGAAGAGGCCAGACTCTGTTCTTTTGAAGTCCAGAGCTGTGAGCTTGCTTTTGACCCTCCTCCCTCAGGATCCTGAACTTCCACATCTTGTGGTCACTGCAGCCAAGGCAGCCTTTGATCTTCACATCCCCAGTGAGCTCCTCCTTGTTGGTCAGTATAAGGTCCAGCATAGCACTTCTCCTCAATTCCTCCTCCATCACTTGGTGGAGGGAGACATCACCAATGTGTTCCAGGAACCTCCTGGATTGCTCCTGCCCTGCTGTGTTGTCCCTCCAGCAGATATCAGGGTGCTTGAAGTCCCCCATGAGGACCAGGGTCTGTGAATGTGAGGCTGTTTCTATCTTTCTGTTGAGAGCCTCATCCACTTGTTCTTCCTGGTTGGGTGGCCTGTAGCAGACACCTACTCTAACGTCACCTTTGTCTGTCCTCTCTTTAATCGCAACCCATAAAGTCTCAGGTGATTCCTCACCCATCCCCGCGTAGAGCTCCATGCATGCCAGTTGCTCTCTGACATAAAGGGCAGCTCCCCTCCACATCTTCCCTTCCTGTCCTTCCTAAAGAACCCATATCCCACCACTGCAATACTCTATTCATGGGAGCCATCCCACCATGTCTCCATGTCCCCAACAAGATCGTAGCCCTGCAACTGCACACAAGTCTCTAACTCGGCATGTTTATTCCCATTTCTGCATACTTGAGTGTACAGGAACTTTAAAGGAGGCACCCAGCATGTTGAGTTCCTGGAGAGGCTTTGGGTGATTTCTCTATAATGGTGCCATGTAGGCACTTCCTAGCTCACATGTGAGTGCTGGAGGTGACCCCACCCAAGCCCCATTTTTTTTACCTTTGTGATTCCTTTCTATCACACTACCCCATGCCTTTTGCTCAGCAATCCTTTCTGTCAGTTCCTCACAGGACTTCTTGTCTCCCTCACTCTCATCCATCACTCTCAGTTTAAAGCCCTCCTTATGATGTCAGCCATCCCATTGCTGATCAACACTTTGCCCCACTTAGTGACCTGTAATGCAGCTCTCCCAAGCAGACACTGATCTGCGAACAGAGTCCCATGGTCATAGAACCCAAAACCCTGTCACCAACTGCCAATTATGGCAGTTCTGCAGCCAATTATTGGCTTGTCTTATTAGTGCCATTCACCTTATACCCTTTACCTTCACTGACAGTATTGAGGAGAACACCACCTGTGCCCGTATGCCCTTGATTATCACCCCAGAGTTCTGTAATCACTTTGGATACTGTCCAGGTTTCCCCTGGCAGTATAATTTGTGTCCACATGGAATAAGAGCAGAGAGTGTAGTAGTCAGAGGACCAGCTGAGTTCTGTCAAATCCTTCTACAATGTACTGGATCCTGGTCCCTGGCAGGTAGCAATCCTCTCCAGATGATTGGCTGGGTTGACAGATGAGTGTCTTCATCCCCCACAGCAGGAAGTAACCCATTTTGATAACTCGCCATTTTTTTGTCATAGTCTTACATAGTTTGCGGTTAGGTAGACCAGGTTCTTTGCTTGTAGGCACATCTGGCTCCTTTTCAACTTTGAAGACGGTGACCCTATTTTGCAGTTGTAAACAGTTAATTGGGGCAGGAGCCTTTCTCTTCATGCCAGAAGTTACCAGCTTCCATCCTTACCCTTTTCCAGAATTTTCACTTACATTTGTGGTGGGGATAGACACCACCTGCTTCTGTTCTACAGATGGGGTGTGAGGCTTTTCAAGATGCTGAGTCTCAGAGAATATCCTATCTACTTCCCTTTCATCTTGTATGATGCTCATTTTTTCCCATAACTCCTCCACTTGGTGGCACAGCTCCTCCAAGACAGCTCACCTCCTGCAGGCCAGAGGTGCACCTCTCTTGGCCTCAGATAGAGGCCCCAGGCACTTTCTCTAGCCTGGTAGTTGTAGGGCTGCATCTGCTGCCTGAGACTCAGTCTGTGTTGAACCTTCCACACTTGCAGGGACAGCTGCTTCAACCTCTATTGAGGAAACTGGCCTGTGCATGTTACTACCATGTATGAGACTATTATAGCAGCACAATTTCAGTTGAGGCCCCCACCAACGCCCCCTTCTTCGCACCCTTCTGCGCAAACTGCAGCGTCTGTTGGCTGCCTCTGTTAGTTGCACTCATAGCACATTAAACCTATATATTCCAAATCTGATGGCATCAAGGTTGTTCCAAGCATGACTTGGAATATAATTATATATTCTTAGAAACATTAACGAAACTCTTGCTGCTTATCTTCACATAAGTCTCTTTCTGTTTCCATTACTAGACCTTGTAAAAAGAGAGTCCCTTCTTCATGACTCTACATCTGAAAATCCATATAGGAAGTACTCAAATACTTTGGTGCCTAAAACATGGAAAAAAGTGAGTTTCACACCTATACATCATTAAGTTAGCAGGAAAGGTGAGAATTCCTTCATTCCAGTCTTTTTTAAACTTATTTAAAGAAATGCACAAAGGAAAACCTCAAGTAGAAATTTTGTTAAGGTGGAATTAAAGAAAAGAATACATGACAAAAGGCTAGTAAAAGAGACAGTAAAGGATAGTAAAAGAGGATACTAAAGTTAGTAAAATAAAAAAGAAAATTAAGGCAAAATAAAATCTCTTAAGAAACTGAGTTATGATAAAACCTACAAGAAAACTGAACATCTGGAAAGTTAAACAGACTCATCACCTAAACTAAGTTACCCTTGCTTCTGTAGATTTATGACTCGCTCACCTTCTTTGGTGCCAAATAAAACACAAAACGTGCTCACCAAAAAACACAGATTGTATGAATTGTTACTGATTTTTAAATCCAGGGATATTTTTCTTTATATAGCTAATAAAGCATACAAATAATTTTCTTCAGTTGAAGTGGAGGGACAGTCCTGAATTTTTCAGTGCTACCTCAAGATATGATAAGACACCAGCTTCCAGATCTTTTTCTTCCAATGGAATATTTATCACGCAGATGATCTCCAGCTTCAGTGCTGAAGGCATTGGTAGTGTGACATTTGCAAAATTTTGGCATAGATCATTTGGGTCACTCTGACTTCCTTCAGCCCTTTGCTTGGAGCATTGTATCGGGTCTGGCTGAGCCAGAATTGGTTTTCCCGTGTAGCAGCCCTCATGGTGCTGTGTTTTATGCTGGGACCTGGCAGGGTGTTGATAGCACACTGGTGTTGTGGCTACTGCTGAGTAGTGCTTACACAGCACCAAGGCTCTTTCTGACATTTCCACCCCACAGTGGGACGGGGTGGGCAAGATCTTGGGAGGGGACACAACCAGGACAGCTGACCCGAACTGACCAAAGGGATATTCCATACCATATGACGTCTGCTCAGTATAAAGCTGGGAGAAAGGAGGAAGGGGGTGGGGTCACCCTTGGTCCTCCGAGGCAACCACTACGCGTATTGGAGCCCAGCTTCCTGAGAAGGCCCGACATCGCCTGTTAATGGGAAGTAGAGAATAAATCTGTTTTCTTTTTTTTTGCTTCCGCGCGCGGACCTTTGCTTCGCTTTGCTTATATTAAAACTGCTGTTGTTTTACCCACAAGGGTTGTTTTGTTTTCCTATCTTATTTTCTTTCCCTTCTTTGCCCTATTGAGAAAAAAAGGGGAAAGGGGGGGGGGGAAGTGATAGAGCGACTTGGTGGGTACCTGGCATTTAGCCAAGGTCAAACCACCACAGTGTATTTTGGCGCCCAACGCGGGGCGGGACAACGGCAGTTTTATATTAATTGTGCTATAGCTATAGCAGTTAGTAAGCGACAAGCTCTTGTGCTGGTCACGGGTTTGTTTATTGCTCTGCTTATCTTTATTTTGCTAAGCTCAGGAACATGCTGGAAGAAATTGGGAACATCATGAGTGGTTTTATTCTGCAAGCTCCCGAAGTACTTATTAATCCTTATGTTAGCTCTTTGATACTGTTCATTAATGCTATTCACCTATTGTGGGCTGTGTGGAGCTCGTTAGGTTTTTGGTGTAAGAGAAAGCAAATTTTGGGTGAGAGAATACCAAAATGTGCCCTGAGGCGGCCTGTCCCTGGGTGGCAGGGGGAGTGGAAGGATTTGGGCAGATTCCTAGGACGGTTATCACCTCCTATAGCCTGGGATCTTACCCCTGAACAGGCAAGCAACCCCGCAAAACTGACACAACACCTGATAGAAGGGTGCCTTGTCTATCCCGATGAAAATCAGCAACTCCTAGCGCTGTACTGGGGCCTGGCCTATGCTTATCGAGCTGCAGTTCAGTGCTGTCAAAGGACTGTGGTGGAAACAGGAACTCAAACAAAAACAATAACAGCAGAGATTGCCCCAGTAGTAAAAAAGAAACAGTGGACAAGGAGAACAACAGGTCCATACCCTTGATTAATAAGGGACGAAAAAGAGGAGGAAGAAGCGGGTCCTTCAGCAAAGGGGTCAGAAGAGGGAATAACAGAACTCAAACAGGAGGCAGAAACTACCCGGTCCCTGACATCATCAGAACTGCGAGATCTGCGGAAAGACTATAGCCGCCAGCCGGGTGAGCGGATTGCTGCCTGGCTGCTTCGATGCTGGGATAATGGGGCTGATGCTCAACAGCTGGAAGGTAAGGAAGCCCAACAGCTGGGTTCCCTTGCTAGAGATCGAGGAATTGAAAGGGGAATTGGAAAAGAAACAGGAATTTGCAGTCTGTGGAGACGGCTCCTTTCAAGTGTTAAAGCAAGATATCCTTTCAAGGAAGATCTTACGGACAACTCCCCAGGGAAGTGGGCTACTGCGGATGAAGGTGTCCAGTACCTGAGAGAACTAGCAGTGCTGGAAGTCATCTATAGTGATCCAGATAATGATGAAGCCCCTAAAAATCCAGAGGATGTCCTGTGCACACGGGCCGTGTGGAGGAAGGTGATTAAAGGTGCACCATCCTCGTATTCTGCGGGCTTGGCTGCGATGTACTATCCAGAAATGGATATGGGAGAAGGACTAAGATGTACGCCAACTGTGGAGGCAGTCTCTTCCTGGCTTCAGAACTTTGAAGAGAGTCTTGGAACCTCCTCATCTCTACGGGCGAGTGCCTTAGATGTCAGGAGCACCCCAAGAAATCGGTTCTCTTCCACCCCAGTCAGAGGGAAAGGGAAACCTAGGCGCATGACACGTGGTGAACTTTGGTTCTTCCTGCGTGACCAGGGGGAGGACATGAGGAAGTGGGATGGTCAACCCACCTTCAAATTGGAAGCTCGTGTACATGAATTGCGAGGAAAGACACCTGCCAAGAAGAAGACATCCAAGAAGGTTGTTAATGTAGCTGGTGTGAAACCACAAGAAAGTAATCAGCGATCTCCCAGATACAGGAAGACTGAGATCACCTCCCTTGGCCCTGATGAAGGAGTTTCCGGCCTGGCACAGCAAGGGTCAGACAGTGAATACTCTGACCAAGAACAGGAATAGAGGGCCCCTGCCTCCAGCCAGGAGGAGGAAAGGGATGATCGGGTGTATTGGACAGTGTGGATTCGATGGCCTGGCACATCAAATCCACAGAAGTACCAGGCTTTAATCGATACCGGGGCACAGAGTACATTAATGCCATCAAGTTATAGAGGGGCAGAACCTATCTGGATCTCAGGAGTGACAGGCGGATGTCAAGAACTGTCAGTACTGGAGGCCGAGGTTAGCTTGACCGGGGATAAGTGGGAAAAACATCCCATTGTAACTGGCCCAGAAGCCCCTTGTATCTTGGGCATTGACTACCTCAAGAGGGGGTATTTCAAAGACCCAAAAGGATACCGATGGGCTTTTGGTGTGGCCAGTGTGAACACAGAGAAGGTCAAACAGTTGTCTAATCTGCCTGGCCTCTCAGGAGATCCTTTTGTTGTAGGACTGTTGCGAGTTAAAGAACAACAGGTGCCAATTGCTATGAGGACTGTGCACCGACGGCAGTATCGCACGAACTGAGACTCTCTGGCTCCCATCCAAGAACTGATCCGTCAACTGGAGACCCAAGGTGTCATCAGTAAGACACATTTGCCTTTTAATAGCCCAATATGGCCAGTGCGAAAGTCTGACGGAGGGTGGAGGTTGACAGTAGACTATCGTGGCCTGAACGAAGTGACGCCACCACTGAGTGCTGCTGTACCAGATATGTTAGAGCTCCAGTATGAACTAGAGTCAAAGGCAGCCAAGTGGTACGCCACAATCGACATCGCCAATGCATTCTTTTCAATTCCTTTGGCAGAAGAGTGCAGGCCACAGTTTGCTTTCACGTGGAAGGGTGTCCAATATACCTGGAATCGACTACCCCAGGGGTGGAAGCACAGCCCCACTATTTGTCATGGACTAATTCAAACTGCACTGGAAAAGGGTGATGCCCCTGAACATCTACAGTACATTGATGACATCATTGTGTGGAGCAACAAGGCAGAAGAAGTGTTCAAGAAAGGACAAAAAGTAATTGAGATTCTTCTGAGAGCTGGGTTTGCCATAAAGAAAAGCAAGGTCAAGGGACCAGCACAGGAGATTCAGTTCTTGGGAATAAAATGGCAAGATGGACGCCGCCATGTGCCTATGGAGGTTGTCAACAAGATAGCAGCTATGTCTCCACCGACCAACAAGAAGGAAACACAAGCTTTCTTAGGACTTGTGGGATTTTGGAGGATGCACATTCCAGGTTACAGTCAGCTGGTGAGCCCTCTCTATCAAGTAACCCGAAAGAAGAACAATTTTGAGTGGGGTCTTGAGCAACAACAAGCCTTTGAGCACATCAAACAGGAGATAGCTCGGGCGGTAGCTCTTGGGCCTGTTCGGACAGGACCAGATGTGCAAAATGTACTTTACACATCAACTGGGGAGCATGGCCTCACATGGAGCCTCTGGCAGAAGACACCAGGTGAAACTCGCGGTCGACCATTAGGATTTTGGAGCCGGGGATATCGAGGATCAGAAGCCCACTACACTCCAACTGAAAAGGAGATACTGGCAGCATATGAGGGGATTCGAGCCACTTCCGAAGTTGTTGGTACAGAAGCACAGCTCCTCTTGGCACCGCGATTGCCTGTACTACATTGGATGTTCAAAGGAAACATCCCTTCTACACACCATGCAACCAGTGCTACCTGGAGTAAATGGGTAGCGTTAATCATGCAACGAGCTCGACTGGGAAAACCCAACCGTCCAGGAATCCTGGAAGAGATCATGGACTGGCCAGAAGGTAGAGATTTTGGAGCACTGCCTGAGGAGGTGGCTCGTGCCCAAGAAGCACCACCATATAACGAATTACCAGAAAATGAAAGGCTGTATGCTATGTTTACTGATGGATCCTGTCGTGTGGTAGGAAACCATCGAAAGTGGAAAGCTGCTGTGTGGAGCCCCACAAGACAAGTCGTTGAGGCCACTGAAGGAGAGGGCGAGTCAAGTCAGTTTGCAGAAGTAAAAGCGATCCAACTAGCCCTAAAGATTGCTGAACGAGAAAAGTGGCCAGTACTATATCTCTACACTGACTCCTGGATGGTGGCTAATGCCCTGTGGGGGTGGCTACAGGAGTGGAAGAAGACCAATTGGCAGCGCAGAGGTAAACCCATCTGGGCTGCTGCACTGTGGCAGGACATCGCTGCCCGAGTGGAAAACGTGGCTCTAAAGGTACGTCATGTAGATGCCCACGTGCCCAAAAGCCGTGCCACCGAAGAACATCAAAACAATGAGCAAGTAGACAAGGCTGCTAAAATTGAAGTAGCTCAGCTGGACCTGGACTGGGAGCGCAAGGGTGAGCTATTTGTAGCTCGATGGGCCCATGAAACATCCGGGCATCTCGGGAGAGATGCAACGTACAGATGGGCTCGTGATCGAGGAGTGGACCTGACCATGGAGGCCATCTCACAGGTCACTCATGAATGCGAAACATGTGCTGCAATCAAGCGAGCCACACGAGTAAAGTCTCCCTGGAACAGAGGGCGATGGCTGAGTTTTCGATATGGTGAGGCCTGGCAAATTGACTATATTGGACCATTGCCACGAACACGCCAAGGCAAGCGCTACATACTCACCATGGTGGAAACAACTACTGGTTGGCTTGAGACGTACCCTGTAAATCATGCCACTGCCCGAAATACCATCTTAGGTCTTGAAAGGCAAATTTTATGGCGACATGGTACTCCTGAAAGAATCGAATCAGACTATGGAACCCATTTTCGAAATAATCTCATAAACTCCTGGGCAAAGAAACATGGCATTGAGTGGGTGTATCACTTCCCTTATTACCCACAAGCGTCTGGAAAGATTGAAAGATACAATGGACTGTTGAAGACTATGTGGAGAGCATTGGACAATGGGGGATGGAAACACTGGGATATAAATTTAGCAGAAGCCACTTGGCTAATTAATACCAGAGCTGAGCCAGAATTGGTTTTCCCGTGTAGCAGCCCTCATGGTGCTGTGTTTTATGCTGGGACCTGGCAGGGTGTTGATAGCACACTGGTGTTGTGGCTACTGCTGAGTAGTGCTTACACAGCACCAAGGCTCTTTCTGACATTTCCCCCCCACAGTGGGATGGGGTGGGCAAGATCTTGGGAGGGGACACAACCAGGACAGCTGACCCGAACTGACCAAAGGGATATTCCATACCATATGACGTCTGCTCAGTATAAAGCTGGGAGAAAGGAGGAAGGGGGTGGGGTCACCCTTGGTCCTCCGAGGCAACCACTACGCGTATTGGAGCCCGGCTTCCTGAGAAGGCCCGACATCGCCTGTTAATGGGAAGTAGAGAATAAATCTGTTTTCTTTTTTTTTTGCTTCCGCGCGCGGACCTTTGCTTCGCTTTGCTTATATTAAAACTGCTGTTGTTTTACCCACAAGGGTTGTTTTGTTTTCCTATCTTATTTTCTTTCCCCTCTTTGCCCTATTGAGAAAAAAAGGGGAAAGGGGGGGGGGGAAGTGATAGAGCGACTTGGTGGGTACCTGGCATTTAGCCAAGGTCAAACCACCACAAGCATGCTGATGGGGAGGACCTTCCCTGTGTTACAGAGCTGGCAGCTGTTATCATCGTCATCATGAGTCCCATTGTTACCTCCAATGCTGAGAAGACCAGTTCTCTGGATGACTTGCACAGCTGTTGCCAGGAAAGGAGATTAAGAAGACAGAAAGGCATTTGGAAACATGGCTGTGAAGACACAGGCTTCATCCTCCTAAGCAAGGGCATTATCAGTCTTCCTCACCTCACTCCCACCAGGAACAGGCTACTGGCCCCAAAGGCTGTAACAGAAGATATGTTCTGAAACATTGCATCAGATTTGTTAGACTTTTTTACTTTTAATTTTCCTTCTATTTTCTACACATTTTTTTCCATAAAATGCCTACTACTGACATACCTACCTTCTTCTACTGTTTTAACGAGAGTCTGTGCCCCTCTGAGGGTCAAATGGGAGGTTCAGATTTCCCCAGCTGGACAATTGGGTGGACATTTTTGTCTTGACACCACACAGGATCCAGAAAGTCCACACATGGAAATGGCTATAATAATGGCTTTACAGGAGTTTTACACCTTTGTGGACTGGCAGCTGGAGGGCAATTAGGTTAATTTGAAATAACTACAATGGCACTAAATGCCCATGTTCAAATAACTGAATTAAGCTGTAAAGTAGGAGAGAATTCAGTTGCAGCTGTAGGTTTTTACTGGTGGGGGTTTACAGGTAGATATCCTAAATTCCCATTATGATTCATCAAGAGAAAGGGATTCACCTTGACCATCAAGTGAGGCTGCTATCTGTATCAGTTGCCACTGGGCATCATAAGTTGAGCTCCTACTTCTGTTGAGGTGAACATGCATCTCAGCTCTCAGTTTCATCCCACTTAATTTTAAGAATGTTTTTAACTAACTCATGCACCAGAAGAGTAAAAGATAGGGATGGGGCATACACAGCTGGAAGTATGGAAAAGGAGTAACATAGAAAAACAGTGGTTAGGTAGCCTTGTGTATTGCCAAATAGGTGCACTTTGTTACCCTAAGTGCTTACAATTAGAGGGATAAATCTGGGTCAGTGTTGTGAACCTGGGTAATGACTGGCATATGGAATTGTAAACCTAAATCCTCTGGCACGCTGTGGGTATCTCTATACCAGTTAAGTCTTTTCTTCATGTCTTCAACACAGTTGCAATTGGTTCAGCTTCCACTTCTGCTTTTACAAAGTAATCTAATAAACCCTGTGATTCACTAGGGAACCAGGTGGACTACCTTCATGACATGAAATTACATGACATGGAGTCTTATGATCATTCTCATGTGGGATTTACCATAGCACAGAACCTCATTGCTGTAGGAGATTAATTAATTGCTGTCATGAAATAACTTTATCACACCAGGGGAAATAATATTAGTATAATTGACGTCTTCCTACTGAATATAGAATAATGATTGTTACAAAATATTGTCTAACAATTATCAAACCTGAAAAAAATGATCTTGTAATTTTATTTCCTATTGTTTTATTGGTAAGAATGGCATGAAATCAGTAGTTTTCCTCAGGTGCAGAAACTGACAGACAGTGAAAGTAAGAACTAGAGTTCAGTTGTTGTACATGATGGTAGCTGAAATCTAAAGCAATAGAGATTAAGAATCACTGGTAGTTTGTAAGGAGAAATTATGTGATTAGTGGAACAAACCCTTTAATAATTAATTTTATTCATTCTTTCCAGCATGTGGATGCATACTAAAGGCACACATATACTATTCTCCACAGAAATAAGGAATGTACTTGTGTGTGTGTGCATCCACGTGTGCATGCTTGTTTATATTTTATATATAAACATAATAATATAACATTTAATTACCTCTAAATGTATTATTTATACAATTATAAATGTATGTATTTAAATTTGTTATAAACATATGTGTATTTGTGTGTTATATAATGGAAAGATATTATGATGTCTCTTGGCTATGTGTTTATAATATATAAAGTTTAGTTTGATAGCAGTGATGGATCTCATCATGGCCTTACTGGCCTAAGGATTATGTAATATAAAAAGAGTAGAACCCATCCTGAAAGGCTTATGATCTCACTAGTCAAGGTAGATAAAGAAAAATTATAGCAAGCTAATAAGAATTTTTAAAGGGAAAAAAAAAGAAACAGTGTACCATGTGTTCTTGCTTACTTTTCACATGGTAACCTCACCACCCACTCTCCTTTGTCTTGCTGCCTCACCAAGTCTGCTGCACAGCCTTGATTTACGACAAGTTCTCTCCTGTTTTCTTACCAGATATGAAGAAACACTGCCTCTCTTTGGTGCTCCAAAAAAGTCAGAAATAAGCAGCTTACTGTATTTGTCCTACACCAAGTTCTCAGCCCTTTGTACACTTTAACAGTAGGAGACTTTCTCTTCTGCCCCTTACAGGACTCTTACATATAACTGCAGTTTTTTGTACCTATGTTCCTGGTCACATAGTGTTATTATTCTGCACAAATGGTAAGCCTACAAATCACATGATCCCAGTATGTTTTGCTATAAAATAGATTTATTAAATACAGACTATCCTCTTCTTTTCATTACTAGACATTTAGCCTGTGAAGCGGTCCTTGAAAGGGAAGAGAAAACATATGACAACTAGTAATTTGCAAGAGCTGGATCTGCTTCAGTGAACAATAGCATTACCTGAGATAGTCTCCAAGTCCAATAGTGAGCTCATAGGTCAGACAATACCAAACCTCCTACAAATAAGAGAATGGCTTCTCTCAGGCACTTTGTATTTCTGTAAAAGTCTACATGTCATCCTGCTCAAATAAGTAGAGAGAAGGCAGGAAATACAGAGAATGAGAAACCTGTGGAAAAATACAATAGAAGGAAAAGAAATAATTTCAATCTCTCTGGACGTAACAAATTATGAAGAGAAAAAGACTAATGTCTCCAGTTTAAGTAAATCATTAGTAATTTTCTGCACTAAGAGAAATAGTTGAGTTCCCAGAGATGTGATAAAGATTTAAGATCATAAGTGCCTGAGTGCAATGTAAGATATAGTGGGAAACATTCTTAAAAGGCAAATGCAGTGACAAAAGCTCCCTATTACATTTAATAGATAATAAATGGGATTCCTCTGAGTTAACCTTTCACCTGTAGATTTCAGGGAAATGGCAAGGATTTTTTTTCAGAAGACTTGGGTAGGGAGTGATAAGATCTAGAAGAATGATAGTTAAAATTGTTCAGCAAGGTATGACACGGATACAATGAAATACTATAGAGGGTTCTAACTTCACCATGCGGATATTTTGTGTATGTAACACAAAAGGTCAAGGGTCCTTTAACATTAAAACTAGGAAAAAATGAAGCAGACAGACTTGACTTGTGGCTCTTATAATGAAAATGCACCTGATATACCTTCATTGATTCAAGATTCCTTTATTAATACAGTAAGTACACTTAGTAGAAGCATGATTATAAGAAATGCGCTGTCATTGTTAATAAATTAATCAGAAAGAAAATGTAAACAGCACTAAACTGCCCTACAAAGACAGGTAAGTAGAAACCTACCTAGTTTGTATCGCACTTGAAGCATTTCTTGCAAACATCTGAAAGCTAACATGAGTACTCCTGAAAACTGATTCTTCTAAAAATAAGATATTTACTGAAAATGAATTTCAAATACTAGCTCTCTTTGTGCTATTTGTGATATTTTTGTGGATTATTTCTTACTATTTATTTTTCAATTCAGTCAAGGCAGAGAAGAATTCTACACGTTTTATGGACTCTGTCACCAGAGCACCAACTGGGTGTTTGCATTTCAAAATGTTTAGCAATTTGCAGATCAAATTTAATCACTGAGAAAAAAAAAAAAATCATATGGATTGTATTTCAATTTCCCAAACTGCTTTTGGACATCTTTGAAGCAAAACAAAAAAAAAACCACAAAATTTGGCATATCTGTTATCTGTAAGAATATTTTGCATAGCTATGTTTCTCAGCAAGCAGACAAACAACCCATTTCTCTAGTATAGGACATATGAGAAGTATTTTCATCTCCACATGGAAAGGACAAGATTTCAACAGCTTATATTTCCAGCCTGTTGCCTTATAATTTTGTAGGCCCTGATTTGGGCATGCACGTAAATTTATCTTTAAGCATCTGCCTTCATCTCATTAAGCACATGTTTAAGTCTTTTCTTGAAAAGGGATGCTTTCCGGAAAAGAGATCTTGAGTGATGCTATTCTCCGCTTCTGACACTGAATTTAGTCAATAAGTCTTGCAAGCTGCAATTTAGAAAAAAAGTTTCTTACTTTCAAATTAGCTTACTACATCTGGTGAATTTTCCCTCTCTTTTTTTTTTTTTTTTTTAAGGATGAAAGGAGTTCATGATATGTGCAATTGTATGTGTCACATGCTTCCTTCTCTATTTTCCTTATGTTCTTTGTTCTAATGCTTCCTCTAGTGTTCTCACACAGGGTTTGAATGTTATTGATTCCCTCAGATTTTAAATACATGAAGATGAGTTTAGTGAGAACAGCTAGATTTCTTCCTTATGTTATAAATACCCAGAATTCTGTTGCTTTTTATTGCAATTCTTTGAGTCATAACACCACCTCTTCTGGTGTAATCTTCACAAGAAGGAAAAGATGTCATATTTTAAATGAGAAGAAACTTTTCAAGTAGATGCTTTCACAGAATCACTGAATTGTCTAGGTTGGAAAAGACCTTGAATATCATCTAATCCAACCATTAACCTAACATTAACAGTTCCCAGCTACACCATATCCCTAAGCACTATGTCGACTTTACTCTTAAAACACCTTCCCAGGGATGGGGACTCCACCACTGCGCTGGGCAGCCCATTCCGACGCCTAACAACACGTTCTGTAAAGAAATGCTTCCTAATATACAGTCTAAACCTTCCCTGGTGCAACTTGAGGCCATTACGTCTTGTCCTTCACTTGTCACTTGCTTAAAGAGACTCATCCCCAGTTCTCTGCAACCTCCTTTCAGGTTGTAGAGGGTGATGAGGTCTCCCCTCAGCCTCCTCTTCTCCACACTAAACAACCCCAGTTCCCTCAGCCACTCCTCATCAGACCTGTGCTCCAGACCCTTCACCAGCTTTGTTGCTCTTCTCTGGACACACTCAAGTAATTCAGTGTCCTTTTTGTAGTGAGGGGCCCAAAACTGAACACAGTAATTGAGGTGCGGCCTCACCAGTGCTGAGTACAGGGGTAAGATCACTTCCCTGTCCCTGCTGGCCATGCTATTTCTGATGCAAGTCAGGATACCACTGGCCTTCATGGCCACCTGGGCACACTGCTGGTTCATGTTCAGCTGGCTGTCACACATTCCAGGAATCTCCAGGACTGGTCCCGCTCTGCTGTGCTGTATTCCCAGCAGATGTCTGGGAAGTTAACGTCTCCCACAAGAACAAGGGCAAGCGATCGTGAGATTTCTCCTAAGTGCCTATAGAATATTTCATCCACCTCTCTCTCCTGGGTGGGTGGCCTATAGTAGACTTCTGCTCGAACATCTGCCCTGTTGGCCTTTCCCCTGATTCTAACACAAAGACTCTCCACCCTGTCTTCACTACACTTGTACTCAAAACAATCATAACTGTCCCTAACATACAGCGCCACCCCACCACCTCCCCTTCCTTGTCTGTCCCTCCTAAAGAGCTTGTAGCCATCAACTGGCACACTCCAGTCATGGGAGACATCCCACCATGTTTCTGTAATAGCCACTACATCATAATTTTCCTGTTTCTTCATGGCTTCAAGCTCCTCCTGTTTGTTACCCATGCTGTGTGCACTGGTATACATGCACTTCAGATGGGCTGATGTTTTGCCCCCTTCCCCCTTCAAATCTAGTTTAAAGCTCTGTCAATGAGCCCACCTAACTCTTGCCCCAATATCCTTTTCCCCCTATGGGACAGGTGCATCCCATCTAATGCTAAAAATCTGGTGTGCTGTATACTAACTCATGACTGAAATATCCGAAGCCCTGATGGTAACACCAGTCATGGAGCCACAAGTTCATCTGTTGAGTTCTCCTGTCTCCTCCACAACTGAAGGGATGCTCCCGACCCCTTAAGTAGTTTCCCCAAGGACCTGAAATCTCTCTTCATTGCTTTAGGACTTCTCCTGGTAATATAGTTGCTACCTACCTGAAAAACCAGGAGAGGGTAGTAGTCCTTGGGTCTCACTAGAGTGGGGAGTTTTGCCGTGAGGTCCTTGACCCGAGCCCCAGGGAGGTAGGAGACTTCCCTATGAAGCGGGTCTGGTCTGCATATTGGGCCTTCGATACCCCTCAGAATGGAGTCACCCACTACAATGACTTCTGGGGTTCTTTTTAGAACTGGTTTTAATACCTGGTGTAGAACATCCCTGCCTTGGTGGACCTTGGTCTTCCTCCTTGTTTGACTCATTTTCTTCCTCCTTCTCTTCTTCATTCAAAAGTTCCAGGTAGAGGTAGTGTTATGGTAAACATCAGACCATTTGCAGCTGCTAGAAAGTTTAATAAGGTAGGAGCGCTCAGGCAATAGCAAGGAAAAAGACTTGTTCCAGTCTATCGAAATCCATGGCAGAACTGAAGATTGTAAGACTTCATTGACCAAATTCACTACTAGAAGTCCAGCTGCCTGTAATCACTAAAGGGATCTTTGGTATTAAGTCACCTTATTTGACAGCAGCAAAATTTTGAGAAATTTCTCATAGCATAAAATTTGAGAAGTATTAAGAAGAATAAGAAAGACTACGGATAGGATATTTCAGGTAAGTTTGACTTAAAAGTCTATTATTCTTAGAAGGAGGTTGTTATATTATTTCCTGTTGTAGGAGAAGAACAGATTCAAGATCACCTGAAGGACCTGAATGTACAAAAGTCCATGGGATCTGATGAGATGCACCGAGGGTACTGAGGGAATTTGCTGATGCAGTGGCCAAGCCACTCTCCATCATATTTGAAAAGCTGTGGCATTCAGGCAAAAACCCCAGTGACTAGGTAAAGGGAAATATCATACACAACTTTTAAAAGGGTAAAATAAAGGACTTTGGGAAATACCGATCAGTCAGCAACACTCCTGTGGACAGTAAGATCATGGAGCAAATCCTCATGGAAGACATGTCAAAACATATGGAAGACAGAGAGGTGATTAGACAGAGACAAGATGCCTGCACCAAGGAAAAATCATGCCTGAGTAATCTAGTGGTCTTCTACGATGGAGTGACTGCATCAGTGGACAAGGGAACATCTACATAAACATCTGTAAGACCTTTGATATGATCCTCCATAACAATCTTACCACTAAATTCCCCACCCAGGAGAGAGAGGTGGATGAAATATTCTATAGGCACTTAGGAGAAATCTCACGATCGCTTGCCCTTGTTCTTGTGGGAGACGTTAACTTCCCAGACATCTGCTGGGAATACAGCACAGCAGAGAGGGACCAGTCCCGGAGATTCCTGGAAAGTGTGGGCAATAACTTCCTGACACAGCTGGTGTGTGAACCGACCAGAGAAGGTGCCCTGCTGGACCTCCTCTTTGTGAACAGAGAAGGACTGGTGGATGACGTGGCAGTTGGAGGCCAATTAGGGCACAGTGATCATGAAATAATGGAGTTCTCTATTCCTAGAGAGGCCAGGAGAGGGGGCAGCAGAACTGACAACCTAGACTTCCAAAGGGCTGATTTTGTCTTGTTTAGGCACCTGCTTGACAGAATCCCTTGGGAGACGGTCCTGAAGGGTATAGGGGTCCAGGAAGGCTGGGCACTTCTTTTTAAGAAACAAGTCTTAATGGCACAGGAGCAGGCAGTCCCCAGGTGCTGTAAGAGAATCCGGCAACAGAGAAGCCCACCCTGGCTAAACAGGGAGGTTTGGCTGCAACTCAGGGAGAAAAGGAGAGTTTACAGCCTTTGGAAGAAGGGGCTAGCGACTCACAGTGATTACAAAGATGCTGAGAGGCTATGCAGGGCAGAAATCAGGAGGTCTAAAGCCCATCTGGAAATTAATCTGGCTTCAGCAATCAAGGACAACACGAAATGTTTCTATAAGTGTGTGAGCAGCAAAAGAAAGACCAGGGAGAGACTCATTCCCCCGCTAGACGCACGAGGAAGCATGGTAACAAGTGACGAGGAAAAGGCTGAGGTGCTTAATGCCTTCTTTGCCTCAGTCTTTAAGTTGTACTGAGGGAATCCAGCCTCCTTAGCCAGAAGACAGAGACTTGGAGAACGACCCCCCCGCAATCCAGGAGGAGATAGTCAGTGACCTGCTGCATCACATAGACACACACAGGTCTATGGGACCGGATGGGATACACCGGAGGGTGATGAAGGAGCTGGCTGGGGTGCTTGCCATGCCACTTTCCATCATTTACCAGCAGTCCTGGCTGACCGGGGAGGTCCCAACAGATTGGAAAATGGATAATGTGATGCCATATATAAGAAGTGTCGGAAGGATGATACAGAAAATTACAGGTCTGTCAGCTTGACTTCGGTGCCCGGGAAGCTGATGGAGCAGCTCATCCTGAGTACCATCAAACAACACATGCGGAATAAACAGATGATCAGGCCCAGTCAGCATGGGTTTATGAAAGGCAGGTCCTGCTTGACAGACCTCATCTCCTTCTGTGACAGAGCGACCTGCTTATTGGATGAGGGAAAGTCTGTGGATGTTGTTTACCTTGACTTTAGTAAGGCCTTTGACACTGTTTCCCACAGCACTCTCCTCACAAATCTGGCGGCTTGTGGCTTGGATGGGCACACGCTTTGCTGGGTAAAAAACTGTCTGGATGGCTGGGCCCAAAGAGTGGTGGTGAATGGAGTTAAATCCAGTTGGTGGCCGGTCACGAGTGGTGTCCCCCAGGGCTCGGTTTTGGGCCCACTCCTGTTTAACATCTTTGTTGATTATCTAGATGAGGGGATCAAGTGCACCCTCAGTAAGTTGGCAGATGACACCAAGTTGGGTGGGAGCGTTGATCGGCTCGAGGGTAGGGAGGCTCTGCAGAGAGATGTGGACAGGTTGGAGCGATGGGCTAAGGCCAACTGCATGAGTTTCAATAAGGCCAAATGCCAGGTGCTGCACTTGGGTCACAAAAACCCCCAGCAGCGCTACAGGTTTGGGGAGGAGTGGCTGGAGAGCAGCCAGTCAGAGAGGGACCTGGGGGTGTTGATTGACAGCCGGCTGAACATGAGCCAGCAGTGTGCCCAGGTGGCCAAGAAGGCCAATGGTATCCTGGCTTGCATGAGAAATAGTGTGGCCAGCAGGGACAGGGAATGGGTCTTACCCCTGTACTCGGCACTGGTGAGGCCGCAGCTCAATTACTGTGTTCAGTTTTGGGCCCCTCACTACAAAAAGGACATTGAATTACTCGAGTGTGTCCAAAGAAAGACAACAAAGTTGATGAAGGGTCTGGAGCACAGGTCTGATGAGGAGTGGCTGAGGGAACTGGGGTTGTTTAGTCTGGAGAAGAGGAGGCTGAGAGGACACCTCATCACCCTCTACAGCTACCTGAAAGGAGGTTGCAGAGAGATGGGGTTGAGTCTCTTTAACTAAGTAATAAGCGATAGGATAAGAGGGAATGGCCTCAAGTTGCACCAGGGAAGGTTTAGACTAGATATTAGGAATTATTTTTGTACAGAACTGGTTGTTAGGCATTGGAATGGGCTGCCCAGGGCAGTGGTGGAGTCCCCATACCTGGAGGTGTTTAAGAGTATGGTCGACTTAGCGCTTAGGGATATGGTATAGTTGGAACTGTTAATGTTGGATTTGTGGTTGGACTGGATGATCTTCAAGGTCTTTTCCAACCTAGACAATTCTGTGATTCTGTAAATTGGAGAGATAGGGGTTTTGCTGATGGACTGTTAGATGTATAAGGAAACGGTTGAATGGCCATGTCCAAAGAGTTATCGTCAATGGCTCAATACCCAGGTGGAAATTAGTAATAATTATGTCCCTCAGAGGTCCATATTGGGACCCGTAGTGTTTCATATCTTCATCAATGACATGGACCATGGACTTAGTGCACCCTAAGGAAATTTGCAGATTACACCAAGGTGAGTGGTGCAGCTGATTCGCTAGAGGAAAGGGATGCTATCCAGAGAGACCTTGACAAGTGTGAGGAGTGGTTCCATGTGAACCTCTGTGACAGGTGCCCCTGCCCAATGGAAATAGGGCTTCTTGGCTGCTGAAGTGTAGCAGCTCCTGATTGCCTTTGTTCTCAGGGCTTCGCGGTAATTGAGGCCTTTGACTAATTGGAACCGCTATTGACTACAGGTCAGATTTGGCCTGGATATAAATGGAGTCCCCTGGGGGACCCATTTTGAGCTCGTCCCCTGGAGCAGCACGCTACGGTAGAGGACTCTCCCCTTGGGTCGGGATGCTGCCCAAGGAAACTCCTCGAGCTGTCTTGGTTCGGGAAATTGCCCTGAGCAGGTCCTCGAGGTTGAGAGCCCTCACTTGTTAGGTGAGTGATAGAGTGTTTTGGGTTGCCGTTAAACCCTAGGGAGTGGGGCTTTGTGCTGTGTTTTGGGTTGCTTAAACCCTAAGGAATTGAGCTTTGTTCTGCGTTTCGGGTTGCCGTTAAACCTTAGGAAGTTGTTCTGTTCTCCTCTCACAGACATTTGAACCTGTAATTTACGGAGAGCTAATTAATTATGTTAATAAAAATAATTTAATTTTTGGTGGTTGCTGGTTTATTTGAGAGCCTCTGTAACAACCTCATAAATATCAACAATGTCAAGAGCAAGGTTCTACACCTGGGTTGGGATGAAGCCCAGTACCAGTACAGACTAGGGGATAAATGAATTAAGACCAACCTTGCAAGGAATGACTTGGGGAAAATGGCAGATGAAAAATTGGATGTGATCTTGCAGTGTGCTCAGAAAACCAACTGTATTGCAGGCTGCATAAAAAGAAACATGGCAAACAGTTTGAGGGAAGTGATTATCCCCCTCTGCTCTTCTCTGCTCTGCTCTGCTCTGCTCTCATGAGATCCTGGAGTACTGTATCAAGTTCTGTGGTCCCCAGTAAAAGTCATGAACCTGTTAGAGTGGGTCCAGAGGAGCGCCATGAAAATGGTCAGAGTGCTGGAACACCTCTCTTATGAAGAAAGACTAACATTTCATGTTGTTCAGCCTGGAAAAAAGGAGTCTCTGGGGAGGCCATATTGCAGCCTTTCAAGGTATAAAGGGGGCTTATAAGAAAGATGAAGACTTTTTACCAAGGCCTGTAGTGACAGGAAAAGGGGCAATAGTTTTAAGCTGAAAGAGGGTAGGCTTAGACTGAACATAAGGAAGAAATTTTTTTATGATGTGGGTGGTGAGACACGGGAACATGTTGCCCAAAGAAGTTGTGGATGCCCCATCACTGGATGTGTTCATGGTCAGGTTGGACAGAGCTTTGAGCAAACTGATCTAGTGAAAGATGTCTCTGTCCATGGCAGGGGAGTTGAATGAGGTGATCTTTAAAGGTCCCTTCCAACTCCAACCATTCTATGATTTTATGATTGTATTAAAATAAAATAATATATATTCTAAGAAGGGAACTTCTTACCAGTTCCATACGTACTACTTATATTGAATGCGAGTCTTAAGCATAAGAGTGATACCATGAACAAATCTCTTAATCCTTATTGATACAGAGCAACTTGAATCTTGACAGCACTAGCAATATCACAGGTTTTCAGAAGCACTGCATACATCAGTGCTACCCATCAAGGTACTAATACCTCTTCTTCCCTACTCTTGAAGGCATATTGTGCAGTGAAAGTAACATCATCTGGTAAAAAGCACTTTACCTGTATGAAACCATACTACATTAAAATAAAATTAATCCAAGCCCTGTAACACTATAAAATAGATGAAACATCTGGACAAATAGCTACAGTGGTGGTGTGGGAATATGAACCTATTTTCAGGATGGTCAAGATGAGCCTGGTTAAATGATAAAGGACACACATAAATGGAGCTCTAATCCTTATTTCACAAATCACACTTCAACACTCTTACTCATTTATTTATTTGCATTATCAATAATCTGGTTTAGTATTTTATCACGCTACTGCATTGCCTTTCAAGTCGATTACTTTGAATTACAATCTAATCAGGCAATACAATGCCTCATAGTGCACACGTTTCATCGATAGAGAATGAAGATGATGTCACTCTAAAGCCAAGCTCTCATCTGTATAATCTCTGCAGCTGGCAATCTCAGACCATTCAGGTAAGCTACTGATCTGTGTGCTTTCCTTCTGATTGAAGCATGCCTCAATATATTTGAAGTCCTCTGATTTTTTTAAAAGTTTATTTTGAGGTTTGGCTATGATCCAGTATGACTGCCTGAAATACAATGTGTGAAGATCAAATGGTCACATGAAAAGTAGATTTGTGAGCTTCTTCAAACAGTACTGATCCTGTGCTAATGTTGACATATTTGTTATTTCTGAAGAGGCTTGGTCCTCTTGGATTGGTTCCTTGCATAGACTACAAGTGAAAAATATGTATGCCAACCCTAAAAATGTTAATTCTTTAAAAAGGGGGAAGTGCAAGTCTGCATTTTCTTTTTTATTCTTGCAGTAAAATGGATATGCAAGTTTGTAATGAGAGCCATGCAGGAATTGTGAGCTACAGGAACTTCATTTTGCAAAAACACAGACCATTATCACCTACCTGGAAGGTATTGGTTCTTATAACCTATTCTTTATTAAACATAAGAAGTATTTCTGGGGTGTACATATTTTCAAAAAAATATAGCTACATATATTGATGAAATAATTTGATCATTGATTGTATATTATGTTGCTTCTTATAAATCATATTTATAAATAGTTAATAAACACATAATGGAGGTTATGCATATGTGTAAAAAATAAAATTTATTTTCTGCCATTCATGGATTTTATATATCTAAAAATTAGGACCTTAATTCATAGAAACATACAGAGGTTAGTTGGAAGGGTCCTTAAACATCAATTAGTTTCAAACGCCCTTGCTATGGGCAGGGACACCTTCCACTAGATCAGGTTGCTCAAAGCCTCATCTAACCCGACCTTGAACACTTCCAGGGAGGGGGCAGCCACAACTTCTCTGGGCAACCTGTTCCAGTGTCTCACCACCATCACAGTAAAGAATTTGTTCCTTCCATCTAATCTAAATCTACCCTTTTTGAGTATAAAAACATTACCCCTTGTCCTATCACTACACTCCCTGACAGAGTGTCGCTCCCCAGCTTTCCTGTAGGCCCCCTTTAAGTACTGGAAGGCTGCTCTGAGGTCTCCCTAGAGCCTTCTCTTCTCCAGGCTGAACAACCCCAGATCTCTGAGCCTGTCCTCGTAAGGGAGATGCTCTGTCCCCCTGGAGCCCCATATCTTCTTGGCCCTCCTCTAGACCCACTCCAGCAGGTCCATGTCCTTCTTCTACTGGGCGCCCCAGAGCTGGGCACATTACTCCAGGTGGGATCTCACGAGAGCAGAGTAGAGGAGCAGGATCGCCTCCCTTGACCTGCTGGCCACAGTTCTCTTGATGCAGTCCAGGTTACAGCTGGCTTTCTGGTTTGCAGCGCACATTACTGACTCAGTCAGTTTTCCATCTGCTAATACCTCCCAAGTCCTTCTCCATATGGCTGCTCTCAATCCACTCATTGCCCATCCTGAATTTGTGCTTGGGATTGCCCCAACTCATGTGCAGGACCTTACAATTGGCCTTGCTGTATTTCATGAGATTCGCATAGGCCCATCTCTCAAGCCTATCAAAGTTCCTCTGGATGGCACATCCCTTCCCTCCAGCATGTCAACCACACCACACAGCTTGGTGTCATTGGCAAACTTGTGAGGGTGCACTCAATCTCACTGTCCATTTCTTCAACAAAGATGTAAAACAACACTGGTCCCAACACCAACCACTGAGGAATGCCAGTCATTACTGTTCTCCACTTGGACATCAGGCCATTGACCACAACACTTTGAGCGTGACCATTCAACCAATTTCTGATCCACTGAGTGGTTCATCCATAAAATCCATATCTCCCCAATTTAGAGACAAGGATGTCATGTGGGACAGTGTCAAAACTTTGCACAAGTCCAGGTAGATGGCGCCAGTTGCTCTTCCTTTATCCACCAATGCTGTGACCCCATCGTAGAAAGCTACCACAGTTTTCTGGCAAGATTTGCCCTTAGTGAAGCCATGTTGTCTGTCACCAAGCACCTCCTTATTTTCCATGTGCCCTAGCATATTTTCCAGGAGGATCCACTCCATGATCTTGCCAGGCACAGAGGTGAGACTAACTAGCCTGTAGTTTCATGGGTCTTCCTTTCTTCCCCTTTATAAAAATGGGGGTTATATTTCCCCTTTTTCAACCAGTGGGAACTTCGCCGGGCCACCATGACTTCTCAAATATGATGGATAGTGTCTTAGCCATTTCATCCGCCAGTTCCCTCAGGACACGCAGATGCATTTCATCAGGTGCCATGGACCTGTGCACCTTCAGGTTCCTTAGATGGTCTCAAAGCTGATCTTCTCCTACAGTGAGCAGTTGTCCTTTCTCCCAGTCCCTGCCTTTGCCTTCTGCTACTTGGGCAGTGTGGTTGGAGCCCTTGCCAGCGAAGACTGAGGCAAAAGAGTTGTTGAGGACCTCAGTTTTCTCTATATCCCAGGAAACCAGGTCTCCTGTTTCCTTCTGGAGAGGGCACACATTTTCCCTAGTCTTCCATTTATCACCAGCATACCTGTAGAAGTTTTTTTTGTTGCTCTTGATGCCCCAGCCACATTTAACTCTGTCAGGGCTTTGGCCTTCCTAACCTGATCCCTGGCTACCTGGACAGTTTCTCTGTATTTCTCCCAGGTGATCTGTCCTTGCTTCGCCCTTCTGTAGGCTTCCTTTTTGTGTTTGAGCTTGTCCTTGTTCATCCATGCAGGCCTCTGGGTGGTTTTGCCAGACTTCCGCTTTATTGGGATGCATCACCCCTGAGCTTGGAGGACGTGATCCTTGAATATTAACCAGCTTTTGTGACCCCTCTTCCCTCCAGGGCTTTACCCCATGCTACCTTACCAAGCAGATCCCCGAAGAAACCAGAGTCTGCTCTCCTGAAGCCCAGGGTAGAGAGCTTGCTGTGCTCCCTCCTTGCTGCCCTAAGGATCTTGAACTCCACTATTTCATGGTCACTGCAGCCAAAGATGACCTTGAGTTTCACATTCCCCACCAGACCCTCATTGTTGGTGAGAACAAGGCCCAGCATAGCACCTCTCCTCATTGGCTCCTCTATCACTTGGAAAAGGAAGTTATCATCAACACATTCCAGGAACCTCACGGATTGCTTGTGCTCTGCTGTTTTGTCTCTCCAACAGGTATTGGGGTGGTTGAAGTCCCCCATGAGGACCAGGGCTTGTGAACATGAGGCTGTTCCTATCTGTGTATAGAGGGCCTCAACCCTTTGGTCTTCCTGGTTGAGTGCACTATAGCAGACCCCCACTATAATGTCACCTATACCTGCTCTCCTTTTAATCCTGACTCATAAGGTCTTGGCCAGTTCCTCATTCATCCTCTGGCAGGGCTCCATGCACTCCAGTATGGAGTTAACAGCCATGTTAATTAACCTCTTCACTGTTGTATTTGAGCATCTTTGTGTGTTCTGAATAGAAACAGAACGCTTCATGAAATTGCTGGTGCACTAATAATTCTGAGGTCTAAATCCTGGTAGGCTATTGTGTTTTTAAGTGCCATTATGTACTGGCTCAGGAAAAAAAAAATTCCCACTTGTGATATGAATTTTATTCTTCAGGGTTATTTACATTTTGGATGATGTAGCAAAAATTACTCATTGATTAAAAAATTCTTATTCATTTCTTAACCACCCTGACTGAAAAGGAGCAATAATCATACTTGCATGCACCAAGTGTTTCTTAGCCAGGCCAAATATTCTGACAACATCCTGGATTAAGTCAGCAACTGAGTATGCAGTAACACCTTAAATTATTACTTTTTACAAAAATTAATCTTATATGCAGGATTTGCTCCCTAAAACTGACCTGTAGAAATTCTTACTGATGGACTGTCTCAGTCTGCAATTAAAGATTTCTACAGGTTAGGTTTTAAGAAATCTTCTGTTAAACAGAGGGTGTAATATCAAGTGTCCATCATGAGTCATTTTTGATGACTCAGAATTTATGTTATTTCCTACAGCTTACTTCATACAATTGTCAATGTGAGAACTGTAATCTCCCCCAGGGAGTGCGAGTGACCAGGAGTGTGGCGAACAGGGCAGGCAAACAGGGTGTGACGCATCAGAAGAGTGTGGTGCATCAGTTTGCGTGGCAGTTCGCGCAGGCAGGGCGAGTGGACAGGGCGCAGTCTATCTGGGTCTAGAACTTATCTGAGCTAGTTTCATCTTATCGTCCTCCACGAGTGGACTGAACCATGGTCTCCACTCATGTAAAAACCACCACCAGAAAGAACGTGGTGACCCAGATAGAGCTGTCACACAAACATGCAGCGGTCAGGGTCCCAGGCTGCAGGGAGTGCCTGAGCCTGTCAATCCTGTCGGAGGGCAGCAGTGACAACACCTGTGTGTCCTGTGATCAGCTGGATGACCTGCTCAACCTGGTGGCGGAAGTCAAAGAAGAGGTCAAAAGATTAAGAAGTATTAGGGAGTGTGAAAGGGAAATTGGTTCATAGAGTAGCACCTTGGCACCCATGAAGCAACAGGAGCAAATGGAGGTTCCAAACAAGGCACGCAATCCCTCATCCTCTTGCTACCAGGCAGAAGGAGGGGACCTAAGAGATGGGGGAGGCTGGAAACAAGTCCCTGCTCACGGAGGCAGGAAAATCCTCTCCAAACATCCCTCACCCTCCATGGTGTCCCTTCGCAATAGATTTGGGGCCCTGGAACTTTTGAGTGAAGAAGAGAAGGGGGAAGAGAATGAGTCAAACAAGGAGGAAGACCAAGGTCCACCAAGGCAGGGTCGCTCTAGACCAGGTATTAAAACCAATTCTAAAAAGAACCCCAGAAGTCATTGTAGTGGGTGACTCCATTCTGAGGGGTATCGAAGGCCCAATATGCAGACCAGACCCGCTTCATAGGGAAGTCTCCTACCTCCCTGGGGCTCGGGTCAAGGACCTCACGGCAAAACTCCCCACTCTAGTGAGACCCAAGGACTACTACCCTCTCCTGGTTTTTCAGGTAGGTAGCAACTATATTACCAGGAGAAGTCCTAAAGCAATGAAGAGAGATTTCAGGTCCTTGGGGAAACTACTTAAGGGGTCGGGAGCATCCCTTCAGTTGTGGAGGAGACAGGAGAACTCAACAGATGAACTTGTGGCTCCATGACTGGTGTTACCATCAGGGCTTCGGATATTTCAGTCATGAGTTAGTATACAGCACACCAGATTTTTAGCATTAGATGGGATGCACCTGTCCCATAGGGGGAAAAGGATATTGGGGCAAGAGTTAGGTGGGCTCATTGACAGAGCTTTAAACTAGATTTGAAGGGGGAAGGGGGCAAAACATCAGCCCATCTGAAGTGCATGTATACCAGTGCACACAGCATGGGTAACAAACAGGAGGAGCTTGAAGCCATGAAGAAACAGGAAAATTATGATGTAGTGGCTATTACAGAAACATGGTGGGATGTCTCCCATGACTGGAGTGTGCCAGTTGATGGCTACAAGCTCTTTAGGAGGGACAGACAAGGAAGGGGAGGTGGTGGGGTGGCGCTGTATGTTAGGGACAGTTATGATTGTTTTGAGTACAAGTGTAGTGAAGACAGGGTGGAGAGTCTTTGTGTTAGAATCAGGGGAAAGGCCAACAGGGCAGATGTTCGAGCAGAAGTCTACTATAGGCCACCCACCCAGGAGAGAGAGGTGGATGAAATATTCTATAGGCACTTAGGAGAAATCTCACGATCGCTTGCCCTTGTTCTTGTGGGAGACGTTAACTTCCCAGACATCTGCTGGGAATACAGCACAGCAGAGCGGGACCAGTCCCGGAGATTCCTGGAACGTGTGGGCAATAACTTCCTGACACAGCTGGTGTGTGAACCGACCAGAGAAGGTGCCCTGCTGGACCTCCTCTTTGTGAACAGAGAAGGACTGGTGGATGACGTGGCAGTTGGAGGCCAATTAGGGCACAGTGATCATGAAATAATGGAGTTCTCTATTCCTAGAGAGGCCAGGAGAGGGGGCAGCAGAACTGACAACCTGGACTTCCAAAGGGCTGATTTTGTCTTGTTTAGGCACCTGCTTGACAGAATCCCTTGGGAGATGGTCCTGAAGGGTATAGGGGTCCAGGAAGGCTGAGCACTTCTTTTTAAGAAATAAGTCTTAATGGCACAGGAGCAGGCAGTCCCCAGGTGCTGTAAGAGAATTCAGCAACGGAGAAGACCAGCCTGGCTAAACAGGGAGCTTTGGCTGCAACTCAGGGAGAAAAGGAGAGTTTACAAAGATGCTGTGAAGCTATGCAGGGTGGAAATCATGAGGTCTAAAGCCCATCTGGAAATTAATCTGGCTTCAGCAATCAAGGACAACACGAAATGTTTCTATAAGTGTGTGAGCAGCAAAAGAAAGACCAGGGAGAGACTCATTCCCCTGCTAGATGCAGGAGGAAACATGATAACAGGTGATAAGAAGAAGGCTGAAGTACTTAATGCCTTCTTTGACTCAGTCTTTAATAACAAGACCAGTTGTACTGAGGGAATCCAGCCTCCTTAGCCAGAAGACAGAGACTCGGAGAACGACCCCCCCACATTGCAGGAGGAGAGAGTCAGTGACCTACTGCAGTACATAGACACAAACAAGTCTATGGGACCAGATGGGAGACAATGGAGGGTGATGAAGGAGCTGGCTGGGGTGCTTGCCAAGCCACTTTCCATCATTTACCAGCAGTCCTGGCTGACCGGGAAGGTCCCGACAAATTAGAAATCAGCCAATGTGATGCTCATATATAAGAAGGCTCGGTGGGATGATCCAGGAAATTATAAGCCTGTCAGCTTGACTTCGATGCCCGGAAAGCTGATGGAGCAGCTCATCCTGAGTACCATCATACAACACATGCGGGACAACAGGATGATCAGGCCCAGTCAGCATGGGTTTATGAAAGGCAGGTCCTGCTTGACAAACCTTATCTCTTTCTACGACAGGGAGACCTGCTTATTGGATGAGGGAAAGCTGTGGATGTTGTTTACCTTTATTAAGGCCTTTGACACCATTTCCCACAGCGTTCTCCTCGCAAAACTGGCTGCTCATGGCTTGGATGGGCACACGCTTTGTTGGGTAAAAAACTGGCTGTATAGCCTGGCCCAAAGAGTGGTGGTGAATGGAGTTAAATCCGGTTGGTGGCTGGTCACGAGTGGTGTCCCCCAGGGCTTGGTTTTGGGGCCACTCCTGTTTAACATCTTTATTCATGATCTAGACCAGGGCATTGAGTGCAACCTCAGTAAGTTGGCAGATGGCACCAAGCTGGGTGGGAGTGTTGATCTGCTCGAGGGTAGGGAGGCTCTGCAGAGAGATGTGGACAGGCTGGAGCGATGGGCTAAGGCCAACTGTAGGAGTTTCAATAAGGCCAAATGCCAGGTGCTGCACTTGGGTCACAAAAACCCCCAGCAGCGCTACAGGCTTGGGGAGGAGTGGCTGGAGAACAGCCAGTCAGAGAGGGACCTGGGGGTGTTGATTGACAGCCGGCTGAACATGAGCCAGCAGTGTGCCCAGGTGGCCAAGAAGGTCAATGGTATCCTGGCTTGTATCAGAAATAGTGTGGCCAGCAGGGACAGGGAAGTGATCTTACCCCTGTACTTGGCACTGGTGAGGCCGCACCTCGATTACTGTGTTCAGTTTTGGGGCCCCTCACTACAAAAAGGACATTGAATTACTCGAGCGTGTCCAAAGAAGAGCAACGAAGCTGGTGAAGGGTCTGGAGCACAGGTCTGATGAGGAGTGGCTGAGGGAACTGGGGTTGTTTAGCGTGGAGAAGAGGAGGCTGAGGGGAGACCTCATCGCCCTCTACAGCTACCTGAAAGGAGGTTGCAGAGAGATGGGGATGAGTCTCTTTAACCAAGTAATAAGCGATAGGACAAGAGGGAATGGCCTCAAGTTGCACCAGGGAAAGTGTAGACTGTATATTAGGAAGCATTTCTTTACAGAACGTGTTGTTAGGCGTCGGAATGGTCTGCCCAGGGCAGTGGTGGAGTCCCCATCCCTGGAGGTGTTTAAGAGTCGGGTTGACATAGCACTTAGGGATATGGTGTAGTTGGGAACTGTCAATGTTAGGTTAATGGTTGGACTGGATGATCTTCAAGGTCTTTTCCAACCTAGACGATTCTGTGATTCTGTGATTCTGTGTCAATTTTATTTGGCAAACTTCTTTTTTAACTTTATCCAAAAGTAATATAAACCTATTCTGAAGTTATGAATTTTCCTCCAGTTTTAAAAGAGACTTAAATCCTAGCTGGAGTTATATTAGAAGAGCAAATTGATCTCTAGCCAGGATGTTGTAAAGGAGTATTCTTTATTTTAGATCAGCCCAAAATGAATTCATTCTAACCAATCATTAAATGCCTAGCTAGTGCTAACTTACACAAGTATAAAACTTTGAATTTAAGATGTTGCAGCCTCAAAACAATACAGATTTGGATGCAGTACTATGTTCATGTTCACAAAGTGAGAAATACATATGCACTGCAGAACTAAATATTTAACTGAATTGTATAAATTAATTTCTTGTTTATCTTTACTGCCTTGTCTGTTCTGCTCCTGGTGTCCCATCAAACCCAAGTTTTTTCAACATTCTGAGTCCGTAAATTGCTTCAAACTGATTCTTTTTGTTGTTGTTGTTGTTGTTAAATCAAATTGCCATAAAAACGTTTCCTCCTTCTCCTTACAGTTTTGACATTTATTCTGTGAAGCAATTGGGCTAGAGTCCAAAGCTGTAGAAGAATCAGTCCTGGATAAGTAACAAGCTTTTATACACAAACACACTGTGATTTTAAAATCTATTATCATATTTCTATACAGAGCTAGAAAGCTTCCTTTCCTGGAAATGAGAAATTCCCATTTTCTCATTGGGGTGCCCAGCCCATACGTAAAATTCCAAAAAGGCACAGGAAAACAGATGTTTAAAACCATTATATCTTTTTTTTTTTTATGAAGAAAAAAGGGCTTCATAATATGAAAATTTTAAAAACATTTATCATATTTTATGACCCAAAAGTGGATCTTCAACATATAAATATTTTTATTCAAAATCCCTGCATGAAACCCCATAGTATCCTTGTTCAACAGTTTCTGTATCAATATAGAATAAAATGTATGTTTAGATTTCTTTATATAGTTTTCCGTTTTGATGAGAGAAGTGCAGATTTCAAGACAGTTACTACTGCAACACAATCTGACTAGATATTTTTGCCCACAAAGTAGAAGAATGATGCTTCTGAAGTATGCTTCCATGAGGCATATTTCATTGACGAAAACATTTAGTTTTTTTCATGAGAATATTTTGATTCTAGACATGACATGATACAAAACTTCCTTTTTTGCAGAAAATTGAACTTTTTTTTTGTCATAAGTTTCAGTTAACAGATAATTCAATATTCCAGTAGGGATGTTGGTGGTAATCTAGAAAACATTTTAATCATCCCTCATCACTATCCAGTTATTTTTATTACTACTGGAGATTTCAGTAGTGACCATACACCTGGGAAATGGAAGAAAACTTCAGTCTCTTGAAACTTGACAAAGGACAGCTGCAGTTTTCCAGAACTGATTATGGTGTGCTATGGGTTAATGCCATTTATGTTTTCATTTTGTTTTGCTATGAAAAAAGGATTTTATATGGAAAACATATGTATGTTTATGTTGCTATAAAACAGACAAGATTTGTAGTGTAGCTGACAATGTTGGTACAGAAAATAGACACTTTGCTTTTCCTAACTTTCTCAGCCAAGTTATACTAGTTTACATTACATTAACATAGCTTTTCATGTTTAATATCCTTGTGGGGGAGGCTGAATGAAAAGAAGGAAAAATTGCCCATGCTTAATAATATTAGCATTTAAGTTGTCCCATTAGAGTTTAAAATTTGCAACTCATTAGAGCAAAGATTGTGCTTGAAGGACAGATTGCAAGAAGGTAGGAGAGGGAGAAACTATGAACACACCTTATGGAGGCAAATGGGGTAAGACAGCTGAATTTTGCTCTTTAGAGTCTGAGTTTTGAAAAATATTTGTTCAGTTTGCATCCCACAAAGCAAGAATGAGCTTTGAAATGGATCCTGACACCTCATTAAAAGACAACCATGTTTAAGTGCTTAGTTTAAGCATTCATGGTTTTGAGTGATGATTTCCAGCATGGTTGAATTAAAAGGACATCAGTATTTTTATTAATAGTGTGATAGTTAAGAGATTAATAAAATAAAGAAGGTATAGTTGATATTTAACTGAAACAACTTGAATTCCATTTGATAATTAATCTAAATGCTTTTATGGGGACTCCCTCTAAAAAATCTCACAGTAGTACTTAATATTATCACATCACCGTCCCAGACAACTGTAGGTAGTCAGAACCCAAAAGCCTGATCATTTTTAGTGAGACATCTAAATACAGAGTTTTGAACATAAAGCAAGCATAAAGAAATAGATTGAGTTTTTTTGTGGTTTTTTTTTTCAGATGTGTACTTGATTTGCTTGCCTAGGCATGAAGTACCCTACAGTATTTGAGACACTCATATGAGGCTATCAGCCAGAATCATGCCTTGTCCTCATGAAGTGGCCAAAAATACCAACTGACACTACATTTCTGTGTGTAACCAACTGAAACAAATCCTTAGTGTCTTCCAGTAAAGTCCAGTAAAGATTTTAAAAATATTTATTATTAACTCTTCACACCAATAAGGATTCAATTTTGTGCCTGAGTTAGGTGTGGACTGATTGTCAGATGAGCAGTGGTCATTTAAAGCAAAGTCTCAGTAATGTATGGGCTGGTTGTACATCACTGTGCCTCTATAGGATTGTCTTCCCCTTTCTCTATTCACTTAGTAAATATGAATTAGACTTAAGTTATTTGGATGATTAATACATCATCCCTTTTATAACTTATGCATCAGCTCATGCTCTAAAATGGCCTGAGCTTTTGACTCCTTGCTAACTACACTATTAATTTATCCATCTGTTACACCCTTGTTACAGGAAGGGTATAGTCAAATGGAGAACCAGCTGGCATATTGTCTTCCTATTCCAAACAGACAGAGTGCAGATAAATACTTAGCAGTTAATACTACTTCTAACTCTGAGACATGGTTCAAAGCCAAGTATTCATGCACTAATTCTGCTGTTTCAGAAAAGCTTACCTCCTGGAAGCCACTGTCTATTCACTGGAGTGGTTAAATAAACACAGTCTGTATGATCTGGCTCCTCCGACTAAATTATGTCTTTTGGATGCTTTGACTACTTGACCAATCCATCCATTTAAAAACAAACAAACAAACAGAACATGACAGTATGGACTCTGTTGGGCAGAGAAATGGGTCCACTTTAGAATGAAATTCTTGGAAAACCAAAGTAGAAAGAATACTTGGTCCTGTGTCATTTCTCTATCTTGTGGTGTCTATTTGAGAAAAACAGCTGTTTGCAAACTCCTCTCAGCAACACCACTGGGAGGGATGAAAAACCATAAAGAAACTCTGCATTTTGCTATTTGGAAAAGAGGTACCAGAAGAAGGAATGGATTTAATCTCTTTTCACTGATGTATTGGGTGTTTTTTCAGTTTTTTTCTGACTTCATAGCGAGTAAATAGAGAGGATCTTTACAGATTTTGTAAATTGGAGAGCTAGGGACATAAAAGTTTTCTACAAGTCATTGTGATTAATTATTTTTGATTTATGTGTTTTATCAGGTTCTTGTATTCTTATTATGATTGTACAATAATGCTGGATGCGTGTTATACCTAGCAGAGTGCTCCTAGGAGAGCTTCCCTAGAAGTACTTCCTAATTCCCAGGATGGTCTATGATGTACTGATAAAAGTTCATTCTGCCTTACAGATGACCATTATTTAAGTCATCTAGCTATATTTCCACCAGGTAATAATGACAGGATGGTACTGGGCAAGGGATTTAGTCATAGTATGAATAAGTAGACCTTGAGGAAACTTCTACTTGCTGGTCTACACTGACAATTTTTTGTTAGGAATATTTCCAGCCAGTTCAGAGCCAGCCCCCAAAACACTTTTAGAGATAAAAAATGTTTATAGTAGCTCTTGTATCCTTTGAATCATCACTGCAGTTCAGTTCATGCGGCAGCATAGGAGCAGCCAACATGCTGATTTAAAACAAGATATAAACAAGTGTTCTGAAAATACCCTTACTATATTATATTTTTCAAATAGCTTTTTGTAAATCACAAGGGATCAACTCATCTCTCATTAAAGTGAAAGGACTCAATGAATTGATGTTACTCTAATTATATAGCACATATTTCACAGGACCAACATAATGCATGGATCTCTCATGCTCTCTTTCACGACCTCTTTGGTAAACTAGACACTCACTAAGAAGATGTCAAATAAGAATACATAAACTCTGAATTCAGATACTTTTATTCTGTTAAAAATATGTCAGAACTTCATTTTATCTTTTTAGTATGTGACCCATGGATAACTGAATAATCTATTCCTTCTGGGTTGGAATTAATACTGGAAGAAATGTGAAAATAAACATTTTCTTTGAAGATGTTCATATGATTAGAGCAAAGAAGTTTTATCTCAGTTATTAGGACACACGACACATTCATATTCCCTCATTTCCAGAATTAATTATCCTGGAAAAGAAGTCACTCAAGTCACCTGTATGGTTAAACTTAAGTGGTTCCTCCTCTTTTGCCTGAAATGATGGCCACATTTAAGATTTGGGAGAGAAATGAACTCCCTTCTTAAGGACTGATAGGAAATGACTGTGTTCCCTGTAGTTATATAAAATCTATCTGGTACTAACACAGATCAGACAACAGAAGAAAATGTATTATGAAAGGTATTCTTAGTATACTTTCCTCATTGGTTTTCTAGTGACTGATCTTGCTAAATCAATATTCACTTCTGCAGGCAATCCTTTGACATTTTTTACTGCCTTTGGACCAAATCCTACCTTCATTTTTATCTGTGTGGCAATGCAAGGAGAACAGATCTACACACATACATATAAAAGAGGAATTTGATCCAGTAAGACCTAGTGAATGCCTACAGTTTGATAACTTTTTAGCAATGTTCTATTGATTACCTTTAAGAAAAAGAAAAGAAAGATTTTGGGCAATGACAAGGACTGTGTTTTATTTCCTGCAATAAATCAGGATATGGCTAGAGACAAACAATAGATAATACTTCTATCAAGCAAGAAAGGGGGCAAAAGAAGCAGAAATAAAGCCGATTGCTACACAAAATTGTATATGAAAAAGAAAGTTTTAATAAGAAATGTAAATAAACTAAAAAGAGCAAAAATCCCATCTTAATGTGTCAAAGAAATCCTAACTATAATATCCACAGGGAACTCATCTTCCAAAGAGACAGTCCCTGCAGAAAGAAGGAAATCTCCTGATGACTTGGAGATTTCAAAAACTCTCTTTCAAAGACAATGCACAAGGAGGCAGGAATCTCACCAACAATGAGGGTCTGGTGGGGAATGTGAAACTCAAGGTCATCTTTGGCTGCAGTGACCATGAAATAGTGGAGTTCAAGATCCTTAGGACAGCAAGGAGGGAGCACAGCAAGCTCTCTACCCTGGGCTTCAGGAGAGCAGATTCTGGTTTCTTCGGGGATCTGCTTGGTAAGGTAGCATGGGGTAAAGCCCTGGAGGGAAGAGGGGTCACAAAAGCTGGTTAATATTCAAGGATCACCTCCTCCAAGCTCAGGGATGATGGAGAAGGACTTGGGGGGCTGTTAGCAGATAGAAAACTGACTGAGTCAGTAATGTGCGCTGCAAACCAGAAAGCCAGCTGTAACCTGGACTGCATCAAGAGAACTGTGGCCAGCAGGTCAAGGGAGGCGATCCTGCTCCTCTACTCTGCTCTCGTGAGATCCCACCTGGAGTAATGTGCCCAGCTCTGGGGCGCCCAGTAGAAGAAGGACATGGACCTGCTGGAGTGGGTCTAGAGGAGGGCCAAGAAGATATGGGGCTCCAGGGGGACAGAGCATCTCCCTTACGAGGACAGGCTCAGAGATCTGGGGTTGTTCAGCCTGGAGAAGAGAAGGCTCTAGGGAGACCTCAGAGCAGCCTTCCAGTACTTAAAGGGGGCCTACAGGAAAGCTGGGGAGCGACACTCTGTCAGGGAGTGTAGTGATAGGACAAGGGGTAATGTTTTTATACTCAAAAAGGGTAGATTTAGATTAGATGGAAGGAACAAATTCTTTACTGTGATGGTGGTGAGACACTGGAACAGGTTGCCCAGAGAAGTTGTGGCTGCCCCCTCCCTGGAAGTGTTCAAGGTCGGGTTAGATGAGGCTTTGAGCAACCTGATCTAGTGGAAGGTGTCCCTGCCCATAGCAAGGGCGTTTGAAACTAATTGATGTTTAAGGTCCCTTCCAACTTTAAGCTCTCTATGATTCTCTGATTCTCTGAATCCCTTCCCAGTGCTTCCAAAACAAGCTCTTTGCTCCTCAGATACCAAAAGAAAAGCAGCTGTATATGTCCTCTAATGACTTGGACATTATTGAATAAGATTCCTTACATAAATATATCTGCTACCTTTAAATTTTTCTGCAGGTTTACTATGGTATCTTCTTTTTTTTTTTTTTTTCCTTCATTTGGAAAAGTTAGTGTCATCCCTGAAGTTCTGATCTATGTATATTCAAGCATTCTCCTCTTCAAGTCTATGGATATCTTCAATACACAAGAAATATGAGATTATACTCACTGGTTGGTTAGTTATCTAATTATTTTAGAACTCCTCAACTCATACTATATCACTATTGTAATCTTGGATATGCCAAAATTTAATTTCTGAAAACAAATTTCCATTAGAAAAAATTGCATTCGGAAGAGATTATTGAATGCTTTATTCTCTTAGCACATTTTGTCATGGTTGATGTATCTTTTTAGAATGATCTGCCTTAGAGTTATCAGGGGAAGCAATCCTCCCCCCCAGCTGATCAGCATATAGGTGGTCCTTTCATGAATTTTTATTTGACACATTTTCCATTTTTCCGTCATGTTCTTACTGTGTAAAGAGAAAGGCTTTTACAGTTCAGAGAAAAGTTTCAATGACAAGTACAAAAGACTAACAAGAGGAAAAATATCCTGCATATAACAATCCAAAGAAACCCCTCATAGCATAATGTCCACAGTGATGTCAGCTTCAAAACATCCTCCATTCTGATGAGAGAAAAAAGCCAATTAGACAAGTTATCCCAAAGCAATGTCAAAAGCCTACAAATTACAGTAGCTATAAAACCCAATCCCAACAGACTTCTACAAACATGTAAATTAATGCCATTGAAAAGCAATGCAATCAGGTCTCATTTATCATTATAATATCTTCTGATATTATAATATCTGCTGAGACCCGATAGCAATTTATGTACATCAGACAGTTTATTTAAAGAGGTAACAACTGCTACTCAAGAAGCTCTGAAAACAGCTGTTTTATTTGCCCCAAAAGTAAGCAGGGAAACTGAAATTCAAAAAGTGACCTATTGCACTATTTGCTCAGGCTAAACTAGAATCAACTGCATTAATTTCCAAGGTGTGTGTAATAGACTAAAGAGCAAGAAGCTTTGCTTTTCAAAAATTACAACAGGTTTTAAATCTCTTCTGAATCTAACTTAATAAAAGAAACACCTGCAAACTTACAGATACTGTTCTTCAAATATTTTTGAGGCCAGAGATAATAAATTAAAGATTACTTTGCACTTCAGTGTGGGCACACTCTTGCACTATGCTAAAACCATTACTTCTGATTGCCTTCAACAGTTACGCTCTTTCTGGACCATTTACGATAGATAAAGAAGTAATCATTGTTATTTTTGGCTGTAACAATCTTTATGTCCTAAGAGCTCTTTAAGGGTGAAACAATATTATGTTGTTTCAAAACTATTTCAAAATAAGTGTTGAAAGAAAAGCCTGAACTATCTGAATGAATTCAAAAAGACTGAGCTGTCAGAGTCTTTACTGTATTTTTCTGCTAATTCCCTACTTCCTGTGTATAAGTTTCAAAAAACAGACAACACTGTCTTACTGCAAGTGACTGTCAATGAAGAGCATGGAGTAAAGCAGAAGAGAAATAAGAATGACTCATTTTAGCTCTCTCTCCAGTAGACTTTGCTTCCTTACTGGTAAACAAAGCAGAATCAATTTAATCTCTCCCTTTAAAACATTCAGAAAATATTTTTCCTTATGAAGCATTTGGATCTGCATGTTTTTCTTCTGTGGAAATCATTGATAGCAAAGATATGTGTCTTAATTTTCAGGGCTCTGTCAGATAAGCACTCAGCGTAGCTCATCCACACTTCTTCTAGAGATTTCCATCCTGCATGCATAGGTACCTGTGCCTAAGTCTGTGTTTCTGCAGTTTGCTGGATGGCATGTTAAAGCAAACCCATTTTCACTGATAAAACAAGTTTGAATACTGGATCAGAAACTGAAATAGTTAATGTGCCAGGGCAAAGAGCAGTAGGGAGAATATCTGGGGGCAATTCCAGTGCTGGCAAACCTGGATTTGCCAGAGTCATCCTTGAGAGTATTGGTCAAAATTATAATTAGTACGTTATTCCAGACTAAATATGTATATGCATCTTAAGATAAGACTTCACAAGAAGTATGAGAGAAAGAGATGAACAAAGTTTTATATAAACATAAAACAATGACAATTCGATTTTTAAAAGCTGGATCCTGCAAATACAGGAGATTCAAAAATCTGTAGAGATTTCTTTTAAAGACAGCAAAAATATTTGGGATTCATCTTATGTTGCTGGTTTAGAACAAATGTGTTGGAAACTTGTTTTCCAGAACACTATCTGGTCTGGTTTAATTCAGTGCCAGTTGGTGCAAGGTAAACCAGGCTCAAATTGGTCATTTCAACTTTTCCTATTCCAAACCCAAACTTGTATTGCAGATTTAGTATTCAAAATTTTATCTTACTGTAGCTTTCTCAGAATAATCTGATTGGAGTTTTAAGCCTTGGCACAAACATTCTCTGAGAGCAGTGAAGAGATGGAACATATGCTTCCAAAAATACCTTAGGAATAGACAGAACATGTTAAGGGGCCATAATTACTCACAGCCAGAAATCTTTGCCTCTGGGGAAAATAGGCTTCCTGAATCTCATTCAGTGACAAATATTGACAAGCTCTGTGCCACACTGTGTTTTTCTAACACAGTTTTGTCTAGAAGGTAGAACAGAGTAACATCAAATCAAGGGCAGCTTGCATAATGTTGTGGTTCAGGAAGGAAAATCTTTCATTAAGTTCCTAGTAAATGAGAGACAAGTGCAATGTACATCATCTTGTAGACAGCTTAGTCAGCCTCTGTCAGTGTACCTGGTACTCTCTTCTACCCCTCTAAAACATAGTTCATTAAAAAAAAAAAAAAAAAAAAAAAAGAAGGAGCACAACTATGGATGCAATTTGTACTGCTTCTTGTGTAAGAAGAACAGTGGGGCAAGGCTTCCTGCACCCTCTTTGACCATCCCTCACCATCCTTGAACACTCTCTCCTGCCTTGCATGCTTGGTTAGTTTCTTTGAAAGGCATCCTGCTGGTCAGGGCTCACATCTGGTGTGTGCAGAGAGGAAGAGCGAGACAGCACAGGGAGTGAGGAGGAGAGGGCAAAGGACCATCAGCTGTGGGGAGGGAAATGATCATAGTTCTTGGTACGCAAAGTGGAAAAACATGCTGGGATCCAAAGCTTTCTGAAAGACATTTACCCCCATTGAAAGCTATGAATATCTGTCCCTTTAGAATTAAAACATTTTAGCAGTACTAGACTAAGACTGGGTTTCTCTGATGGTTCATGGGTATTTTTAGGCTGCATAAATTGGCGATCATTGTTTTGTCAACTGAACTAGACACCCCAAGACATACAGGGTAACTTTGGACAAGTCACTTCATCTTTCTGTGCTTGTAATGCCTTGTTTGCCTTGTCTAGCCAGATTGCAAGTTCTGTGTATACCCGTATATATATACATATCTGGGTTCTTCATATTATCAGAGTGCAGTCCTCATTGGCATTTCTACAAACTAGCCAAATACAAATAATTCCTGACTGTTTATTTCCTAAACTTTTTCCCAGACACAAGGTCTTAGGGTCTTTTTCCAGTTCATCCTTAATCATAAAATCATAAAATCATATAATAGTTTGTGTTAGAAGGGACCTTTAAAGGTCATCTAGTCCAACCCCCTTGCAGTGAGCAGGGACAAATTCATTTTACTTATATTAAGCTGCCAAGTGGTCCAAGAATTAGAGGTTTCTGATTTTGTTTTACTTTATTCAGCAGAGATGGCCTTGGGTTTAACTTCCCTATTCCCAGGAGGCAGCATAATCTTACTCCATGTAGGTGAAGATCTCTAAGTCAAAAAGAACTATGTTTTTCCACCTACCTATATATCTGGCTATATAAAACCTTGCTAAAATTTACTACATCTATCAGCCAGTGAATATTCCTGGCAGTGTGTCAGCTGCAAGTAAAGCCACTTTGATATGGATGAATTAAACCACTTTCTCTAATCTGGCATTTTGTATTTTACTTGTTGGGTCAACCTCCTGAGATACAATACGTGGTTTTCATTAAGGCCCAAAGATTTTGATAGCTTTTGGTTTGGTTTGGTTTGGTTTGGGTTTTTTTTTCTCAAAACATATTAAAATCTTATTCAGTAACAGGATATTTATGAACCACATATCAGAAATGGTTATTTTTTTATTAATAAAGAAATAACAGCAAATCCTATGCAATTTGGAAGAGCTTCATTCTTGAGTCATGGTTATAAGTACTCAGTAATCTGAGATATAAAATGTCTTTAAATATTTTATAATATTTGGCTGAAAATCCATCTGATCCTGGTGCCTGCCTCAAGCTCAAAGATAGAATTTCTTCTATTTCTGATATGACTGCATGTAGACTCTGTATTTTCAGCTGAGTGTTTGTGTGTGTATGCATTTGTGAGTGAGACAGAGACTGACAGAGAAGACATTTAAAGGCACAGTATATACATGTTATATATACATGTATGTATATGCACTTTAAGATGTACAGTACTAACACAATTCTGATTCAAAATATGAGGATCAGGAATACTGGCTCACATTGATAGCTATCCAATCTTCTCAATCTGTGTCTCCCTATATGAAACAGATGGTTTGATATTTTGTAGTGATATAGTAAGCATTCCCTCATCCCAAGCCAAATCTGCCATCGGCAAATTTGTTCCTGCTGTAAATTATAACTCAGTTGTCAAATTAAGAATGTGACGTTATAAGAGACCTTGTAGCACTAAGCAATAATTTACTCATCCCTATGATTGTATCCTACTAATTTTTGCTGTGTCCTTCAGAGAGATGCCTTTCCCATGCTGTGAGGTTAAGAGACATACTTCTCTCTGCTCCCATTTCTTCCTTGTCACTAAGTTGATTTACTCCTCCCTGGATTTATCTGTTCTCTAGGCATGTTTGCTCAACCCCACTGAGAGTAACATCTTTCTGCCCTTGGACTTAAGAAAAGCTGCTGAACTTCTACTTCACAAGCAAAAAGAGAAATACATGATCTTGTTAAGATATCCAAATGGTTCTAATACATTATTTTTTACTTTTCAAAGACTATTGCTTTTTATGCATATAAAAATGAAGCATGTCTCTTTTCTAACAACAGCTATTAAACTAAAAGAATATCGTAGGTACAACACTTAAATGTCAGCCTACATCTGCAGATGGGAGAAGACATATACGTGGTTATACCTTGTGAGAAAGAAAGGGTTTGGGCATTCTTTTTCTTTTTTTCCTCATTTACATTCTCAAAAAAAATAAATGTGGGATTTACAAACGGTAAGTCTGTTCAGATGGAAAATTTTATACTAACTCCCTGCTTTCCCAATAATCTACAAAACATTCAAAGTCTGCTATTGTCAGAATCAGGGAATAAGAAATAATAAAAAAAAAATATTCAAAATCTGTAAAGTAAAATGAGACGACAACATGTAAAGTAAAATGATAAATTCTTGCCAATAAACTGTTCAATCAGAAACTATTTTGCAGTTTTAATGCTGAAATCTTCTGTGCCTTTGGTAGTAATAGTACATAGGCATAAACAATGCTTTACACATGTAGTGAAAACCTATGATGATATCCTACTTTCAAAGAAGACAATGAGAATTTGGTCTTAGGGAGTTATTACTCATGGTTCCTGATCAAAAGTTATTAAAAAGTGATTTATGGGATGGAAAACATACAAATAACAGTAACATTTATATGATGTGTTCTCCAGAAATTCAAATACCTCACATGATTATCTGTGTTTATATACGGTGGGAAGGGTCTAGCCTGGACTTGGCAAGAGAATATGAATAAAAGGTACATGGTTTTCAGACTCACCTAGCACCAAATATTACCTCACAACCACATTAGTATGATTCTATCACAGTACCATATTAGAAGCTCACACTGAATATTTTTTTCTGTTGTGGCCTTTCATCCTCCATCTGCTTCTCACCGTGAGTAGTTTCTACTCCCCTACCAAACAACAGCAGCCTTCTTCCAACTGTCTTGGGAGGCCGCTCATATGGGATCCCACTCCCAAAAGACAGTGTGGATAATGCACACTGATGTTAGTTTCTCTACCCTACTGTGTTAAAAACCTACTTAAAAGAATACATTCTCAAGCACCCATAACCTATATCACATGGAGTACTAATCCTCAGTTACCTACTATAAAATCTCCACGCTTGAAAGCCACAATAGACCCACACATTACTTCAAAAAAATTAACATAATTATTTCTCTTATGATTCATGAGAACTTTAGTATTAAGCGTGAATAGTCTGCACAGTTTGCACATGGCCAGTTTCCTCCAGAGGGGGATAATGTTAAACAGTGTGAATTTTATTACTCTGTGACACCTGTCTTCAAAATCTTAGGTCGATGCCCAGCTTTCTTTTATGAATAACACTGACGTAGCTTGCGTAGTCACAAAGTTGTGTGGTAGAAGTGCTTCCTTCCCCACAACAAAGATGCAAAATGAAGGGGAGGTGCCTCGCAGTGCCAACAACCAATCCTACAGCTTTCAATCTCAAACGCCTCCTGCTCCATACATCGTATTCTCATCTCTTCCTAATCCAAAGCTTCCATTTGGCCAATCCTTTTTTCCCAAACCCATAAATTTCCCTCATTTTTTCCTCAACATGGAGTTCTGGGGCAGAGGTGATGCTCTTTTATCTCTGTGTCAGCTGAATCACTCATGACATGTGAAACCAGGAGAAAGATCCAAACAAGGATATGGCATTGCGTTTCAGCACTTAGGGAACTGGGTGAGATCATGTTCGCTTAGTAACCAGTAGGAAGATTGCCCTTTGCTTGCAGACTTGACTTTTCATGTTGTGTTTGGAAACGTGTCTTTCATAGGCTTCATTTCTGTGTGGAGCACAGTACGCTTCAGCAGGTGAGTGCCTATGGCAGAGACAGATTTAAGAGTATACTTGGTTTGGACACCCAGGAATGAAAGGTTTGTGTGAGTGGTATCTGACCCCTGAGGTATCCATTTCCCTCACAGCTTTTTTACCTTAAATACGTAAATGAAACAGGAAGGAAAACACGGTCAAAAGCACAGGCACAGCATGGAGAGCAGTTCTGCAATATTCTCCTCATAGGTTAAGCAGCAGGATGGCAATACCATAGTGACGTGTTTGAGTTTTATGAAACCTTTGCATCTTGTTTTGGTTTGTTTGATTTTAGTTTTGGACTTAACAAAACTACTGGGACTTTCATGAGACTTTCTGTTTCTCCTCAATTTAAGCCATTGATTCTTCAAAGGAATTGTAATAAAAAATGTGCATTTCTAACTAAATGAAAGCCTATCCTATGCAAATAATAATGATTCTACCTTGAAAGTAATGCTTTCTCGGCTTTTATGGTTACCAGAAGAATAAAATTTAAAAAGAAACAAACAAACAAAAAAAATCCAGGACTACCACCCAGCTGAGAACTCAAATTTCATCAGGACTCAAATAGAACTAGTATGTTGGAAGTTTTGGATTCTGAGTCTAGGCATACTTAAGGTTGAATAATAAAATACTGTATTTCACTATTCATTCAGCAATAGTCCCGGACTACTGACCTCAAAGCAATATTTATCAGCTGTTTCTTTTATAGAAGGGCTGCATTTAGATCACTATGATTAAAATTAAGATATTTCTTTCTTTATTTTTAGTATTAGAGTCACTCTTTTATTATTTGTTAATAAAGATGTTAGTTTGGGGATTTTTAAAATTAGAATTAAATCAGGATTTTTTATTTCATACCATTTGAAATAAATACTAAACAAAAACATATGCTTGAAATGTGTTTTTCACAGTGTGGAGGACAGACAGAGGAAGCTGAATAGCACCTTAAAACCATGGGCATGGAAAGCAAACCACAATACCAGAGACCTAAAACAGACCAGCATCTGCAGCTCATAGTCTGAATTAGACATGGAGTTTGTTAGAATAGGCAAAAACAGTCAAGGTGATGGACAGACAAAAACAGCTCCAGTGTAAATTTCCTCACTTACCTTAATTGAGCACTCTCACAGGATAGAGTGGATGACCGTTTGCAAGATTTTTGTCTTCCCATTGACAACTGAGGAAACCTAGATAACTTTCTTAGGCTCAATTTTACTTTTTAATACCTAGGTAAATATTGTAAATCCCATTTTATTTTAAATGAATTGTCTGGATTCCCTCTGTTATCCAGAATGTAAACATTTCAGCATATTTGGAACAGGAGCTGCTGATGGCGAGTTCAATAAGACATTTTAAAACTTCAAATTTTATTTGCATTCCAAATTCAGGTATGGAAAGAGCTACCTCTTAGGTAAAACACAGCATGAAAAGCATAATTTTGCTTTCTAACCTTCTTTTCATGTCAACAATAAGTAACAGATATAATGTGCTCATTATGATCTACTAAGATTGGTAGAGTGCAGATTGAAGCTGTACAAAATGACCTCCATTCTGCCTCATTTTAGTGTATTATCTCCCGTTACATTAAGCCATCTTTCTAAAGTAAATGCTGACATTGTCCATATGCGAAAAAGGATGCATTTGAAGGTATCTCCCAAGCGGGTAAGTCTGTCTGCCTTTTTTTAGGTGTTTCTACAAGGAAGCAACCAGCATCATCCACAATTGTTAGAGGAACATCAAACTGAATAGCCCTTGGCTTCTGAAGTAGAAATTGTTTAGCCCTGGCTTTAGCAAAGAATATAAAATCAGATGTTGATTCCTAAGTAGCTCATTTCAGTTCAAATGTACTTATCGCTGTGACAAACTCTGCCACTCATGCTGAAGTGTAATAATAAAGAGCAAACAAACCTAAAGACCTTGATGTCTGCCAGAGGTAGAGGGAACACGTCAAATATCTACTCATGATAAGATTTTCTGAAATACTGATGTGCCCATGATAACAATTGGAGATAAAATATTCCCATTTTCCTCCAAGATAGCAAAGGCTGCACTTTCCCCTCTTCCCTGTCTTAAAAATCACAGCTTCATGGCACATCATTTTAGCAGTACATAGTCAATGTCCTGTCTCATTTGTTGCATCTAATCTTCTGAAAAGCTCATGAGATTTTCAGATTTGTCCAAGCATTTTCTGAAAGTGTCTAATATTGTCTTGATGGAAATATAATTTCTTAGTTCTCTAATACAACCATTCACTTTAGCCATTCTTTCTCTAATTTTAAAGATTATGTCTTCTTCTGATCTCATTATTATTACACTTGTCATTCAAAATGAGAGGAGGAGGGAAAGAATTGGAATTATGACTCCCTGATGAATTCCATCTGTGCTTATGGAAATCAGGGATGTGATGTTCATTTTGAAGTGTCACCACAGCAAAAATAGAAGCCAGTTCAAGAGCAATAAAATATCCAAGTTTGGAAGGCCAACACCATAACAATGAAAAGCATATATTTTCCTTATTATCTACAGGTACTACTATAACACCTAAGAATCATAGTCACAGCAAAACCACAGGGAAAGCAAGATTAAAAATACAGAAAAAACCCCAAACAGCAACAAGCAACATAAATTTTTTCCTATTTCTTATTTCTTTCACACAACTGCATATAATTTTCACTATCAGTTACACCATTTTCAAAGGATTATGAATTTTATAGATCCTATCTGTGCCACAGAATAGGATATTGCACCCAATACAATACAGCTAACTCTTCAAACAATGAGAATTTACACCATAATAAGTCACATCAAGATGAAGAGTTTTTAGTTAGTTCTCAGAGCAAGGGGAATTCAGAAAACCTATTCGTCTTTCCCATGTCTTCTGAGTTGTGAAGTTCAATCCATCTACATAGAAGGTCTTGGTTCTTACCATGGTATTTGAAGACCAAAAGCAAAGTCTGTCAGTAACCAATCCATTTGGTATCCTCCAGTGAGCAAAGAGCTTTGATTTCTGTAATAATTTAATTCACTGAGAGAGAAGGGACTTTTTTTTTTTTAGCTTCCCTATCTTAGGAACTCACTCAGACATGTGCACACACGTATACACACAGGAAAAAGAAATTTAACAACAAGAAATATGGCACATATGTCCCAATAGCTATATGCCTAAGGCCTTAAGCATAGATTTTCTCTAGCCCATTTCTTTTTTGAATAGGTATTTCCAAATCATTAAATATAAAACCTGACTTTAAAATAATAATAATAAAAATAAGTTTCTGGAAGTCATCTGTTTAGTACTGTGAGAATTGAGGCCCAGTAAAACAGGAAGAAGAGTTGTTTTAAGCTTCTATTTAGGAAAAGCAGAAAGTCAGTACTGGATCCAGCTATATGATAATGAATGTACAAGTGTATGGTCATAATATTCATAGTAAAACAAGGTTGGATGGAGCTGCAGAGCTCTCTTCTGACTCCAGTTCAGAAATAAACTCTAGGTCAATAATACTATCAGCCATAGGTCTTTAGCCACTTGGTCCATAAAATTTCTTAATCTTGAATTTTATTGTCTACCTCTGGAAAAAAATAGAACAGTTATCTAAATAGTAGTGTTTTACAAAAAGCAATGAAAGAAGCATAGTAGGGCCAACTGCATAGAAACTTTAGGAAGGATCACTACCATGAGGATTATGGTAACATATAATTTGAACTGCTATTTCCTTCTAATTTACAATGTGTGATATCAATCTCTATCTTTGACTTTTACTTTGGCCCCATTTGCTTTTGGGACAATGCACCTATGTAGTCCTTTCCTTATGAATTTTCTTATGGATACATATACCAATTCATAAAGAAAATCTATCTTAAATACATGGCTAATCAGGTTACAAGTAGAATGAAAATTTGTAAATCACTGTTTGCCTCTCCATGATTTGACAGAGCCACTATGAAGATCTGGATTTCATGAGCTCTGATCACACATCAGTTAGGACAAACAATTACATTACACGTAGACATGGCAGAGCTGGGCTTTGTTAGCCATCAGCAACACAAAAGGATCAACAGCACAGTAGGCAAGACAAAAACGGCAGGCCTATGCTATCACAAGTTCACTGTTACCCAAGTCAAAACTACCTTGAAGCATGTCAAGACATATACTGCAAACTCATTTTTGCCTGCTGAATAAACATGCCTGTGTACACATTTTGAAAACCAGGTTCAGCAATCTGAGAAGTTTTTGGAAGAAGCAGATGTCAGAAAAACAGTTGGAAAAGTGAAAGATTATATATGTTATCTGTTGCATATATTAAAAATGTTTTCCCTGTGTTACCAGTATATTAGGATACTGAGGTTGAAAGGATGCTATTTAAGTTTCTTGTTCATTTTCTGCCTTACCCTCAGCACAAACAAAGAAAATACACTACTCAGTTGCAGTTTTGTTTACAGGCACTTACTTGCATTCAATGAGACTGCAATCAGTTGCTAAGCTATCACACATCTCTTGTTTTGGAATTACATTTCTTTTTTGTTATGTAAATAACTGCAAGGTAGATATATCAAGTGAGTGGCTTTTGTAATCTCACGGGTACACCAGATACAAAGTGCATTTCTGTAAACTTCTCAGTCTTCTTATGTTAATGAGGAATGCCAGTGTGTTGCATAACCTATAAAATGCCAACAAAAAAACTGCATTGCTGGACTAGGGAATGAGCACTGCAGGAAGACTTAACTCAAACTGCCTTAATCTATTGGTAATATTTAAAAACACAGTTCTATACAGGTTGACAGCCTAACCAGAGGAAAAGAGCAAAATAAGTTATTGTTCTTCCATACAGAAATATTAAAAAAAAAAAAAAAAAAAAAAAACCAACAACCAAAAACAAAACCAAAAACAAACCAGTGCTCTTGTTTGTTTTCATGGTTGTTTCACCATACCCACTTTCCTCTGGTTAGAAGTACAAGGCACTACTTAAGAGAAAGAGGAAAATCCAAGCATCTGGATCTCTGCTCTGGCATGCCACAGTGGACAGTTGAAGAACAGCAAGGGAATCAGAAAGCCAGACACAAGTACAAAGACCCAAATCATTCCTTAGGAAATGTACTTAACAAGAACATATTTCAAAGACATTCTTAAATATTTTCATCTAATGGGTGTTGTTACAGCCCTGAAGATTGAGACATATTGTCCTGGTTTCGACCAGGGTGGAGTTAATTTTCATTGGAGTATTTCATACCATGTGATGTCATGCCCAGGGGGCCAGGCTCGGACTCTCTCTCTCTCTCTCTTGCACGAGCTTGTCATCTGCTCGTCAGGCGGTATTGGTGCTGTGGGGGGCGTTTGCTGCGTTTGGTAAGCCACTGTTGCATTTTACCCGTTTTCTTTTTGAACTCACTATTGTTACTGTTGTTCTCCTGTTATATTTAGTAAATTCTTTCTTTTTATTCAACCCACGAATTCTCTTCTTTTGTCCCTCCCCTATCTTACCAGAAGGGGAGGAGGAGGTGAACGGCCGGCCACGTGGTGTCTGGCTGCCGGCTGAGTTCAAACCTCCACAGTTTTTGGTGCCCAACATGGGGCACAGAGGCTTTTATTTTGTTTGAGATAACAACAAAATGGGTAAAATGTGGATTGCTTGGCTCCTTAAGATCCTATCACCTCATATGCAATACGTGTTTCCCATGCTGTTGCTCACCTTCAGTGAGAGGTGGGTTCAGGTTTTGTTTCTGTTGTACTATGTGATGCTCATCTATGATAGCGTGCAGTCATCGGTCCTGGGGTTATTTACAGCTGTGTTTGAGAAATTTGGGGGGTTCAAATATCTGTGGAACGTTGACCTAAACATAGTTACTGTGCTGTTAGGAGTTAGTGTTTTCCTGCATGTGGTTCAGGTTTTGTTTATGGTTAAGCTACTATCCAAGAGTAACCAAGCAACAGAGACTGCAGCCACTACAAGCCCAGAGACAGGCGCTGCAGCTGAACCAGGAAACCAACCCACGACAGTGTCAGTTGCTCCCATACAGAAGAAGAAATACACAAAAAAATCCCCTTGCAGTGTACAGGGTGATGATGAACCAGGCCCATCACGAGAACAGGAGGAGGAGGAGGCAGAGCCAGTGATAGTCACCCAATCCTTGTCCTTGGGTGCGTTGTGAAACATAAGAAAAGATTACAGCCACCAGCCAGCTGAGCAACTCGTTACCTGGCTGCTGCGGTGCTGGGATAGCGGGGCCAGTAGCATGGAACTAGAAGGCAGGGAGGCGAGGCAGCTGGGATCCCTGTCTAAGGAAGTGTAGGAGTCTGGGCCGCGCTGGGAGAAAGTTAGTGCAGACAGAAGAATGCAAGGACGAAGAAAAGGCCAGCAAAATAAGGCTGGCAAAAACACACAAGATAGCAGATAAGTGAGAAACACCTGTGGTCAGCAAAAGCACACAAGTCTGAGCAAAACAGGGTATGAGATAAGGGAGTTTTGGCAAGTTTTGGGCTTTACGTGCTAATTGCAATTAACCAATGCAAATGCTTGTAGAGGCGCGTGAACAGCGCGTGTAGATGACCTGTAGCCTATTAGAAGATAGATGAGTGCGTGTACGGAACTTAGTAGAGTATAAATGTAACCAGAAAAGGCATAGAATAGATAATAAGAATAATAATAAAAAAGATGGACAACCTGATCATCACATTGGTGTTGTGTCGTTTCTGTTCCTGCACAGAGAAATAAGGACCCTGGCTAATGGTGACTCCGACAAGGAAGGGGGCATTGACAAAGCCATTGGAAAGGAGACGCAAAATCTTAGTCTCTGGAAGCGACTTGTCTCAAGAGTGAGGGAGGGGTATCCCTTCAAGGACGACTTGACATGTCGACCAAGTAAGTGGACCACTATGGAAAGAGGCATTCAATACCTGAGGGAGCTAGCTGTGCGGGAGGTAGTTTACTATGACCCATATAATGCACAGCTACCCACAGATCCAGATGAAGTCCAATGCACACGGCCCATGTGGAGGACTTTTGTACGGAGCACACCCTCGTCATACACCAGTGCAATAGCACTAATGGACTGGAGAGACGGAAAGAGACCAACAGTGAATGAACTGGCTCACCAACTATGACAATATGAAGAAAGTGTCTCTTCCCCCATCATCGCGGCTCTGAAACAATTGTCTCAAGATGTCCAGCAACTTAAGGAGAACATGTCCTACTCCCCACCTGCACGGACCAGAATCTCGACTATTAGGAGCAATCGTTTCTCTACTCGAGAGAACCGGTACACACCACGGGGGAAGCTGTGGCGTTGCCTGCGTGACCATGGAGAAGTCATGAAGAAATGAGATGGAAAACCTACCTACCTCCTAGAAAAGCAGGTGTGTGAGCTGGAAGGAAGAACAAGTACAGAACATCGTCCTTTCAGGAGAAATGCTGCTCTGGTTTCCAGTAATCAAGATGAGGCTGAAACCCGTGCACACCACACTAACCCATTTATCGTTAGCGAGTATTATGATCAATATTAGAGGGGCCCTGCCTCCAGCCGCGTAGAGGACAGGGACAACTGAGTTTACTGTACTGTGTGGATTCGATGGCCTGGCACATCTGACCCCCAGCAGTATAAGGCTCTAGTGGACACTGGTGCTCAATGCACCCTAATGCCATCAAATTTTAAAGGAGCAGAACACGTATGTATTTCAGGAGTGACAGGGGGGTCTCAACAGCTGACTGTATTGGAGGCCAAGGTGAGCCTCAGTGGAGAAGAGTGGGAAAAACACCCCATTGTGACTGGCCCAGATGCTCCATACATTCTTGGCATAGATTATCTCAGAAGAGGGTATTTTAGGGACCCAAAAGGGTATCGGTGGGCTTTTGGTATAAATGCCTTGGAAGCAGAAGGAATTAAACAGCTGTCTGTGTTGCCTGGTCTATCGGAGGATCCTTCTGTTGTGGGATTGCTGAGGGTTGAAGAACAACGGGTGCCAACTGCGGGTGCCAACTGCCACTACAACCATGCACCGACGGCAATATCGCACCAATTGAGACTCTGTAATCCCTATTCATAAACTGATTCGTCAGCTAGAGAGTCAAGGAGTCATCAGCAAGACGCGCTCCCTTTTTAACAGCCCCATATGGCCAGTGCAGGCGTCTAATGGAGAGTGGAGATTGACAGTGGACTATCGTGGCCTGAATGAAGTCATGCCACTGCTGAGTGCTGTCGTGCCAGACATGTTGGAACTGCAATATGAACTAGAGTCGAAGGTGGCCAAGTGGTATGCCACGATTGATATTGCTAATGCATTTTTCTCCATCCCTCTGGCAGCAGAATGCAGGCCACAGTTTGCTTTTACCTGGAGGGGTGTCCAATACACCTGGAATTGACCGCCCAGGGGTGGAAACACAGCCCCACCATTTACCATGGACTGATTCATGCTGCACTGGAACAGGGTGAAGCCCCAGAACATTTACAGTACATTGATGACATCATTATATGGGGTAATACAGCAGAAGAAGTTTTTGAGAAAGGGGAGAAAATAATCCAAATCCTTCTGAGAGCCGGTTTTGCCATAAAGCGTGGTAAGGTCAAGGGGCCTGCACAAGAGTTCAGTTTTTAAGAGTAAAATGGCAAGATGGACATCGTCAGATTCCAATGGAGGTGATTAATAAAATAACAGCTATGTCCCCACTAACTAACAAAAAGGAAACGCAAGCTTTCTTGGGTGTTGTGGGTTTCTGGAGACTGCACATTCCAAATTACAGTCAGATTGTCAGCCCTCTCTATCAAGTGACTCGGAAAAAGAATGATTTTTGTATGGGGCCTGGAGCAGCGACAGGCTTTTAAGCAAATTAAGCAGGAAATAGTTCATGCAGTAGCCCTTGGGCCAGTTCGAACAGGGCAAGATGTTAAAAATGTGCTCTACACTGCAGCCAGGAAGAATGGCCCTACCTGGAGTCTCTGGCACAGAGCACCAGGGGATACTCAGGGTTGACCCCTGGGGTTTTGGAGTCGGGGATACAGAGGATCAGAAGACCACTATACTCCAACTGAAAAGGAGATACTGGCAGCATATGAAGGGGTCCGAGCTGCTTCAGAGGTGATTGGGACTGAAGCACAGCTCCTCCTGGCTCCCCGATTGCCAGTGCTGGGCTGGATGTTCAAAGGGAGTGTCCCCTCTACACACCATGCAACTGATGCCACGTGGAGTAAATGGGTCACATTAATCACACAACGGGCTCGAATAGGGAGACCTAGCCATCCAGGAATACTGGAAGTGATCACAAATTGGCCAGAAAGCAAAGATTTTGGAGCGGCGTCAGAGGAAGAGGTAGCACGTGTTGAAGAGGCCCTACTATATACTGAGCTACCGGATAATGAGAAGCAATATGCCCTGTTTACCGACGGATCCTGTCGCATTGTGGGAAAACATTGGAAAGTAGCTGTATGGAGCCCCACACGACGGGTTTCTGAAGCTGCTGAAGGAGAAGGTGAATCAAGTCAGTTCGCAGAGGTGAAAGATGTCCGGCTGGCCTTGGATATCACTGAGCGAGAAAAGTGGCCAGTGCTCTACCTCTATATTGACTCACAGATGGTGGCAAATGCGCTGTGGGGGTGGTTACAGCAGTGGAAATGGAGCAAGTGGCAGCACAGAGGCACACCCATCTGGGCTGCTGAATTATGGGAAGATATTCCTGCTCAAGTAGACAATCTGGCTGTGAAAGTACACCATGTAGACGCTCATGTACCCAAGAGCTGGGACACTGAAGAACATCAGAACAACCAACAGGCGGATCAGGCTGCCAAGATTAAGGTGTCTCAAGTGGATCTGGACTGACAACATAAGGGTGAACAATTCATGGCTCACTGGGCCCATGACTCCTCAGGCCATCAGGGAAGAGATGCAACATATAGATGGGCTCGTGACCAAGGGGTGGATTTAACCATGGATGCTATTGCACAGGTAATCCATGAATGTGAGACATGTGCTACTATCAAGCAAGCCAAACGGTTAAAAACTATTTGATATGGAGGATGATGGTCAAAGTATAAATATGGGGAGGCCTGGCAGATTGATTATATCATGCTCCCAAAAATTCGGTATGGCAAACACGATGTGCTTACAATGGTGGAAGCAGCCACCGGATGGTTGGAAACTTATGCCGTGCCCCATGCCACTGCCCAGAACACCATTGTAGGCCTTGAGGAGAAAGTCTTATGGCAGCATGGCACGCCAGAAAGGATTGAGTCAGATAATGGGACACATTTCCAAAACAATCTTATAGATGCCTGGGCCAAAGAACATGACATTGAGTGGATATATCACATTCCCTACCATGCACCAGCCTCTGGAAAAATTGAGCGATACAATGGATTGCTGAAAACTACACTGAGAGCAATGGGTGGTGGAACTTTCATACACTGGGACGTGCATTTAGCAAAAGCCACCTGGTTAGTCAATACCAGAGGATCTGTCAAGCAAGCTGGCCCTGCTCAATCAAACCTCCTACATACTGTAGATGGGTATAAAGCCCCTGTAGTGCGCATGAGGAATATGTTGGGGAAGGCCGTCTGGGTTACACCTGCATTGGGTAAAGGTAAACCCATGCATGGGATTACTTTTGCCCAATGACCTGGGTGCACTTGGTGGGTAATGCAGAAGGATGGAGAGGTCTGATGTGTGCCTCAAGGAGATTTGATTTTAGGTGAGAATAGCCAATTAACCAGACTGTCAAATAACCCTGTTATTGCATTTAGTGCCTTGCAACATCCCCGTGCCACATCCAAAGCCTCCTGCTCCACCGACTGAGCTAACTCCGCCTCATTCCTCAGCCTTACAGACTGTCATAACAGATGGAACCCGAAGTTATGGACCAAATGAACTCAGCAAACATTGTGGAAGGATGGCCCATAGACTAGGGGAATGATATCTGTGAGACCTGGGAAAAAAGGGGGTAGTGATTCCTTAAGATGTATTTGGAAACCTGAGCATAACGTCAATGGTATGGAATAAGGGGTGGAGACTGTCCTGGTTTCGACCAGGATGGAGTTAATTTTCATTGGAGTATTTCATACCATGTGATGTCATGCCCACGGGGCCAGGCTCGGGCTCAGGGTCTCTCTCTCTCTCTTGTGCACACACTCACCGTCTGCTCGTCGGGCCATGTTGTTGATGTGGCAGGGCTGGTCGTCGCGCTCAGTAAGCCACTGCTGTATTTTACCCGTTTTCTTTTTGAACTCACTATTGTTACTGTTGTTCTCTTGTTATATTTAGTAAATTCTTTCTTTTTACTCAACCCATGAATTCTCTTCTTTTGTCCCTCCCCTATCTTACCAGAAGGGGAGGGGGAGGTGAACGGCCGGCCGCATGGCGTCTGGCTGCCGGCTGAGTTCAAACCTTCACACATATGAATGAAGCAAAGTTTTCAGGGAGAGATAATACCTGATACAACTGAGAAAAATCAGTCTTTTGATATAGAAGCCTCTTCCGCTTTGGAAACAACTCTGAAATATTATCTGCTTTGTCTAACTGTATCAATTATTTTTATAAGAGATATTATCTCTCTACAAGCTATTCTGTAATGGGACTTCAGAGTTTTATTCTATTCTGAAAAGTGACTCTGTACAAAAACATTCATACTCCAGAAATCTCTGCCTCGTGTGTACACAGTCATTTCTATCAAGAGGATGTTTATCCTTCAAGAGCAAGTACATCTGGAGCTCCTGTTATTATTTTTCCCCTGACATGGTTAAAAGAACATTGCACCCTGTAAAGAAGATGAGAGTTTAACCATGTACCTTGTACTAAAGTTTTAGTAAGGTTCAACAGCAGTGCTAGTAGTTCTGAGGTATAAAAGCATCAATGGGAGTGTAAGCTGGGTTCTACTCCCACTTGTGTACTGAGCTAAATGGCTAGCTGTTTCCACTGTGACAGCAAATTCTACTGTCAAGATTTTTAAATTTTTTTTTATCAAATTCACTCTCAGGATGGTATTTTACACAGTGGTAGTGATAATTAGAGAATTCAAATGAAAGAACAAAGTACTGTAAGGCTGTAGGGAAAATATATTAGTTTTATATAACCTTCATTTTAATATCATAAATTAATGCATTTATGCCTTAAACAGTTAAACAATATTGTGTGTGTGGCTTTTGAGGAGCATTAGCAGAAAACCCTGTTAAAGTAAAAAAAATGTTACTGTGGATACATAATTAAAATAATTACAGTGTCACAAGCTCCCATACAATGTGGATTTTAGTGTAAAAGCCTCTCCTCTTTGAATAGCATACTTCAAAGCTTAGGAGTCCATTCAGTGAACTTTGGGAAGCTCTTAATCCTTTTGGGTTTTTTTTCCTTCTTTTTGCCTTTTCTTTCCCTTGAAACATTTGCGGGCAGAGTTTTACAATGTGCAGATAGTGATTATTCATTGTTATTGTTTGGTGTAACAGTTTCAATGCAGCTTGTCTATATATGTATAATTATAGAAAAATACCCATTCAGTTTAGCTTTAAAACAAGTTATTTAAATGGTTAACACAAAAATGGACTGATTTACACCTATTCAACCTTGATTCCATTGGTTATGTACCTCACATGCACATGAGGACAGAGCCAAAAAGAAGTATTTGTAGCACTCCTCATATGAAAGCAACCTTTGTTTTATGTTACTATTTCTCATTTTATAACCTTTGTTTCCTTGGTGTGCATAATCACATGGAGTTTCACAAATTCTGGAGATGATCTGGAAGTAATCTCTGCTTTCTGATACCTGACTTCTTCCCTTCTTCCCTATCAAAATATAAAGTTTGACTTCAGGAAAGACATGTATGATATGATGCCTATCTAAAATTACTAATCCCAAAGAGCTAGAAACATGTGCCAACAAAACAACATTGGAAAAGCTGCTCTGAAATTAAAATAATATTAATATAATAAAATAGGTATAAATCCAAATGTGTATAATAGCACTGTAACTCCATCAGTCATAAATCAGGAAAGCAAATAATGATTTAATGTTGTCACAGGAGACTAAAATCTCAACCAGTAATTAATTATAGGTCTACTAGTGACTGGCTCAGAAAGTCAGGTTGTATATTTATTTCCCCTATATTTTGGCAATCGGGCTTTTCATTCGCAAAACCATGGGATAACATGAAGCCAGATTGATTGTAAATTTGGAAAGAATCCCTTGGCTTTTTTCCAGTTCTACAAAAGGTGAACTGAAGCATATTCCATTTCAGAAAGCTGTACAAGTCATGTTTTGATGTTGCAGGCAAACATGGTGTTCTTAGCTGAGGCAGGCTTCTAGTCTCTACCTTTAAATTTGAGCCCCTGTTGCTGTGCCCATAGAGCTAAATAAAAAACAACCAGAGATCAATCACTGTCTACAAGGCCAAGTGACTTGTACCAGGTCAAGTCTCATGCTCCCTGTTGAAGGTTGATTCTGAAGAGAAAGCTGGTTTCAGGGGACACCAGCAGAGCCAAGGAGGAAGCTGACAGTTCAGCAGTGCAGGTAACCAGGGGTGTAGTGCTTGGGTTTGTTTCCTGGTGTTCTCTGAAGATGCTTTCTGAGTCATGGAGTCAAACAGAGAGTGGGTGAAAAGGAAGCTGTCTCCAGTTTTGTAAGAAACAGCAGAACCATACCCAGCTTCTTAACATTTTTCACCAGACTTCCATTGTTGAAAAAACCCACACAGAACATTCCTGTAAACAGAGTCAATAACCTTTCTCTTCCCCTGTATGGTGAGGTCAGTCTTGCCTACACTGAGTGTTACTTCCAACGTAAATTTCCTGCTTTCTGAATGACAACTCTATCCATTAGAATACACAGCAAAATTTGACACTGAAACCCCATCAGGCACTCAGGAAAAAGCTTAACAAATGAAATTCTGAATGAAAGGAGGGCACACTATTTTTTAATGATTCCCTATATTTTTCATGAAAGTGATTTATACCTAACTCAAGTAGACTGAAGGTGTGTTTTTCATCTCATGGAACTTTAGACATTTCCAATGAGATATTTACATTCATACTGTTGACTAAGAATCCCTTTACAGCCACAGGCAGCTCTAGGATATGATTCAGTCATGCTTAAATAGCTCTTTACAATAGGAGAAATGTTTATGCTCTTTCTAGAATTAATGGGAAGAAGGATGACACTTAATTAAGGAGACAGTCCTCTTTAGACTTTGCTTTCATCTTTTGTGCAACAAGAAATGTAGGCAACCATCTAATCACAGAATGTGTAGGCTGGAAGGGACCTATAGAGGCTTCCAGCCGAACCTCATGCTCAAAGTAGGGCCAAATAGAACAGGCTGCTCAGGACTATGTCTGGCTGAATTTTGAATATACTGAGGCACAGAGACTCTGCAGCCTCTCTAGCCAATCTGTTACATGATGATACACATGGTTAAATAAAATTCCTGTATATTTAGTTTAAATAATTTCCTATGTTCCAACATATGTCCATTATCTTATCTTTCCACTATTCACCTCTGAGAAGAGTTAGACTCCAGCTTCTCTACACCCTGCTCTAGGCACCTGTGGACAGAGCAAGAACTCTCCTTAGTGTTCTCTTCTTAAGCCTGAACAGACTGAGCTCTCTCAGCCTCTCTTCATATCCCATGTACTCCAGCCCCCTGACCTTGGATTTTCTCCAGCAGAATTACTCCAGCATATTGACTGTTTATCCTCTGTGGGGAGGCCCACAAATGGGCACAGTACACCAGATGTGACTTCATAAATGCTGACTAGAAGGGAAGAATTAATTTCCTTGACTTTTTGACTACATTCTTGCTAATACAGCCTGGTATGTGTTGGGTTATCTTGCTGCAAGAGCAGACAGCTGACTCATGGTCAGCTTGCTGTTCACTAGGGCCCCAAACCAAGAAAACAAAGGTGTTTTCTAGCTAGTTGATCCCAGAATGTGCTACTGCATGGGGTCATTGCATCCCAAATGCAAACTGGAAATGAATCTTCAAACAGATCTAAAAAGCAAACTGTATATCCCCACCAGAGTTCTGAGGCATGTTAAGAGGGACAACTAAATTAGTTAGACTAGCTCCATCCATGGATCGATGGGCTAAAGCCAACTGTAGGAGTTTCAATAAGGCCAAATGCCGGCTGCTGCACTTAGGCCACAACAACCCCCAGCAGCGCTACAGGCTTGGGGAGGAGTGGCTGGAGAGCTGCCAGTCAGAGAGGGACCTGGGGGTCTTGATTGACAGCCGGCTGAACATGAGCCAGCAGTGTGCCCAGGTGGTCAAGAAGGCCAGTGGTATCCTGGCTTGCATTAGAAATAGCGTGGCCAGCAGGGACAGGGAAGGGATCTTACCCCTGTACTCGGCACTGGTGAGGCCACACCTCAATTACTGTGTTCAGTTTTGGGCCCCTCACTACAAAAAGGACATTGAATTACTCGAGCGTGTCCAGAGAAGGGCAACGAAGCTGGTGAAGGGTCTGGAGCACAAGGAGCAGCTGAGGGAACTGGGGTTGTTCAGTCTGGAGAAGTCTGAGGTGAGACCTCATCGCCCTCTACAACTACCTGAAAGGAGGTTGCATAGAACTGGGAATGAGTCTCTTTAACCAAGTGACAAGCGATAGGACAAGAGGTAATGGCCTCAAGTTGCACCAGGGAAGGTTTAGACTGGATATTAGGAAGCTTTTCTTTACAGAACGGGTAGTAAGGTGTTGGAATGGGCTGCCCAGGGAGGTGGTGGAGTCCCCATCCCTGGAGGTGTTCAAGAGTCGGGTTGACATAGCGCTGAGGGATATGGTGTAGTTGGGAACTGTCAATGTTAGGTTTATGGTTGGACTAGATGATCTCCAAGGTCTTTTCCAACCTAGATGATTCTGTGATTCTGTGATCTGCCAGGTCTCATTCTGGTATTTCTACAGGCCAGCAGCACTGGTTTGATAGAGCAGTACACAGTCAGAGAAGCTCAGCACAATACCTGTCTTTGCATTTTCATTTCACTAGAGCTAATACAACACATTTTGGATATTGAATAGTTTTTGCTAACAGGAATTCCATTCATATGCTGTGCCCCATGCAGTGTGGCACAGTATCCACAGAGCATCTCTAGTACTCTAAAAACATACCTGCTTATACCTGAGACTGTCCCATTATGAAATATTTTGATTCCATATGCAATGAAGTTAATATGCCCAGAATTGTGCTCTTTCAAGCCATGATTCAGCTGACAGCTACAAATGTTATTTAACTATGCAGGACAAGCTAAATATCTTCACAAGGGCTTGCAGAACCAGTGTAGCAAGCAATAGCTGATAGCATGGGCTTTGGGAATATAGGCTCAGGATGTCAGCAGAGGCGTCAAGGGCATAAAACAACACCCAAATGGTCACTGAAAGTGTATGCAGCCTTGTAAGCAGGTAGAATCAGTTTTAAAGCATATGGAAGAGAAGAAGGAGCATGTACGCAACATAAGTAAAACATCCTATGCAAAGTGAAAATACAAAGTAGGTAATGGGAAGATAGAAAAGACTATCATAGGAATTCCTGAGTAAGGATGGTGAACACCACTGCTTATTTACAGCTGGTCCCTCTCCCATGGACAGAGAAAGAGCACAGCTTTTAGCTTTGCTGTTCACCATGTTTTGCCTCTGTGACTGAGCAATCATGAAGTGTTAGGCTTTATTTTGTTATTGGGTTAAGCATGTTAGAATTTTAAGGAGTGATTTGTGTTTGTGCTCGTGCTTGTGTCTGCACATGTGTGTTTTCTGCTACAATTTTCCCATACAAGAAGGTGGCTTATACCTCAGCATGAGTCAGAGTGAACTCATGTGGCAGGTGTCTGCACACATATGGACTGCAACATGCTGGAATATTCCATAGTGCGTTACATAGTAGTGCACTGTACTATAACAAATGACCTTAAGAAATTATGATGATTACAGTAGTGAGCTAGTGAAAAGACATATGCCAGTATAGCAGCAACATCTTTTCTGCTCTTTCTAACATTAACAGGGAACCTGAACAGTCTGTTGTCATGAATGAATTTGCTCTCAGTAACATTTTTAAGAGCAGCTATATTCCAAATATAAACAGATCCATAAAACAGACAGCTGGACAGAAAGATGAAGAGAGATGAATTTAGATGTTTAGATTTTGACTGAGGTGATCTACACTTGTTCCTACAGAAAATCTGTAGTGCAAATAATACTGGTACATTCAAAAATAAAAAACAATCCAAAGGCTTGGTTCCTAAAATGCATTTGAAGCAAGAATGCAGGTTAAGGAGAGTAAATCAAAATCTGGATGTCTCTAGGTAGCTGATATTGATCATTAGTGAATATTTTAACTGGGGGAACTGTGACGGTGGTGTTGTTCTATATTTATGTTATGGGAAAGTCCACAGAAGAGATCACTTCTTGTCTGGGCTGGAGTTTCTCCTGAATTTAGATTCTGAAAGTGGGGTGTCCTCATGTCTGATTTGTTAGGTGTACACAGAGGACACCAAACACACTGAAAATTTAACCCTGTTCTAAGGATGCTGACCTCAAATGTCTCAATTGAAAAAGAGGCTTATTTAAACAGAATTTAGAGAAAGATCATACCCCTGCATTTGCTTTGTTTTTCCCTAATAGAGGACACCTTTCCTTTCTGAATGTAGGAGCTTAGGGTATCCAGCCTCCTTTTGTTTATATCAGCCATTGTGAATACCACCTTAAAGCTCCTTTTAGATATTGCCATAAATCCATTAAATCATCTTTCTGAAAGAGGAACTGGCAAGAATTTAGCTAACATTTTTATATGTGTAAATCTTGATTTCAAGTTGTTTTCCAGATTTCTGAAATCTTTTTGTTTCCTCAGAACATTCTTCCCCTCTTCCTCCCATTACTTTTAAATTGTAGTTGTTGTCTGAAACTTTCCATAGTGCTTATTCATGACTGCACTGCCTTTCAAGTTTCCCTTGATACTGAAATGGCTAAATTGTGAGTTTATAATGTATGATTTAGATTTAGATTTTTTCTTTCTTTTTTAAATGGAGAGTAAAACTTAAAGGAGCGCACAGCTGCAGGAAGTATTATTGAAATCACCCTCCAATTGCCACACATATACATAATAAAATCCGATGCTATGCTGTCATATTTATTGTTTGACTGAATTTTTAACATCATTCTCATTACTGATGTCATTATTGAGTAACAGAATCACAGTAATCTGTAACTAACATGATAAACTCTCCTGAACACAATAAATAAAAATAAATATCACCATCCTAAGAAAGGAAAAGCAATAGGAATAGAGGTAGCTAGAAATGTGACCCATGAGGGTGGGTATGCTATGGGATGTTATTCTTATTTAGTATCTTTCATGAACCCCTCACAAGCATTAGGCATTTAAAGATGAGAATGCTCAAGGTATCTGAGATGAAACTAGATTAAAGGAGGGTAAGAATATTTGCGGTGCCTTCCTCACATATTTTAATTTCCACCTCTCCAACTTATCCTTACAGATAGGTAGATGCTAGTACTGATGCTTGTTTGGAGGGCTCTGTGATGAAAGAGCCAGGATTACCCTCATCTGTTGTTAAGCAACAGTTGTTAAGCAACAGTACATAATAAAGCTGCTCTGCTGCAGAAACATGGTATACCAGACATACTGTCTGTTATTAAATGGCTTCTTCATATTAGAAGGAGCATCAGGCCTGATTTTGTGTTCTGCCGGACTGGTATAATTCTAGTGAATTGGTACACTCATGTTATAACTGTAAACTGGACTGACAGGAGATTCAAGTGACAAAATTATAGAAAGATAAAATATGTTGTATAATAAAGAGGTAAACGATGAATTTGTAGAAGTATGTTCTTTGGTTTTGTGTGGTTTTTTAGTCTTTTCCCAACATAAATTAATATTTCATCTTATTCAGATTTGCTAAAACTCCCAATTATTTAATATATTGGGTGCCTCCCTGCAAATCCAGTTCCTGGCTAAGAGACAAGAAAAATCAAATTAATAATTTTGAAATTCATATTTAATAAAAACGGATCCTATCCAAGCAGATGGGACATAGTATAGCATTTTTTTTAGTCTCCAGTGTCTAACCCTTTTTCTCCTGCTCTGGGAATTCTGGCTAATGATAGGCTATTATGAAGAAAATTCAGTAAACACTCTATATCAATTCACACTGCATATAAATAAGCCATTTCCATCCATAAATCAACTTATTATAAATGATTTTGTATGCAGCATGCTGAAATATAGTTCACAGGGAAAATGCACTGCAGGATATTTTAGAACAACCTACTCAATAGTGTTCGGGTTGTTCAAGATTAAAATTAAAACAATAAACTTCACTCTGGATGTGTCTTCATTACCAAAGCCCTGGATCATTTACTTTAACAATGTCAACCTGCTCTCACTATCACATTCAATTTAATTAGGAAAGGAAGCAATATGCAAGAGCACACCTCATGGTGTTCCATTACCTTGGAGGAAAGTGCTATCAACTACCACAAATAAAAGACAGCCTTGCCCTCTTCTTGCCCTCCTTTTTTCTGTATAGTGGGAGCTATATTCTGGAATGGGGAGAGGGAAACTATGACATGTCAGAAAACCATCTAAAAATGGAGCCTTCAGAAGAATAGGTCTGTGTGTGGGGAAATAAAATTAAAAGGAGCTCAAGCAGCGTTTGGCTCTTCCTCCTTTAGGTTTAGTGAGAATTTAATGTTGACATCTGTGGGAATGAAAGTGGGCCTCAGCTCATGTTCTCTTTTCTGACTGAGGGAAGAAGATAAGGGCCCTTTGTCCCTAAGACTGACCATGCAGTGACATTGATACATGCTGTCTTTTCACCTGCCAGTGGTCTATGATCTACTCTGCAGCAGCTGTATATGGAGCCAGAAGTCAGATCTCTGACAACAATATGTACCTCTGAGTTCATTTTTTTTCTAGTCAATCAGTTAGAGAAGGGGGTAAATAAATTGCTAAAGAACCCTCAGTTTCCAAAAATATTTTCTATTATAAATTGTTTCCATTAAGAATAGCAGACTGTCCATCCCACAATCATTCCCTCTCTCTCTGTAGATCAAGGATTGAGTCCTTACTCAGCTTATATTTTGTCTTTATTCATACAACAGTTCTGCTGACTCTGAACTAATCGAGGGAGGAAAGCCTGAGTCAGGAACTGGCTGCAAATTAGGGAAGATGAGGCAGCTACTTCCTAGTTTAATAGCTAAAAGCACAACAATAAATCTCTATGCTTCCCCATTTAGAGAACTAATCAGTACATTTACACAGCTGGTGTTAGCTTTGTGTGGTTGGTTTTTCTGTTTGTTTCTTTCTTTGTTTTGTTTTATTTTGCATTTAGCTGTAATGAAAAAAGTGTACATATGCATATTTGTCTTAAATAGTTCACAAATCTCTGAGGGTAGCAAATGTCCCTATCAAAAGCCTCTGTTGCACTAAACTAGTGGCATCTAGCAGCAAACTTTGCAGTTAAGCATTATTGTGTTGTTACAGTTCTCTGTCCTTATCTGGAGTTGGACATGAGAATGGCATAAGAGCTTCAACAGGATCTCTGTACCAGCCAAAATCTTTCAAGACAGAGGGACAGTACAACTGTCACATTGGATTAGAGTCAAGGTCTATCTAGTTCAGTGGTCAGAACCAAAAGGAGGTCAGCAACCAACAGATGTGAGATAATATAGCCATACATAACCTCCTTTTGGACATTAAACTGGCAGATAAACCTCAGTTACAGGGTAAGCAAGTTTTAGGTCAGCTCTATTTCACAAGTCATCAAAGTTACAGCTCAGCTAAGGATTTGAAGAAGTGAATGGATATTTCTTAACTTATTTCAGTGATATCTTGGGAGAAAAAAAAGGTGAAGAAACAAACCCTATCCCCCAAGTAAGAACTAGTTAAGCTGATGTAAAAAGTTAAAGAAAAAACATGATCCAAGACAAAAAAAAAAAAAAAATCAGAATTTGTTTAAACACTAACTAAACCTCTGATCAGTCAACCCAGATCTACAGTTTTTTCACTTAAACTAGCATAACACAATCCACATTGCCACTAAAACAAACAAACAAAAATAAATCCCTCAAAACCAAACAAAAACCCCAATCCAAATTCAGTTCTGAGTGATCATTGGAGGTTCCTTTTATTTGTTTTTATTTTATCATTGATGACTGCTTCATACAGCTTCACAGAATCTGTATCTATGTTAACAGAGACTCTTCTTCATTTTGCAGCTCTCCTGAGGCTCTCACTCCTCAGCCTTCCTTATACTTCTGCAGTTCAGCAATAAAAATAATCTCATGAAAGAGAAAAGACAGATCCTTCTCATAGTTACAATAAATAGGGAAGCCACGCCCTAGTACTGTAACCTGAACTGCCAAAGAGAAGACACACATACACACTCACACATGCAGGCACAAGCACACAAATTAGCAATGCAGATAAACCTATGCCATCAAGGTGAACTATCAGTGGAAGCTCTTATATGAACCTCTGAAAATGTCCCCTGCTGAGTTAATCTCATTTATCCCACACGGTTTGTTCAGCTCCAGAAATAATCGTGCCAAAAAGGCTGACTGGGATAAGACCAAGAATGACCTCATTAGCATTTAGCACCATCACCATAAAATGGAGAAGATAATCAGAAACAGGAGGAGGAAAGATAAAAAGAAAAAAGTATAAAAGAAAAAAATGATTTTTTGACATTGTGCTATTGGCCTTTGATGGATTCCTATTGTAAAATGAGTGTAATTTGTAAAGATCAATGGTTTTAGTTAAACTCCAGTCCATGGTGTCCCATCATCTAATTCATCTACACAGCATATGTTTTTTCTTTTGTAAAGAAAGGACCATAAGGTTGTTCTCAAGCATTTTTATTGGGTTTTTTTGGGGGGTTTTTTTGGGTTTTTGTTTTTTTTTTTTTTGTCTGTACAGCTCAAATGAACTGTAAAGCTCAAATATTTAATGGGTACTTTAGCCAATATTCTTTGTCTGTAAAGTGAAATATGTCTGATAATGATTGGGAAGATCTTGTTTCAGTACTTCCCATTAAGAATCAGCATTTACCAGGAGCTGCTGTTGAGGCTCACTGCATAATCCAGTAAGTTCCCAAATATACATTCCAAATGCTGCCATTTCTTCAACTCCTTATCTCTTCTTCTTTCATCTACACATAGGTACACACACTCCCAAACTATCAGAGCTTATGAGCTCTGTCCTTTGCAGTTCTAAAATACTTAGACTATCACATGGTTTCTTCAGGGTCTCAGTGGCTCTTCCCTCTCCCCTCTCCCTTGCACCTTGTGCTGCTGGATAATAGTGCTTAAGATGCCAAACAACCTCAGTTTTTCAGGTCATTTCCTTCTCCACATCCCTACTGATGAGCATGACCACTTATCATGTTTTCTGCTAACTGACTAAAAAGACCACCATTAGCAGATATTCTTCTGCACTTCTCTGTGAAGTACTTTCTTACCTCTGAGGCTCAAAAGGTTATCAGTTTCAGATGGTCTGGAAAAGGCACTAAGCAAAAAGGATATTAAGTGTAAACATAAGTGATATTAAGTATAAGTGATTTTAAAGGAACTGCTAGGCATTCCATGAGAGCTTCAAATATAGCCAAATAATTCTCCTTGATAGCAAAATTGAAAATGTGCTTTCACGGCCGAAAGTGAGATTTCCTTTTTTAATTCTAGTTTTGGTTTTAATGTTTTGATTAGAATATACACCAATTTCTATCTTAGTCACCAATATCCGGTGATTCTTATGGGTTCATTACACACCAACAGTAATTCATATTGTACCTTTCAAAAGTTTTGAAATATTTTGGCTTTCATTTCATGAAGCTATGACACTTTCAAAAGCATCCTAGAGCATTTGAACAAAGTAGACTCTGAAATCAAGAATCCTGTACAATGACTGTATTTACAAGTATAAAACATACGTAATTCCATACTTTTCTACAATAATGAAGAAGCAAAAACAAGCTATCAGCTGACTGCTTTTGTTAGCTAGAAGATCTGAAATTTGCTTTTCCTTTCTATTTTCATCAAGAATGGCAAAGTCCTTAATGAATTCTGCCTACAAATGACAGTTCGGTGAGCCTTAGGGTCACCCTGCTTTAGGTGTGTTTTCATCCAATGGAAATTAATTGACCCATATTCCTAAATTCTTGCTTTACATTAGAATGAACATTCTCTTCAAAAACTAAATTTTACATATTATCCTCCTTTTATCTTCATATTATACAGACATTTACCTGTCTGAATCCTTCTTACCTGTTTCATTCACTTTCAGTGATTACTTCATTGCCAGCTATTGTACGATTCTGTTGAATCATTTTCTTTCTTGCAATTAAAAAAAAATCTTTATCTGTGAATCTAGAACATTTTCTATTGAAAACTGAATATGACCTCCATGTATTTTCATCGCATTTTTGGTCATATAATTAACTTTCTCTTGTGACTTGGCAAACAGAATTAATTGAGAGAGAACTACTTTGTAACTAATACCATCTTTGATCTTTGACTTTCAACTTTCCATTTTGTCTTTATTTAACTCCTTGGATCAATCTGGCCTTTACTTTTCAGCACCCTCTTCTTGCAATGAATACTTCAAATAAAGGTTCCAGCAACACCCACATTCCAATATTTGCAGAATCCTTCTACCTTCCTCTTTTGAAGAAGAGGAAATACTTCCCTCATACCATCTCTCCTAGTTTAGTCCTCCTTTCTATATTTTCCTTTAAGCAATAGTTTTCAGTACTTTCTCTAATAGATCTGCTCCTGTACAGATCATCTGCTACCAGTCTTTCTACTTAGCACTGCCACAACACAGCTAGAGTTAGTCTGCCTTCCTGCAGTTCTACCCATTTGATACATCTTCCTTCATCTCTCAGTACAATTGATTCTCAAACTCTTTTCAGGCCATGGTTCAAATCCCTAGCTGATATTGGTGCAGAAAACCTTATCACCTCAGTTATCTCAATGTTTTAATGCTTTTAATTTAAACTTTAATAAAACTTCATAATACAACTGAAGAATCTGTAATTTTTAAATGCATTGGAGACATAAACAATTCTTACTTTCAAGAAAAAAAATTTTAAAAATGTGAAGTAGATCCTAAGTCTTACATACCGACTATGATTCATCACACTAGAAAAATGCATTTAAGATTGACTTTCATTGGGTATATATTTTGCACTAATGCCACAGAGCAGAACATCATAATGCATTACAACTTGCAGTAGCTCCCTAGGGCTAGAGCTTCAATAAATTGGCTGGTATCTACACAGTCAATATTTCTTAGTAACTTCCTGAACAAAGGGATTAGTAAGACTTCTATCCAGCATATCCACAATTGTGTTTTAATTCCACAGCACTGTTTGCAAGAGTAGAAGTTTTAGTCCTGGTGGATTGGCCAAGTTCCGATTGAGGATTTGCATTTTGCATACCTACTTTGCCCCTGCAGTTCAATTTGATATGTTTTGGCTCATCACTTCCTGCCTTAATACATTGTAGCCCAATGCCAAGTATTGTTAAACAGCTGCTGTACTTCCCCTGAGAGGATTTCAGTAATGTGTGACAAATTCCTACAGATATATCGAAATAAAAGGTGCTGTAGTGGGTTGTATAGAGTCTCTGAAGACTCAGATGGGACTTTCATCTCCCTGGTGCCTCATTTTCACAGCTTTCTTAGGAAGGAAAGAAGAAATTATCTACATATTGAGATAAGATGGATCTGAGGGACCTAGGTATCAAGGGAAATCCTTGCATAACAGGAAAGGAAAAAATTTTAAAATCTTACCTACTGTAAAGCAAAGAGTTGAAGAACAATTAGCAGATAAAGACCTGTAGCAGCTTCTTCTTTGCCGCTCCCACAAAGATATTTAGTAGATTGATTGCTTTCCCATTTCCTTTAGATAATATAGCTTCTGAAGATTTATGACAGGTGGATGGAAACTGAAAAACAACCACAGTAATATCTAAAAAACAGTAGATAATGTAAATGTGATTGAAGTTGTAGTCAAGCTAAAACTAATGGAACATCATCATTTTATGATACACTTCTTTGCTTCCTTACAGTGTGAGAGAATAGAGCATACTGTTATCTAAAAAGTACACAGTAACTACAACCTGTATCAGGAAATGAGGTTCCATACACATGTTTTCTACGGTGCTTGTAAAATGGTATTTCATTAGTTTTATTCTCTTAAATTTGAATATCTAAACAAAGATCTTGCAAGTCCTTTCAGGTTACATACCAGAGGATGTTTATGTGAGCATAAGCTTAAAGCGAAGCACATCTGTTGGAAGAAAGGGAAAGCACTAGGACTGCAGCTCATGACTGTTTCTTTGTAGGATAGCACTGGAGATTCTGGCCTCATAACTGTACACTCATACCCAAATGAAGTCAATGGGACTTAAACTAGAGATTAATGTTGTACTTGTGCTCAACGGCTGCCCTAAATATTGCCCAACAGTATTAGACAGAGCTGTTGCTTGTTGGTTTCATGTCTTGTAAGAATGAAAGCTGAAGTAGGGATAAAATGATGAATTTACCAGATTGGCAGGTGGTTTCAGTACAGCTCTTGCTATCCTAAGTGGGCACTAATGTCTTGTGCCATCTTCTGACAGAAGGTTTGAGTAATCCTCTTCTCAGTCTCTATGGCAAATTTCAGCCAGTGAGGTACTAAGCATCTCTGTATACCCTTTCTTGATCTTGCTTTTACATTCACACACGCAACATTGCACATTTACATTGCAGAATGAAGTCATAAACTCTACACTTCAGTAGACCTATTCAGGCTGAGAGGAGAACATGCCCCATTATCAATATTCCACTGACCTACCAGTAGTATTATCAGCCCTTTAATCAGGAATATAAGATAATGAGACGTATTTATATGTTTTGCAGGTTAAATATAACCAAGGCAGATTCACTTAGACACAATATACTAACAGAAACTATTAGTAATTAATATTGCAGACAAGTGATAGTTAACAGTCTTTAAACACTGGATTACTTTGAAAAATTAATGACTTAAAGAATATTATACACTGTAAAAACTTTTGGAAAAAATATAGTGTTTAATACATCATTAACTGGGTGCTCTGAAAATATGTATATTTTATCCAAATACAGGCTTTACACTGTGCAAAGTGAAACAATGGAAATGAGATCAATAACATTTTTGACTACAAGGGATTACATCTCTTTATAAAATGTCCTTAACTTTGAAAACTGTACAGGAAAGGGCAAAAAAGGAAACATTAAGAAGATACATGCCTGCACTAAAGACATTTAAAATTATATAGGCAACATTTACTGTATCCTAGGGATTGTCAGTGTACTGGCTGCAAATGAGGTTGGCTGGCTAGGTGTCATATGTGTGACAGAAATTCTGGTATGGAAAAGGCAATTCCACCATCTCTGTTCTGTTTCTACCAATCTAAGACCATATGTTTAACAGTGCACACTTTTTATATCCACATCTGCTGCTGCCATCTTCCTTTTGTCTGTATTTCTCACCAAGCCACAAAAAGCATTGCAAAGAACAAAGGACATTCTGCTAATGGTGAGTCCAGGCCAGTAGTAAACTAACTCTGTTTTGCTTTGTTTCTTCAAATTATTAACTCTGCCTCCAATGCTATTACTGCATTCCTGTTAGTTTCTGTGCACTTTATACAAAGACCCATTAGTGTCTGCCTCTGTCAGAAAATTTCAAATTTAGAAATTTGAATAAGCGTCAGCTTTCTTAAGATCCCCTAGCTTTAATTAGTATTGTATGCACCAAATAGATGAGTCTCTTATAAGGGGACAGTGAAGTAAAATAGTAGTGTTCCATAATGGAAATTCATTTCTTTGATCCTAAAGTCTAGTGAACATCAAAACATCTTTTTATTTTTCCCTTTTCTTAAAGTTGAATGGGAATTAGACTGAAGGGGTGGAAGAACATGTTATCCTGTAGTAAACCTTCTTTTTTATTAAACAATATTTTAAATTAGGAATTTTATCGATTAACCGAAGCAATATACCTCAATATTCATGTAACAATTGAAATCTATTTTCTGAAATAGTACGTCTTCTCAATGTCTACTTACAGGGAATGTCATGAGTCTTGAGGAAATGAAGGTTTGTTAAAGGGCTCCTATTAATTCAGTCTGATTACCATTGCATCTTATAATCAGCCTCATATTTTAGTATGAATAACATGCAATTTCAGAGCCTCTGAAAGAGCATTTGGTTTGTATGTCTTTATCAACATCAATCCAAGCTGCAAGTTACTTATTAAACAGTACAATTTGGTTTAAATGCATCTTATAAAATGTGAATTTCTCATTTCTATATTCTAGCTAATTTGACTTTCAGACAAACTATCATTTTGAGAATTTGTAAATACTGGAAACATGGAGGGACTCTCATTGTGTAGTGATCCTGCCATTATAAAATGGTCTGTGAATTAGCAAGAGCGTGGAACATTGCTGTTCCTTTTCTCCGTATCTTCTTACTTATCTAACTAGAGTGCTTTAATGTATATCTTCTGTAGGATAATATGTTAAAGCTACTGTACATCTTTAAGAGGCTGTAAGACGCTGATTTCCCATAGACTGCAATCAGCTCTTTGAAATTGTAGTGTTTGTGACAGAATAAACTCCATTAACTTGTTTTATTAGTACTGTGTGCAGTCAGAAAGAGCAATGCTGCAGAACATGATGAAATGACTAACAGTCTTCATCAGTGCACAGCAGAATGTTTTCTCCTTACACAGAATATATAATTATTGCTCACATAAACAGGTAGGGGTTTTTTTTTCATATTTCTCAGGTAATACTGGGAAATCTAAGACTCTTATTCATAGGAGAAATAAAAGATAAATTAAGCTTCACCCTGTTTCAGTCCAATTTGTTACTATGTTGCTGCTGTAATTTTTGCCTATGTTATAGAGAATGATCCATCAAATAAAAAAACAATTCTACTTCAATTGGTTACTATAATGACAGAGCCGTTTGACAAAGCCAAAGGAGCTTGAGAAAGGAAAGATTTACTGACCAGCTGACTCCCAGAGGCCTATTAGTCAAATTTTGACAGCTTGTACACAAGGTAAACTGCCAAGCAGAGTAAATGAAAGCAGAATGAATCCAGCAGAAGAAAGTATAGTTTACCTTATGTAAGTAAATATAAGACAGATATCACAGAATCACTGTATATTTCAGAAGCAGGTATTCTATACTGCAGATGGCACAGCTGCCAGTACTTATCTGAAGAGAGGCATTCTCTTCCAGAATAACTTACAGCATTAGCCACTTCAGAAATATAAACTACTTATTCTCTTCTCCTTTGCCTCCATTTTCTGCTGGCTTTTTGCTTTGCCCATTTAAGATGAAAGCCAGGTTCTGAGCTGACTAGCTGCGTGGGACTCCCAGTATAAACTTCAAGCATATTACATTTTAGTCTAACAAAATATAGGAAAAAATATAGGCAACATGAAGCGGAGCAATCACAAAAGAAATGATTGAAAGAAAGAGTCAGTACAGATGTAAGATGATGAAGCGAGGAAAAAAACTTTAAAATCCAATCCAGTGTATTTTTTTGCTAGCAAAAAATGAGTTTATGATTTGCAGATTGAATATAACTAAGGAGAAAAGTATTTTTCATAACAATGATTTATAGATTCACCCTTCTACTGGATAAGAGTTCCTTTTATGTTATAGCAGTGTCTGTTCTTGTTATTATAGTTAAGGGGCTGTCAGCATTTTCATTATACAAACCCTTATATTCAGGGGCTTGTAATTTGGCCATAAAAATTCACAGCATGATGAAACTTGAAATAAGATTTTAGTCTGAGAGTGATTTTTTAATGTATTCTAAAAATATATAGAATCATTAGTCTAATTTTAAACTAATAGAAAAATGAAAATTCTCATGTTTGCTGTCTTCTTATTCAGCTTGTGTGTTGCACATTGTATTCCGCTCACATGATGGGTTCTGGTGTTCTACAGCACATAAACATCTACTAATATATACATGTATTCCTGGGTAAAAATTAAAATCTGACTGATGTAAACAAAAAAAAAAAAAAAGAAAGAAGAAGAAGAAACACAAGCATTGTGCATGCCTAGCAACTACTTACTCTTAATTTTGGGTAGATGTTTCAGGCTGTAGATCTATAATATGCAAATGCATACATTAATGCCAGTATTCTGAAGGTCAGAATGGAGTATAAGTTAAACCCACAAAGGTCAGAAATTAAGTGTTATGGCTGAAACTCTGTCCTGAAAGGACAAGAGCATCCATTTCACTCGTCACAATAATGTGAAAGTTCACAAGGTAAAGAGCTTTGCTCACCAGGCATAAACTCTGAAAAACATTTGAATATTATGCTTTCAGAGCCACACTGCTGGAAGAGGGTTTCTTGCTGCAAAATGACATCTTTGTAATACTGGCAACATGGAAAGAAGCACAACATATTAGATGTCAACCTATGTAAACATTTAATAATTATACTTCTGACAAAGAGAATATCTAACTTGGGAAGACCAAAATATTGCAGGTGAACAAACCTGTCTCTTACACCTGAACTTTTCTGCCTTTCTTCTCTTTTTTTCCATACCCAAGTCTTTTTTTGCCTTCCTCTAAAGAAAAAAAAAAAAAAAAAATAAAAGTTCCCTCCTACTTAAATCTTCCTTCAGCTCTCCTGAAGTGCATCAGTGTGCTTTCCAACACTGTTAAACCTCTCACTTGCTTCTCACTGCTATTGCCAAACCATGACCCCCTCACTTCTTGCCACTATTTTGGATGCTTATAGTTCCACAACCAAAATTTCCTTCCCATCATCTTCAGTCTAACAAGGTCTTCAAATGTATTCTCTGAAACATCACAAGTATAGTCTTCAGGCAGTGTATTCTAGCTGTTCTAAACCATACTGAGCATCTATTTCAAATTACCTATTTCTGACAATTTTTCCAGTAATAGGGACCATTTAGGAAAGACTGACACAGTAATAGAGACACTATTACAATGAAAGAAAACTGATTCAGTGGATGTTGAATGCTTCAGGTGACATATAAGTAACTTATTAATAAGAAACACTAGAAGTTTTTAAAAAGGAAATATTGGTGAATAGCTTCTCCACCTAAAAGAGCTACCCCCCTTGAAAGAAACTGCAAATCTGTAAGTCTGATCACATTCCCAGAGGAAGGGCAGACCTGGGTGGAAATATTTCCTTTCTAAAAGTCTGCATAGGAACAAGAACAGATGAAAATAAAAAAATCAAGCTACTGCTACCTCATGTTAAAATTCAGCACTGATTCTTTTTCTGCACTTGGTTTAGTATATCCAACTGTGATGCAATTGTAGGTAAAGAGAGTACCTTACCTGCATTTGTGGACATTATTGAGCATCACTTTAATGTGGAGTTTTGAGTTGTATATGTCTTCCTTTTGTCTTGTCCTTTTCTCCCTGTCTCAAACCTGCTCTCAGACTACACTCAGAGTATCTACAAGGATTATGTCTCTGATTTTACTAGCGATCTTTTGCATGGACTTTTTCTGGACATCAGCCCACTTCTTCACTCAAGAGGCTAACATATTTTAGAGCACTTTGCAGACAAAGCCTCCTCTTCATCTCTGAGATCTTGCTGTGTAAATCTGGAAATCACTCAGTTCACATGCAGCACCATGTCCCTCATGACACCTATGTCAGTGCTACCAACCTTTCCACTCAGGTCTTTCCTGAGAATTTGTAATATTTTGTGTTTTGCCAAGGAGGGAGAGCTCTTCCTCAGAGCCTTTGGGCTGCCTTTTCTTAAAACCTTTTCTACCCTAGACTTGGCAGTCTATAGGGTGACTGTGAAAGGCTCTTTTCCCAGGTGCAGCAGCGCTGACCTGAGATGGCAAGAACTGTAGAACTGCACAATGCTTTAGGTTGGAATGGACATCTGTAGTTTTCTGGTGTAAGCTTTCTTAAAGCAAGGCTAATATAATGTCAGCTTGCTTGGGGACACGTGTAGTTGAGTTTTGAGTATCTCCAAGAATGAAGATTCCTTAGACCCTTTGGGCATCCTGTTCCAGTCTCTGACTGCCCTCATTGTGAAAAGACTTTTTACATTCAGGGAAGCTTAGAAGCAACTTCTGTCTGTTGCGTCTTGTCCTATTTTTAGGCTCTTCTTTGAAGAGTATGGCTACTGTGACAAAAGGTTACACTGCGTCATAGTTATTCTCTCTCATTAGATCTTTGGAGACAGCAAATAGATCCCCACACTTACATTCTTCTTCTTAGTTCTGGACAAATTCAGCTCCCTCAGCTTCACCTGCTGCATCACATGTTTCAGCCCCTTAACCACTCCCATATTTTAGTCGTCTTCTGTTAGAATCTCTCGTTTGTTAATTTCTTAATTATATTGGATTTCTTACTGTTTACATCTACTTCCTTGTACAATGTGCTTGGGTGTCTTGGATATCCTGATTCTGATTTCAGGAGTATAGTGCAGAGACACCTGGGCTACTGGAAAGCACTGGCCCTGGACGAGCAGAGCTATTTCACGTGAATCATCTGCCTCACTGCCTGTAATGCAAATCATGTTTCAATTGGCAATTAATAACTACTGCCTTGAACAATGAATAGTAGAGAAGAGCTTCACATTGTAAAAGAAATAAGGTAACTGCTGCTGACCTCTGTGTGAAACATTTTGAGGCCAGAGGTTGGATTACATTTGCTGATGGTACCAATAATGCTCTCAAGAGTATACACAGTGGAATATTACTAGTGAAATTCATATGAGAAATATTTTGAGTTTCATTCATCTTACAGTAAGTGTCAGCAAACATGATTTACACATCCCCCCCCACACACATACAATATTCTGCTGCAAATTTACAGAATTAAAAAATACACTCATAAATAATCTGTCTTTTTATCTAGTGTTTTGAGAAGTTCTACAAAAAAATCACAACTGCTTGAAGAGAAAACTTTGGCTTAGTTCCCCATGTTAAAATTCACTAGTCATAGTGAGACTTTCATGCTATTAAATGGATGACTGAATGTTTCGCTATCACTAGATGATGCCTCAATGATATGCTGTTTCATTTCCTATGAAGTATACACAAGTATCTCTTAGCCATAGGTCCTGGCTGACCAGAGGTGCCACATGAATGCACAGTAACAGAGTTAATAGAACAGAGTGTGTTTGCAGAACAATTTCTGGAACTACGTGGATGGAATAGAAGGATCTTGATTGATCTTTTTTTCAGAAGTTTATCTCTCTTAGATGGTAAACCACTACATTTTGTAACAGCTGAAACTGAAAGATAGATTTCATGGCCATTGTATAGACAGTACTATACTATGACCAGTTCAGTGAACTTTGGAACTTACTTAAATGTTCAAGCTAGTCACATCAAACCTTGGTACCCATTTCCTCTTGTAGAATGGTACTGTATTTCAGTGACCATCATCTGCAACATAATTAATCTTTCTTCAGAATACAGGATCAAAATAAATAAAATTTCATATCTGACATTTCCAATGCAATGTTCAGCATTGCCACACGTAGTGTTACATGGCAGATCATCTCTACATGAAAATTACCAGGTTTATTTTAAACTCTTCAAATTCAGGCACTGAACTTCTACAGGATTGAGAAAGTTCCTTAAATTACCAACCTCAAATGAAATGTCAATATTACCAGTTCCAGAATCATTAGGCTTGATAGGATCAGAAATGCAAAAGTACATGATCACTGCATCCAGAATTTTGGGTTACTTCAAAAATGAATAAGTAATTTGTGAAAAATGAAGAAGAAAATGTTGCAGTACACTGTAAATGAATAGCTCACCACAGTCCAGGTCAGTGGTAGAATTTACAGGTCTAGTGTCCCATCCTAACTGTAGCACACTGCGATAATTTAATTTGTTAAAAGTGACTGAGTGAAATCATTGTGAATCTTGTAATATTACCCCATAATAATGGATGAACACAAATATGAAATCACTGTAATGACCTCCAGAGTATGTTGGTTATGCTATGGTAAACATCTTTTATTAGCAGAGTATTGATTACACTGACAAAATAAATGGACTTGCATGAATACATTCTGGGAAACAAGAATTTAAATTTCTAGCCTAGATCTTCAGCTGATGAATATGGATAAAAGCTCATTGATTGCATCTAATTCTCATCAGCTAAGGCTTTGACCCTCCATATTGACTGCAGTGAAGATATCATTTCCTATTCTTAAAAAAAAGAAAAAAAAAAAAGAGAGAGAGATGAGAGATGCTCTGCCACAGATTCCAACTATTCTTTGTACGTTAAATCAAAAAATCAAGGTCAAATACAACTTGAAATACATTCACAGAGTATTGCAGATACAATCATGCAGGCTAAATTGGAATGGTCATTAATTTCAGTTGATTTCTTATTCTGCTGTTTCAGTCCACATCTACAAAACAGAAAATGTTATTTCGTGTAGTACCTCTGTGTCCAAGGAGTTTACCCAATTATTAATTGAAGACATGACACTGTTGCTTCTTTTTCTATTGAATAATATCTTCTTCATTGAGTAATCCAAGTATATTCAATAAAAGGAAATTAGTCACCTGAACTAAAGATGGAAGGAATTTACTCTTATTACTTGAATAAACTGTTTTGAGTCTTACATGTTACTAATGCAACATAATTACAGTCAAATGCAGCTGTTGGTAGTTGTTTGACAATGACTCATGCAGCTATGGATAGCAAAGCTTTTTACTAAAACCAATTAAGACTCACCAAGGCTAGTATTAATATCTGTCCATGTTTCTATATATTTTGGACTATAGCTATGATAAGAATCCTTTTACAGTTGCAATTTCCTAGCAAAAAACTTTATTCTTATATTCAGCTAAAAAATTTGGTAAGGTTTTTTCTCATATAAGAAAATATAATCCACCATATTGAGGTAGACCCCTGTGACACTTCTAGCAAATACTATATTTCTTTAGAGTTCAGAAGAAAACTCTTAAGGAAGAAATACCTGTCTGTGCAATTTGAATCCCAAGTTTCTTTTCCTGTAAAGAATCTTCCAGACTTGATCTGCTCCTCTTAGAATTCAATGTGTTTCTTTGAAACAGTCATATGGCATTTTTAATATAGGGCCAGATGCAAATATGGAGTTGGGTACTTTATGTAAAACTAAGGCATAATGAAGATACCTAAAACATAATAAGCAGCCAGCTAATCCTGTTGTAGATACCTGTATTTTTCATGAGATTTGTTATTCGAGTGTTAAAGTGTTCTCCTACCACAATGTCTTATTTGAAAGATACTTCTTCTATCCAAGTACCTTATTGTTCACTTTTGTACCTAAGCCCTTCTGGTATCACTTAATTTGTTAGCCACACTCAGAACTTTCCTAACATAGCAACAGCATCGATCATCTTCATCCAAGCAGTTTTATACATCCAAGGAACAGACATCCTTTCAGGTAAATGCTTAGAGATTATACCACTTGTACAAGGAGTGAAAGACAGGTATTTTAGCTATTTTTAGCCAGAAGGAGTTCAAACCTATGTTGTCCAGCCTAGAATGAAGGACACAGCTGTTTGAGGAGGCTAGATTGAAGTGGTGGTATGTCTTCTCTGCTTCTGCTGCCTCAAGAGACCGTGTACTTCATGTCAGGAATATGAATTTCATGTGGCCAGAGAAGCACAGAAGTGACAGAACATGAGATGGAGAAGGGAACATTATTCTTTAGCCTGTTAAAATGGGCAACCAACAGGGTTGGAAAAAAAATCCAGATTCTGTCTTCTACTCCACAGACTATTTATGACTACATTATAGGGTAATTAGGTAAAATATACAGAAAGTGTTACCGGTGCAGTCAACAGTTTTCTCAGTCTCACTTAGTTCTGACATCAAAGGCAAAGTGGCTTCTAGTTAGCACTTTCCAATCAATAAGTCTTATATTTTCTCCCATGTGATGCCACAGTTTCAAGGCAGGGGGAAGTAAGTGGCCTTAATGTTTCAGAGCAGAATCATGCTCCTACAGAGAAACCCAGACAGCATCCCAGGATGTATGAAGAGGAGTGCAGCATGAAAGATATGTGAAGTATCCTTCAGTTTTATGAGGGTTCCAGGCTCCAAATGGAGAACTTATATTTACTGGGGCACACTGGAAGTCAGAAAAGATGAGAACCACTTGAAAAGCAACTGGAATGGAGAGATGAGGAACAACAGGAATGATCAGCCACCTAAAACCTCATGATCTTTAGTGAAAGATTGAGATTGTTTCTGCAACAAGAATACTGTGGGAGACCTGACAACTGTCTTAAAATATGAGAAAAGGCAAAAAAAACAATGGGTTTAAAATGTAACTAGGCAGAAATAGGTTAGACTTTAGGAAAAGTTTTCTAAATGCCAGGATAGTTAAGAACTGGAATGCATTGCCTAGGAAATTATAGGATCTCCATCATGAAAGATTTTTCAAGAGCAGATTGGACAAAATTTTTAGGTTTAATGGACCCCACCTGTGAGGAAGCAAGGTGGATGAGATGATCTAATGATGTTCATTCTGGATCAATTTAGATGATTTTGATCAGATGAGATTCAATTTTGATTTGAGACTGTGTTAAAAGTGGCTGGGATATTTTTTTTTCATGAACAAACTGAGGTCTTAGTTTAAGACCCACATATGAAGATGACTGTATCTAAACTATGCAATCAATATTTGAAAGATTTTACTATTTCTAACCTAGCATTTTTGTTACTGGCATTTATAGACATAGGAAAAGTAAGAAGCATAACTCTATTTTTTTGATCTTCTATAAAATTTCCCTGCCCACTGAAAAGAAACAAATACTCATACCTCTTATGGAATATCTAGTGTGTTGTAGAGGTTAAAATTTACAATTATTTTCTGTACCAGACCTGCAGAGATATTTACTTCCTGTGTTGCTAGCACCATCTAATAAAGCAAACAAGTAATATTCATGCAAAGGCAAACAAAATAAATGAGTCAGGTAATTATAAAAAGAACACTGACCTATTCAAAATTGGTCTGATCTTCAAGAATTTTCAGCGTAGCGGTAGTAATGTTATTAAAAATAGAAGAATCATGACAAGTATTCATTAGAATTTGCATATGTGAGTAAGAATGCATTTAATTACAAATTACATTCTGCAAATTATTTAGAAGCTGTAAATCAAAGCAACAAAGAAGAAAGATTTAGGGAATAAGGGTTCTGAAGAATTTTCTAATGCAAATGTTCTTAACAACAGCAGATTTGAGATGCTGCAAGATCTTTCCAAAACCAAATTATTTAAAAGAAAAAATAAAATTCAGAAATGCTAATGTTTGACATACAGACATTTACTATAGCCACTGGAACTGTATCTCAATTAAATCATAATGGATTTTTATACATAAAAGTACATAAAACATAGTATTAAAATATTGTGTCACCAGAAGCCAAAATACCATATGCAAATGAGGAAGTCAACTAGCAAACTGCAGGTGTAATAAATTTCAAGGGCTCTGTAAATTTCATGCACATTTTTTTTTTCAGTCACCATCAGCATTGTTGCTTAAATGCTTGTGCAAAGCATACCCTGCTCCACCATGCTGAGTCAGCACTCCAGGACATTCTGTCTCACTACTAACCCAAATGGGCTGATGGATCTCTCTACCTCACTGAAACCCTGTCCTCCTGAAGCGGAGAGGGGGGGGGGGGGGGGGGGGGGGAGGGGAGCAGTTGGAAGAAGAACAAGTGAAGAGTAAAGGGAGAAACATGAATCCAGAAGGTGTTGTAGTACTAAATACAGAGTTGGAGATCAGAGTGGATATAGGGGTTTGAGAATAGAGGGAAGGAAGGTGACAGAGACAAGAGAGAGAAGGGGAGTCTCTGATGCAGCTCATTGTCTTCAACTTCCCTTCACTGCAGAGGAGATACTAAGCACTTCACAGAGCATGCATTTCCCAGGTACAAGCCAAAGTACAGACAATGTATGGAAGAATGGTTAAAGTCAGTATTTGAGAAGATGACCAGAAAGACAACTGAGTAACAGCTATTTAAAAAAAAAAAAGCCAAATTGGTGGGAAAAAAAAAAAACCCACAAAATCAAAATCTACAGATTTTTATTTGTTTATTTTAAAGCAGGGAAAGGTTATTCCCTAGTGGAAAAAGGAATCTTTCCATTTTCTTGATCATCCAAAGGAAGAAGAAAAGTAATTCTTTCACCACCATTTACTATTCACTGTCTCTAATTTGTTTCCAGAGTGCAAGATTTTTCCGTGGCAGCCCATGGAGAAGACCCTGAGCCTTAAGTGTACTTAGGTTCTTTATTCTGTATCTGCTTCAACCATAAATGCCATGTAGTATTGCTTGATCTCATGGACACTTATTGCTCACATCTGTCATTATAGACAACTAGCCAAATAATGACTCTGCTCAGAATGGACTGCTCAGATTAAAATGTAGTTAATATCTTAAGGTAGCAGCAGTAGACATTTACCTAAAGATAAGTAAATTGAACAATTTGTCTTCTGTTACTATGGAAAGGAGATGACAAATAATGTGATTATTGCTACTTAACAATGAATAATTTCAGTATTTCTCAACACTTGTTCTTTGATATGTCTGTACAGTACCTAACTGGAGGAAAGTGAAGCCTAGTGCTATTATATTTCTATTATTTATTATTGTTACCAGCAGTAAAACAAGATGTTCAGATTCCACTTTACTTGCAAAACTTTCAGAGCTGATCTTACAAGACAGGTACATAGAGCAATAACATTTGGATGAAGCCAGCAAAAATATTCGTTTAGCATTTTCACTAGGCTCTTTGGTTCTCTTGCTATAGTGCATATACAGCCTTGAGGGTGTTCTTGAATGTTATCTCTGCAGCTGAGTGATTTTTGGAGGTCTCACTGAATACAAGGGTCACAACCTAGAGTCCATTCTTATCTGTTTTAATAAAAAATGACAATGAACTGTGCAATCCTCCATTGTCCCCTCAAGCAAAATGAAGGTGAATGTCACTCCTCTCTGTACAGATGAGTCTAATTGCAGTATTAGGGTCTAGAGCATAAAAATTCACTCGTTGAGGGTTTTAACTAAGTCTGTGGAATCGTTGGTGTTCAATTTGCACATCCACAGCTTTACTATGTCTTAGCAAAACCACCAAGGAGATTTTTGCTGTTACAAACTGGGTTGTGTATACTGTTTACAGTTCAGCTCTGTAACAGAGCATTCAAACACTGATTTATTTCCACATAACAGAGGTTCTTTTTGTCCAGCTCTCAGGAATACATAGATACCTTGTGGAACATGTGATATACCAAACAATGGGACCAAGTGCACCTTCAGCAAGTTTATAGGCAACAGAAATTTGCAAGGAGTGGTTGATACACCAGACAGTTTTGTTATCTTTCAGAGTGGCCTTTCAAAGAGAACTCAACAGGCTGGAGAAACAGCAAACAGGAACCTCATGAAGTTCAGCAAAAGGAAATGACAAGTCCTGCACCTGGGAAAGAATAACCTCCTGATTCCTGACATTAGTGTCTGAAGTTAGCCACCCACACTTCACATCAAAGGACATTTATGGGAAGGTAGCTTCTTCATGATAGTCCTTCCTCAGTCTAACTGTGCCTTCTTCCAACCCTTCAGCTGTGTGGTATGATGAATCCTTGAGATCAAGTGGAGAATTATGAAAAACACCTTTTTGAAGAAGTCTGTATCTATTCATACTGAATTTCTGCAAGAACTCTTAAGCAGACTCCATTTTGAGTTGCCACCTCTTATAGAATTGAGTGGTGATAAGTGGGGTGGCAAGATTTCATCATTGGTTGTCCCAACTGAGAACAGCATTGCTTCTAACCTGCTGATGATCTAATCTTAGCTGAAGCTCCCACTGAGTAGTAGCTTGCCTTTAGGAAGAGCTTTTGCTCCCAGACCCCTTTGGGCTCAGGACAACTTCAAACACTGGGGATGCTGTAGGACTACATACGGCATTTCTCGAACCAAAAATAGTCATGAGCACCAGGAAGGCAAACCTCACAGGACGTGACTGTAAGCAGTCAAGAAGGGGCTTATTACTCGCTTGGGAGTTAGGGTAAATGAAAAGAGGAAAGCTCTAGAGTTCCAGATATTACTCCCAAGCTAGTTTTCTTTCTTACATTCTATTCTATTTTTTTTTTTTTTTTTTTTTTTTAAATCTAGGAACAGACTAGTGTGAAATGCACATGTATTCTGGGATATTAGATCTGTCTTGTATATGTAATACTTCTCCCTCTCTGTTCTTCTGATTTCAGGACTTACATCTCAGTATAAGGCATGTCTCGCTGCAGCTGGAAGGATACATGAATCAGTGTTCAAGCCCCTTTCCTCACCATGCCTCTCATTATGCTAGTTACACACATTAACACTCTCCTGACATATATGAGAAAAGATCTTAGGCTCTCCATGGATGAACAGGACCTAATATGCAGGTCTTTTTTACTCTCTGGGTGATTAAAAAACAAGGGAGGTACACTGCAGCCATAATGTTTGTTTGTTTGTTTATTAAGAGAGCCATTTTAAAAAAAAATATTCAAAATCTATACAAGCAGATGAAGTCAGCTTTAGTTAGGTGCAGATAATATGTTTCATAAGAAAATGAACAATTATGTTTTCTTGTTGATAAAAACGTCTGAATAAAGCTCAGAGAATCTGGAAACTAACACAATGAAGGGAATTCTTCATCTTGAGATCAAAATTTTTACTTGAAGCTTCTTTATTTTAAAGTATGCAATATTATCTTGATTGACTCAAGCCAAACACTAACAATACTTTGCTCGTCCATAGCTTCACATGCTATAAATGTCTAACCTTTATAATCAAGAATTTAAATACATGAATATTGTGGAAAAAGAATAGACAGCTGTTCTCCAACTCTGCTCAGTCTGATTTGTTAATCCAAGAGAAGGACATTAAATCCAAAAAGCATTTAAAAAAATTAATTGAGCCTGTTGTCAAGCAGAAAGAAAATCAAGTACCAGCACATCGTTACTGGAGAAATCGTGTGCTACAAGTAAATGAAAAAAGAGAACCCTTAATAAAGGTGCTTGAAAAATGGACCACAAAGACTTTGTACTTCTTCTGCTTGATGATTCTTTAATGGCTACAATCCTGCAGGATCAGAACCAGGAAATAGAGAAGAGTGTCAGTCTTTTGTCAAACAATTACTGTCTAAGTGGTTAAAGAGATAAGATTATAGTAAGCGGGGACATTGTAATCCATTACTTATAAGAGTAATTTGGTCCTTATTTTCTGGGATCTTGATTCCACAGCAAAAATATAGCTTGTTTTTTCCTGTAAATTTAAAAACCCAGACAAACAAACAAGCAAAACTTCCTCATCCATTGAGCTGTAGGAAGATTCATTGGTGTTACACCTGTCTTCCCTTCTCAATGCCATATTATTCCCTACATTACTATAATGCATATTAATAAACTTTGATCCAACCTTGCAAAAAGTGTTATAGCCAGATACTGAGGGATGTTCAGATGGACCTCTTTTAAGCCTAGTGTTTGAAGTAGCGATTAAATGTGATAAATTGTGGCAAATTATGTGGCAAATGGCTTTTGAAAATGCAGATTTCAATAAGAGTACTGAAAGAGTTCTTTTACTCGATACCTATTTTTTTTTTTATCCATTTGGCTCAAACCCCTGTTTAAGGGAAAGGAAGACAGACGGTCACACTGTATAAAGTTTAGGTCAATAAGAAATAATTTAGGTGCCTAAATCTTGCACATTAGTGAAACACAGAGGCTTTTTTTGGCTCCTTCAGAGGCGATGGAAAGCAATAGGAAATGGATACATGTTACTTAACTTCAGTCTCATGACACTGCCTTCATTAAGTTCTTAGGTGGGATGAATTACCTTTTGGTTATGGGTGTTCCTTTCATTGATTGTGAAGGGACTCTAGTCAAATGAGGCAACTTTGGTCCTTCAGTCAGATGTCTCAGGGTAGGTGGGATGGTTAGACCTGGATGCACTCATAATTTGATGAAGAAAGTGCCATTAAAGAAAAGCAAGCCAGGCTGAATTCCGGACCCACACTGCTTCGCTATAGACTGAGCTAACACCCACCACTTGATCTATTTTTGACTGCTCCAACTAGCTGCTTCCAACTAGCCGGGGTGGGCCAACATTAGCAACATGGATTACAAATCAGCTGGTGCTAATTGTTCTCAGAGTCTATGGTCAGCCCCTGGCTCTGTTCTATTCAATACAAGGATTTAAACTACTAAAGTATTTAAGAGTTTAACCACTGTCAGATATGGAAATCATTTTTCTTTAATCACTTTTATACCTGTCTGTCCATCTCAGTTGAGAGTCCAGGAAGCCTGAGAAATAGATTTCTATCTTATCATCTTAGTTCAGCATCTGAAGTTGGTGATACAGGTAACACCAAACCCTGATGTGACTGCAGCTCCTGAAGGCATCTGAATGTTAGATTTTAACTGCTCTAGAGTGCAACACAGCAGCAGACTTCCGACTGGAAGCAAGGCAAGTGCTTGAGCACACTCAGGTCTGTTTCACTGAAGTCAGTTTAAATTTAGGCCAGGGATGTCCCCACAGCTGCAGCAGCAGCAGTGACATACCTTAAACTTCAGTACTCCATTTTATGCAGACGGCAACTGAAATATACAGAATTTAGCAAAATAGAAGAGACAAGAACAGAATGCAGAAACCCCCAGTCTACCCCTTAGTCCATGCTATGTATTCCTTGAGATATGGTTTCATGATAAGTGAAAAAGAGGCACATCATTTCATTTATAAGTGACCATAATCAGAGGACAACACAAATAGCCAAACACACTGTTTACACATAGAGTGACCCCATGTTGTCACAGTCACTGTGAAATGATGCTATTTGTATTTTATAAAGAGGAAAATTGAAAGAAGAAAAAAAATAACATCAGATATACAAGGACAGAAGGGTTCTCATGCTCTGTTCCAAAATCACACAGCAGATTCTACACCCCAGAGGAAGAGGGCTGGGAAGAGAAGGAACTTAGTGGTAATTGTGTGCAGTGCTCACCTGGGGTCTCTTCCAGATGAAAGCATGTGTACTCAATTTAGGTGGTATTTAATGTTGTTTCTATGTGTTTAAAACAGAAAATATCACCTGGGCATAAATCTTTTATTATCAGATTCTTCTGACAAATTTCAATTACATTTCTGAATTTTTATTATATGTTAATGGACTATATTAATTAAAGCAGACTGCAATGCACTAATAACAATTAATTCAACCCAGGGTGCCTTAAAGTGACATTTTATGAGAGCTGAAATTGCCCATGGATTTCTAATTTACATTTGTAACACAAGGAACTGTACTTCTGGATACTTCTACCTGGCATTCTCACCCAAGCCAACACGCAAGCATGGGGCCAGGATGGGAGAGGTGATGACACTAGGTTAAAAAATGACAATGTCCTGAGGTGTTAAGAAAGGCAGTAGCTTTCACTGGGCTCAGTGTAACCCACCTGATAATATACAGTTTTTAGAAAGCAGAGAACAAAATCCAATGAAATGTGCGATCAGTTATTAGTTAAAAGCATTAGCTCAGTAATAAACACACTTCAAATGTACCCACTCCCCCTGGGAAATAGCCTTTTGTGCTGCTAGTCCTATTGTCATTCATGAGTAATATGTATTTAACAGAAATCTTATGAACAGGAAATGAAAAGCTGAAGATGATAAATCTGTTTCTCTTAGACAATAATCATATAACACCGTGGCCAGTTAGTTTAATTTATAGACACCATCCCCCCTGGAAATCTTAGGTACAAAAAATTTAAAATAAAGAACACGGGATGGAGATGGGGAGTGAAAAGATAAAAATTGGTACAAGACATCTCTTACCCACAGTTAAATGAAAAAAAACCCCACTAATTAAGATTTCACTGCTGCAAAACAGTATTTACAGTTGCTGAACGGGAGTTTTTCAGGGGCTCACCCTCAGTTTCTTCCTAGAAGCTCCACACTGAAATGTGAATTGCTCATATTTAACCTGTTACACCTTTCCCCCTCTCCACTTTTTTATTTTTTTTTCTGAAGAGGAGAAACACTTTTGGACACCTGTGGCCACAAGAGATTACTAATCCATAAACATGTTTTTGGTCTCTTGCAATCTTCCAACCTGTGGCAATAATTATAATGGCTGGCACATTCTTGTATGACTCTTAAAATGCAATTAAAACTGCTCTCCTTATCTGTGAATACAGCACTTATTTTCATACTGTTTGGATAATATTTTTTTTGTGGCAGGTACCACTACGTATTATACTTAAATGTCCTGAAAATCCTCCAGTAAGTAACAATGTCTAAGCTCTGGTTTCCTTATAAAAAAGTATTATATAGCTCAAAGTGAAGAATACAGTATTTACTTTTCATGTGAAGATCTTGGGCATGAAGTAAAATTATCCATTGTCTAAGGGTTTTCTTTTGTCTCTATGACTAACTCACTTCTAAATATCTTAGACAGCTGTTCTGCTTAGTTTTGTATAAGATCTAGAAAATGGGTTACCATACACAAGGTAGAAGTATTTCCGACCTGTGCTGCTGGCTTATGAGCACTTTTTATTCTTTGTATATATAAAGATTACAAAATATACACCTGTCAGTCTGACCTCAGTGCCAGGGAAGGTCATGGAGCAGGTCATCTCGAGTGCCATTAAAAGTCATATAGTGGACAGCCAGGGGATCAGGCCTAGTCAGCATGGGTTTATGAAAGGCAGGTCCTGCCTGACAAACCTGATCTCCTTCTATGACAAGATGACCCGACTATTGGACGAGGGAAAAGCTGTAGATATTGTCTACCTGGATTTTCAAAAAGCATTTGACACGGTTCCCCATAGGATTGTCATAGAAAAACTGGCTGCTCATGGCCTGGATGAGTGAATGGTCTGCTGGGTCAAGCACTGGCTGGATGGACGGTCCCAGAGACTGGTGGTCAATGGAACTAAATCCAGCTGGCGGCCGATCACAAGTGGTGGTGCTCAGGGCTTGGTGTTGGGACCATTTCTGTTCAACATCTTTATTGATGATCTTGATAAGGACATAGAGTGCATTATCAGTAAGTTCGCAGATGACACCAAGTTAAGCGGCAGTGTCAATCTGCATGAAGATAAGGAGGCACTACAGAGAGACTTGGGTAGATTGGATCGTTGGGCCAACATTAATGGGATAATCTTCAACAAGGACAAGTGCCAGGTCCTGCACTTGGGCCACAACAACCTCATGCATCACTACAGGCTTGGGGAGATGTGGCTGGAGAGCTGTGTGGAAGAGAAGGATCTGGGGGTTCTAATTGACAAGCAGCTGAACATGAGCCGGCAGTGTGCCCAGGTGGCCAAGAAAGCCAACGGCATCCTGGCTTATATCAGAAATAGTGTGACCAGCAGAAGTAGGGAGGTGATAGTCCCCCTGTACTCTGTCCTGGTGAGGCCACACCTTGAGGATTGTGTCCAGTTTTGGGCACCTCAATACGAGAGAGATCTCAAGGTGCTGGAGCGAGTGCAGAGGAGGGCAACGAAGCTGGTGAAGGGTCTGGAGAACAAATCCTATGAGGAGAGATTGAGGGAGCTGGGACTGTTCAGTTTGAGGAAGAGAAGGCTGAGGGGAGACCTCATCACTCTCTACAACTACCTGAAAGGACATTGTAGAGAGGTTGGTGCTGGTCTCTTCTCACAGGTAATTAGTGACAGAACAAGAGGGAATGGCTTTAAACTCCAACAGGGGAGGTTTAGACTGGACATTAGGAAAACATTTTTCACAGAAAGAGTGGTCAGACAGTGAAATAAGCTGCCCAGGGAGGTGGTGGAGTCACCATCCCTGGATGTGTTTAAGGGTCGTTTGGATGAGATGCTGGGGGATATGGTGTAGGGGAGAACTTTGTAGAGTAGGGCTGATGCTTGGACTCGATGATCCCAAGGGTCTTTTCCAACCTGAATGATTCTGTGATTCTGTGAACCGGTGTAATGAAAACGAATCAGTCACTTTTAAAAAACAAACAAGCAAGCAAGACACACAACAAGAAAAAATGCAAAACCAGCAACTGATGAGAAGAAGGATAATATTTTTCTTATCTTTGTTTAGAAAACATGTTTTTTTCTAACAGTTTGTAAATCAAGTTTTCATCCTTTTTGTGTCATGTTAGGAATGATGATCCTAGATCTTCTCTGCCATGATCAAATAAAATTTATGCAAAACAGACTGTCTACAAAAAAATCCATGCATCTCTTTGATGCTGTATAATTGGCTAAAAAGAAATTAGATTCAAGCACTGAATTCATAGGAAGTGATTTCTTCTTAGAGATCTAATGAAATTTGAATTTTATATATACTCTACATGATTTAATTTGAGATTAAAAAAAATGCAATACCCTTAATGTATTCTAGTTATATCTAGGTATCTGATGCAAGAGTCTTGCTCTCTTGCTAAGGTTGTGAGTCCGTGTTTTAAACAAAATCCTTCCACAACTGAAAGGTTCGTATGTCCCCATAAATTCCATGGACACTCCAGAAACATCTGACAGCACAAAAACCACTGCAGATTCATTCAGTAAAGTATGGCATACTCCTGTATGCATCTTAAAACTTCACTGGAAACAGTACCTAGTAGGGTCCAGACCTGGCTGAGAATATAAATCAAACAATTTGTCATAAGTCTCTTAATTACTAGCCAATATAACAATTCAAGAGAAGGATTTATGGAAATGTAAAACTAGGTCTACACCATATAATTAGCATATACAGACATTTTATTTTTGTCATTTCTGCAATTTACATGAAGCTTTATAGCCATATTTTATTCTTTAGCTGGCTTCTTCTCAGCTTACTAGAAAAGCTGCTTGATACTTCCAAACCAGATAGCATTTTCTTCAATCAAGTCATCAAGATAATATTTATCAAGTAGTCTCAGTTTTCACTCTTCCTCACAACTTCTTCTTAAAAATTTTTTCTTTCTTCTTTGTTTTTCTCTTTTCTCTCTGAAACTGTTTCTGTACAAGGAAAATAAAAGTTTATGTGCAAACACTTACTGAAAAATTGCAATCTACTGCTGCATAACATGGAGGCAAAAGATGTTATGGCTACTATAATTCACAAGCTAAACTTTATGAACAAGGGGGATCCACAATAAAGTCAGGTTGGCTTTGAGGTCAATGCACTGATTTACACAACTGAAATTATACAGACATAAGGAAGCATTCTATTTTTTTACCACTAAATTGTTTGGGTAGAGTGAGATCTCCTGAGAGATTTATGCAGAGCCATATCTCTAGCAAGATGAAAAGAGCGTGCTGTCCTCAGAATCAAAGCCAAGGAAAAAGAAGGAAAAATAAGCAGCAGAAAGGACAAAACACCCCATCATTCATGCAAGTACTATGAACTGAAAGGAATTTCCAGAGCTTTCAGCAAGATCTGTAATACATAAATATATATGTATATATTCTGAGCCATAACATTTTTTCTGGTTTATTTAAATCAAGTCATAATTTTTCATATTTCTAAAAATATTTATTATTTTTCTAAATAACATATTTGAAAAATTTTATATATTAAATAATATATTAGAAATATTTTTTCTAAATAATATATTAATTTTTATTTAAAAAAAATATAATAAGTTTAAAACCTTCTCAAACATATAGTTTGTCAGCACAATAATCCTGCAACTGATTATTAAGCAATATATTACAGCAGGGATACAAGTTCTTATTTCAAGCTGTATTTCATTTGAACATTGTCATTTGCCACAATATTTTGAGACCAAGACTCCCTAAAAGCCTGTACAGAACCTTATCAGAGACCCTGATAAAGGACTAGCTTTCAGTTTAGTGCTGGAGCCTTGAGAGTTCTTTTCATAAACAGGAAAAGCGAGAGTGCAAAGGAGTAAGATAAAAGGCACCTCACCAAAACATTCATAATATGTTGATGTAGCTTTACAGATCTGTATTGCACCTTTCATTATATTTTATTTTGTAGTCCTCATTTTTTTTCCCCTTTACCTGGTATTCTTGACAGCATATTTGAGGAATGAATTTTTGAAAGACAGATCTTCCTTTGTACCTCCATTTCAGTGGTCACAAGAAAATCTGCACTTCAAGGTGCTTGATGGTAAGTATAAATCAGACCGTTTGAGCTGCAAATTCCCTGACTTGCACCACCAATGTATTTGGAAGGAAAAAAATGCAAGTACAAATTTAGAGTGAAAAGACAGGTCTCAGCTCTTTAGAAGATGTGCCAGAGAGAATAAATGTATAATTCCTTTTGTACAACACCCAACAATACACACTGCTGCCACATTTTTAAAGTACTGTCCTTTGAAAATGCATCTTCTGATAACCTACCCCAGAAATAAACTACACAGAAGCAGAGCCAGGGAGGGAGAGGGAGGTTCCTGAATTAAATTCCTCTTTGTATTATCTGCTTAAGTGTATAATTAACACTTCTGCCAAATGAGGCTTTTCTGGATCTTGGTTAGGTGTTCCTGGGGTTTGTTTTGTTTGGTTTTCTGCAGGTTATGCACATGAAAATGCATAATTGTAGAAAGATATAAATACAGTAATTAAGTTTAGTGGATGAAATTCAGCTTGAGGTAGCAGGCTGGCAGAACCCTTTCTGCACCAGTTAATCCTCATGTTAGAGCAATGACAGAAGACACTAATGGCATATCTGTTTAGGATTTGTCACATGCCTTCACAGCCTGGCAAGGATTCCTATCTGTCACAGGTATGCATGCATGAAAAATGGCAGTGGGTGGGGTAACCAGATCAATACTTTTGCAGACCATATCAGAAAGTAAACTAATTTCCAGACAGATGACTAGAACAGGAATTGTGGATGCCCCATTTAAACAGTACGGTGATCAGAGTAGTGCATGATCCTATCTGAAGTAAAATTATTTCTAGAACCTGTGAGAGGAGTTTCCCCATACACGTAATTGGCATGTATATATAGTATTATGCATAACAAGTAATATACATATGCAACTCATAAGTTAAAGTTCTAAAGCCCAAAATTGTGGCTGTTCATTTTACCCCTGTCTGTGGAGAAAGTTGCTCATGTCTAACATTTCAGAGAACAGTGCCTTGCCTTACCAAGGCTTTGGGCAATGATATGACTTCTGGTATTTTTTAGAGAGTCCTATGTACCAGTCTTGATCTATAGTTTTCTACTGGCTTCTAATATGAATTAATGGCCAGTCTGCTCTTCGTGGAGACAGGGCACTGTGGAGACAGTAAAATCACACATAAAAGCACACAGTGACGGGAAGGGAAAGGGTGGAAGGACCAGAGCACCATACCATCCTGAGAACAACCAGAAGACCTGAATTAGAATAAGGAAGGAGGATGGGAGTCATTGCTTCCTCTCTGGACCAAAAACTCAGATATGCCTCCTTTTATTTAGAAACAACGCTCCATCTAGTTGTTAAAGTAAGTCCTGGAAGCTGCTGAGCTCCTTCAGGCTCTGATTTCTTTACTTAGGGATTGTGCTGTCCACCTTTATAATCCCACTTTCTGTTCCTACAGTTACAATATTTTATGCCTGAATTATAAAAAACCCCCACCCTTATTCATATGCAAAGACAAAAATGCAAGAAATTTGCATTGATATTATGTCTCCAGCAATGAAAACTTCTAAACACTGTAACTGCTTGAACCAGCTGGATGTGGATTATTAACATATCCTTCTATACAGCTGTCTAGAAACAGTTTGGCAGTTTTAGAAAAAGCCATATTTACTTCTTTTCTGAAAAAGTACTTTTAAGCAAACTTTTCCTAATATTGATCATGCTGCAATATGAAGATATATCGAGAGGGAGATGGAGCTTTTACCACACCATACAGCAATGGTCTTTTTTATACCATTGAATTTTCACTCATTTTTCTCATATGTATCTATTTTGGCTGATAAGGACTTATGCTGTGTATATTCTGGGCAGTGAAAACTTATGTATATGTGTGCTTTCACATATTCTTCTGAGTATGTTTGCTTGGTTCTTTCAGTCCAAACACCATGATAGTCGATAGACATGGACAAAAATACAATAGGTATTCGTAACTACCATCTTCTGATGCTAATATTTTAAATCTAACAGTATGTGAGATGACAAAAAATACATTGCTGACTTAGCAACTATCATTATTTTTCCCTCTACCAACTCGAAGTAAAATGGAATGATGTTTACACATTGAAAGCAGAGTATTATGACAGTTTAGGACAGCACCATGAATTTGTGATGTATTCTTTGGCTTCTAAATTGTAATCTTAATTCAACCCAGACTGCAAAAGTGAAAAATTCAAGAAATCTTCTCCTTATTTCGCTTTTCATGAATGTCATTGCTATCTAGTTGGAATTCAGGCTTGGCATAATATAAGATTTATTTGCATATGGTCTACTTTGGCTGAGAAGGACTTATCATATGTACACTTCAGGGTAACCAGAAGTACCATGTGCACAGTTCAATTCTGTATGTTCAGCCCTGTTCATTAACTAGGACTTAATGAAATATTAAGATAGACACAGCCCTCTTGCTCTTGAAGTGTAAGCAGAAACTTCTATTCAGGATGTTCTTTTTAGAGATGCCATAAGAATCCTACAGGCATCAGCCACCATGTCTTGCGACAGATCAGCACTTCCACAAAGCTGAACATAAAGGTCGAATTAACTACTTGGTTTTAAACTATTATTAGTATTAATTGCTTCTGGTCCATGCTTAACAACTGCTAAGGGACTGATGTGAAGTAATATGCTAGTGTTAGCCTTAACTCCTTCACAGTCTTCCACAATGCAGTTACCTCAGTTGTGTGGCTGGCCAAAAAAGGATTAAAGAAAGATGTTTTCATTTAAAAAAAAAATTTTCATTTTTAAGTGTTATTCACGAACCTTATGAAGTTCAACAAGGACAAGTGTAAGGTCCTGTGAAAACATAATCCGGGAGCGTAGCACAGAATGGGATCTACCTGGATGAAGACCAGCTCTGTGGAAAGGGACCTGGGGGTCCTGGTGGACATTAAAGTCAATATGAGTGAACAGTGTGCTGCAGTGGCAAAGAAAGCCTACAGGATGCTGAGTTGCATGAACAAGGGCATCACCAGCAGAGATAAAGAAGTCATTATCCCATTCTACTCAGTTCTTGTTAGGCCACGCTTGGGATACTGTGTTCAGTTCTGGTCCCTGCTATACAAAAAAAGATGTGGACAGGCTGGAGAGGGTCCAGAGGAGGGCTACAAAAATGATCAAAGTGCTGGGAAGCCTGCTGTATGAGGAAAGGCTGAGAGAACTGGGTTTGTTCAGCCTTGAGAAGAGAAGGGTTAGGGGAGACCTTGTCACCATGTTCCAGTATTTAAAGGGTAGCTACAAAGAAGATAGAGACCTCCTTTTTACACGGAAAAGACGAGGGGTAATGGCTACATGTTACTCCTGAGGAGATTCCGATTGGACAAAAGAGGAAAGTTTTTCATGAACAGAACAATCAGCCACTGGAATAATCTCCCCAGGGAAGTGGCAGATTCCCCAACACTGGACACTTTAGCTGCACAGGTTGCTGGGACATCTTGGCTAGACCATGCTTTTGTCGAGAAAGGTTGGACGAGATGACTGTTGAAGTCTCTTCCAATCTAGTAGTCTCTGATTCTATGATATGATTCTATGATTCATTTACTACAGTAAAGGACATCTCAATCTTGAGCATATTTTCAGCAAGAAGGAAAATGAAAAAAAAAAATAAAAAAAAATATTATTTTATTATAATTTTAGAATGAATCAAAACATTAGTAGTATATGAAACTGACTTCATAAATATTTCAAATAATTAGAAGTATTGTATACCATAATATAAAATAAATCAGAGTGGCAAGGAATGCTTAAGAATTTCAGTTTTGGGGGAAAATGTAGAAAATCCAGCCAGTTCTTCTGATTTGAAATTAACAGCTCTTTAACATGAATTGATAGAATTTCTGATGATGTCAAAATCTCAGTTGACAAGAAGCTCACCGAGGCTCAAGTACTCTCTTATCCCTAACACTGGTCACTCTCGTGCACAGTTAAGCTTCTCAGGCAGAGCGCTTTGCACTCTCATTACTAAGACTGCAACTGTAGTGCACATGTAGTGCATAAGAGGACTTCGTTTTCTAGCATTGAAATCTGGCACATCCCTTGGGCATGAATTCACTTCTGAAAAAGGAGAAAAGAACATTTCTTTTCCCATTATTCTATCATTTTAGGCACTTAAAGATGCTGCTGAGAAGCAAAATTGAAAGCCGCTAGCAAAGATGATGAAATGTATCCTTACATACTATATTTTTTAAACTTACATTAAAAATATCCTTAACAATAATATAAATTTTATAAGACTAATCACTTCTCAAAGAAAAACACAGGTGGGTGGGATGGGTCACTGTATAATTTTGTGTATACATATATATGTATATACATAAATAAGTGTATATGCATGTACATATGTATATATATGTGAGTTTGAATATGAACTGTATAATTTTTTTGAGTGGGAGCTGACATTGATGGAGATTAGCGAGAACTGCCTTTACATACATATAAACTTCAAAAGATTTTTTTCAATCTGTATTATGCTAAGCAATAGGCAAAAGGGATAATTCCTTCACTTTAAATAATGTATTTCTACCTGCTTTAGTTGGCTTGTGCCATCTTCTTGTTGAAAGAATAGTGACATATCACCTTACTCCTGTTCTACTGCTTCACTCTAATGAGGCTGGGCAGATCTCATGAATTCTGAGGATAAATGAAGCTCTGAAAAGTATTTTTTTTTTGCATTTGCAAGACTAGATTGAGTTCATGACCTTTCCCCATCCAACCCCCAATGTAATTTAAACCCATTTATTCCCTTTCCAACATATGTTTCCACTTACAGTAGATTTTCTAGAAAATGGTCCTGGGTTCTAAAAAACAGCATGCATGTGCCTTCATATGGAGATAGATATACAATTTAAATGAACTTAATGAACTCTCATGGCTGAGATTTCTAACTCATTGTGTGGGAAATCATACAAACATTTATCTTCATAATAAAGTATTCTACTCTGAGAAATGTCTTTTTCTCCCTTTCCCTTTCCCTTTCCCTTTCCCTTTCCCTTTCCCTTTCCCTTTCCCTTTCCCTTTCCCTTTCCCTTTCCCTTTCCCTTTCCCTTTCCCTTTCCCTTTCCCTTTCTTTCTTTTTCCTTTTCCCTTTCATTCCCTTTCTCTCTATTCTTCTTTTTTTTTTTTTTTTTTTTCCCATTTTTCCTCTTTTCTTTCTTCTTTCTTTCAGTGTTGCCAATGCGACTTTTATTCTGACTTTAGCATTGGGAAATAGGCACTGGAAATTACCTGCTATCTTTCAGCTGCAGTCACTCTGTTAAGAATAATGGTGGAGAATGATGGAGCAAATAGCTGTAGCATCTCAGCTGAGTTGTTGTTATGATACCAGGAAGCTTGAGGGATCAAAAATAGACAGTCCCAGCTAAGGAGATAAAAGCCTTTTTACAAATAGTATGTAAGCAAAGGGAGGAAGTTTAAATGTCCACCGGGGATCTTCTAGCTCTGTTTGCAGATAGGAGCTCCACAGGTTTGATTAATTATGGTGTGTTATAGTTTTGGTGCAAGGGTAATCAGTACTTATAGAAAGAGAAATGACAATACAGTATTCCCTAAAGGCTGCTGGTGCCACTGCATAATTATTCATTACAGAATAAAAGGATAAGGGAGATGTATTTCACTGTGAAAAGATGGTGGTATGCTCTGCATTGAAGGCAGTTTTTCTTCTCTACAGGTCATGTAAACACAAGTTTTACTTTTATGAAGGAAAAATTATCTGGACTACTGAGTAATCTTATTTCCAACTCCCAGGTGATGCAAATTTTGCACAAGCAAAATGCAAACAAAAGAGCAAAGCTGAAGTCAGATCATTAGCTATTTTGGATTTCCATTCCGTACAAAAGGCATAAGCAATCCGTAGGACAATGTGCGAAGACCAGAACCCCCAAATGAGAGATCAAGAATTTCAGAGGCATTGATTCTACTGAATGTTCTTCCAATGAACTTCTAATGAATGCTTAATGAATTTTTAACTGTTTGTTGGTTCATTTTGTGTTGTTTTTGTTTTGGTTTTGTTTTGTTTTCCACAGTGACAGAGTTTCAGGAAGAGAAAAAGCTATTCTATTTTTGGATTTTGGACAATGCTTTCTGCAAAAGCACTATCCATTTTAGAGATATTTGAATCACCTTCAAGCATTAAAAGGAACTGAAACTGAGTCTTTCTTCTCTTGGACAAACATTCAAGTCACAAAACCTTATATAAATTGCTATAATCCCTCCCTCATGTAAAGGAAGGATCTTTTTCCCATACTGCACATCCTTCTCTATTAGATAAGATTAGATATTGCCTGCATTTTGGAAAGACAGAACTTCAGTGTTCCTTCAGAAAACAAAAACAAGGGGGGGGGGGGAAAGGCAAATGATAAAGAAATGGTCATCTAATTGACATCCTCAGGAAAGATAGCTGTGAGATCTAAATTTTTCCTTCCCTTCAGTGTTTCTACCGGTTAATGCTAGACAAATTTATTTTTAGATGTTATATTTTGATTTTTGTGAGAGCTAAATCTTCCCTGAGGGTCTGTAAATGCTTAACATAGGGTTCTGGACTTTCTTCTGTGAGTCAGAGTAGGCACTGCAGTGTTTGGACTTCTAGCAGTAAAAGCTCTTGTATGACATCTAATTCTATATCAGCTGTTCTGTATCACAATGGATATATCTAACCAGTTGGACTAGATGACTTCTGGAGGTACCTTCCAACCTCAACCATTCCATGACATGCAAAAAAACCCAGATTGCAGTTCAGATCACTGGTCTGAAGTGGAGACAAAATCTAAAATTACATAACTTAGCTGAATTTTCGAATCTGTAATATCGGAGATTAGCTAAAATGTATGTAATTCATCTCTTATTCTCATTCTATTACAATGCAGTACCATGACTACCCCTGTTCTCAAAAAGCATCACTTCTAATCCTGCTATATAAAGCAGAACAATGAGGGACTATATACATCCATTACCCAGCTGATCTGTTGAGTGTTTAAACTAATTCTTAGCAATCTTGAGAGAAAAAAACCCCATGATTCCTCTTGTCTTTGCAGGAATGAATTGGAGCAGACAGATTGAATCTACTGCCAAGGTTAAATTCTTTATTTTCAAAGACACCAATTATTTTGAGCACAAATGCTTTAATTATCTCAAGCAGGCAATTAATAAGTTGAATTCAAAAAATCAGGCACCACTATGAAACTGTCCAGCATTCAAATTCTTTTCTCCTTAAAGGCATAAAGCATGAAATCTTCTAAAAAGGTTTCTCAGCTTCCATTTTCATAGCCAAATAGCTCAAGGATTTTCTAACTCTTTCTTTAACCATCATTCGAAAGAAATATGTTGACAAGAGGAAAAGCTGAGTTCCCTGGTTCATAACAAAACAGTGGTATAAAGGTAAACTAGCATGCTTGGCAGCTCTTTGGATCTATATTGTGTAAGAGCTACTTCAATAATGTGTTCCCTGCACTTGATGTATGAATATTGAGTGATTTCCCCCACAAGAGCAGACATTCTGTGCCTAACACCTATTAAATTCCAGGTACCATGCTACTGCAATACTTCTAAAAGGATTTATGTAATAAGCAGTTCAAAAAACGAAAAGAAAGTAAGAGACCAAAGCTGGCTAAGTGATGGTTGCTTGTGAATGAAACTTGGTTGCTATTTTACTGAACTGTATGTAGTCAGTTCTTCTGTTGATGACTGGATCACAAAAGAACTTGATTTCAAACAACAAAACAGTAAAGTCAGAAAAAGTGAGCCTCCGCCTATGAAGATGAACAAGTTTATGTATCAGCATAAGATGAAAATAGTCAAAATGTCCTGTGATATATCTATCCAATTAAGTAAAGTAGGACATGCAAATAAAAAATCCTTCCTGACACATAAGGTTATCTGTTGAAGTCCCATGACAGGAAATTAGGTTGCTTTTATATATTAACTTGTGTAACTACAAAGGTTTCAGATGCCATAAAACTATACAGGGCTTTTAAAGTTCAGCCTCTGCAACTACCTTGATAGTCTGAGGTAGAGAATTACACAGGTCCACTTTACCTGAGTGAAAACTAAAGTCTTTTTATTGTTCTGGTTTATTGGTATTAAGATGCAATATCCAAAATAGTTTCAACCAGGGTTAAACTGGAATTTGAAACTTAATGCAAAGCCCAAAGGCGCTAAGAGTACCTTATCGCTATATAGGGTTCAGAGATTGTATCAGCACCTCAGACTAGATACATCTGTACCTCTGAAGCCATCTGTTAATGCAAGGGGGAGAGCGAGAATCTAGGATTTACTGGGTTCTACTGGGAAAAACAAGTGCATTTGACCCCATTCTCAGCTCTGTCGCTAACCTGCTAATCTTTGATAAGTCACTTCAGACTCTCTGGACCTGTTACTCTTCAATCAACTCACTGTTTTGTTGTTGTTATTGTTTTTCCAGACAGAAAAGTTTATAGTGAATTTGGAACCAATGTCTATCTATTGGTGGGCTGAAGAGTGCAATTAGGAACGTAAATAACTTGCAACCTTAGAAAGCCAGCAAGCAAGAGGCACATAGATGAAGAAATAATGGAAAGATAACCAATTTAACTGAGATTTAAACTAAGTTATTCTGTGTCATAATGGAGTAGTCTGTGATGGGGTACCTGACAGCCGGTAATCTAACTGCATGCAGTCATACACCTGTATGTACAGTCTGTCTACTGTTCTTCCCCCTGCTCTGGGAAAAAAATTCACATATATAGCACAATTTTCTAGAATGTTACAGACATACAAGCTGGTTTAAAAAAAAGGACAAAGAAAGCAATAAAAAAACCAATCTGGTCTATTCTCATACCCTACTGTCCAGAAATTAGAGAGAAATTGGTTTTATGGTACAGTTCTCTTTTTGTCTTTGTTCATTGGTCTGTAATGCCTCCTCAGAAGAAAAAGTAGTCTGGTTTTGTAATTACACTTATTTTTCTTTTTTTTTCTCTTTTATTTTCCTTTCTTTTTTTTCTTTCTTTACCTTTCTTTTTCTTTTAACTTTTTCTCTTTTTCCTTACGCTTCACTGTTGCCTTCTCCTTGTTCCTTTTTCCTTTTTCTTTTTCCTTTTTCATTTTTTTCCTATGCTAATATGATATGGACTTTTTTTTTTTTTTTTTTTTGAAACATGGAGTCTGATACCAATACATGTAGTTTAAAATTGCATGAAATAACCATTTTCAAACTCAGATGCAGGCACAATCTCTAAATTATTTTAGGTCTGTTTTTTCTTGTACCATCTACTTGATAAAATACTGCCAGAAAAAAAATGTGGTTTTCACTTGACCTCAGACTTTTAACAATGAGTAAAGCTAGAGGGCATGGCCTAAAGTCAGTCATTCAATATGGCCGGGATATAAGGAAACATAAAAACAAGAAATCCTGAAGTACTGGAAAGATGTGAGAATGGTCAAAGGAGAACTGATCTGAATGGCAGGAATACAGGAACCTTCATTTCTAAGGACATGTAGTAAAGCTCCTATTGTGATAAAAAGGATAGAAGATTGGGATTTTGTTATGTCTTAAAATGACACTGAAAAATCTGCTGGAAACAACATGCAATTTAAGAAATGCTTTGCTTACAGTATCACATTGGTATTGTGTTTTGACCCCTGGCAGGACACTGTGACTTGTTTTTGATGATGAAAGAAGAGAATTAATTGATTTCAAAATGTAGCACTTTATACAGTTCACATTCTGGATAAAAAATATGAAAATGAAAAAAATAAATCCTTTGAAAAAATAAGGATGGCATAATCTAATTATATTCCAACGTGGCAAAGAAAGTAGCAAGGAGCACATTTGTATCTTTCTGATTTTTTCACAGTATATGAACCAGCAGCTGTGGCTCTGTGCAGTCCAACAGCACCTCCCATGCCAGGGTCACATCAGAGAATGGCAACAGGTTCCACAAGAACTAAGGATGCAGGGAAACGCAGGTCTTGACTGTGGAACAATGTGAGACAAGAGGGAAGGTGAGACTTCCTCCACTAGGAACCACCTTGTGCCCATTCTGTCTCCTTCCTTTGGAGGAACTGCTATGAACTTGACCACAGGACCTATTTATTTCTGTCTCCTGTACAAGCTTGAAACCACACATTGTCTCTCTGTGTTATCATATATCCTATATTCTTCTTATTTGTACATAACTGGTTCAAAGAATTTAGGACACTGATAATTCAGAGGAAATATATCCAAAACATTTTAAAACAGGGAATGGTGGTGCTGTATTAAATAAATATAGATGTGTTTTAAGTTTACAATGACACTGTACTTCTGTGCTGTATCTTCTGTGTCTCAGACGTGCAGAGCATTCTGGCTTACGGCAGCATATGGAGCAAAAAGTATAATCATTTACAAGACCCATCCCTTTGTGACACTGAGACTTTGGAAGAACCACTTGTTAAAATCATGGAAAGTTGTGCATGAACAAATCCCATTTGTAGCAATTAGCCTCAAGAACTGGGAATTTGCTTTACACTACTGTCTACTTCAAAGGCAACATCAACATAAATAAAATGTTTACCTGTCCTTCAAATTATGACCTTTTCAGTGAAAACAAATGGCTTGTATAGAAGATAATTCATATTCTAACACTGTGTATCTCTCTCACTCATGATCATTTCTTATAAAATAAATTTTTCCTTACTTTTTCTTTGTATTTAACCAGTTTGTTTTCTTCTGTGCAAAGCTAAAGCTCAGAGACCATAATTCATTGGACAGACCAAGTCCAACATTAGATTATGGCTGGTTTATCTTGTAGAGGCAACAATTTGGGATCATAAAGCTCCCCTAACTGGTAGATGGCTCTAAGAAATAGGGTCAAATATGGGCACTTTCTAATGCAAAGAGCTTTTGTCCCTGCCTTCCACCTGTAGATGGGATGATTTTTCTCTGTTGACTAATTCAGATTCCCACCTGTTGTTTTCAACCACCTTTACTATTCTAAAGTCTGTATACTTACTTCAGGATGGAGAAGCTATCACAACAAGGAAGGGCATTACAGAATCCCAGAAAATCTGTCTGTAATGGATCTGGAAGATTCACCTGATCTATCAATCCCTTCTGATGTAGGATCCATTATATCCATATCATTCTTGACAGATTTCTAACCTGGTCCTTAATGCTTCTGACAAAGACCTTCCTGGGCAACATATGTTACTACGTCTGTGTCATCATCATTAAAATGTTCTTCCTAATACATACCATGATTATCCTAAATCCCCTTTGAAATGTAATATGATTACTTGTATTGCTCATAGGCTTGTATTGCTCTTTTGAACAACACTCAGAACTGCTCCTGTCTTTCTATTCTGAAGAAGCTTTTTACAGAATTGAACATTATCATCATGGACCCTCTGGGTCTTATCTTTCTGGAACTAAACTATCAATGGACCTGACATAAAACCCTGAAGAGTCTAACAGAGATGTTTCAGTTCACTACTGAACACTGGACAGCACAACTTCTCATTCAATGAGATTTTCTAGACATTTTGCTTTCAAATTGCAGAAGTTTCATTCAGACTATATTTCTTACATTGCCTATGGGAATGTTACAAGAGACAGCAAGCTCCAGGTAATAAGGAAGTATAAAGAGTTAAAAGCACTTGGCCTACCCATTCCTCACCAGGAACACTGGTAAATTCATAGTGAATCTTTTTTCAATTATTAATCTGCTAAAGTTCTTGAAGACAAGGACAATTTGTTCCATTTGGAAAATAATAGTATCTACCTCTTCTATTCCTAACATGGACTAAAATCTTCAGGAGTGGTTCCTAAACTTTGTTTTCTCTAATTGTGCTGAGTACTTGTAGGAACATTTTCTTTGATAATAAGTTTAACTATTCTGACAGATGAATGTGTAATAAAATGCATACTTCTCCCTTGTTTAACTATATGAATGAATTTATAAGAAAAATTCAATCACTTGTTTTAATGTGCAACTCTGTCATCTTTAAGTCACTAGGCAGTTTTCACAGTTCTGCCTTTGGCTGTCCTGTGAGATAATGACTAAGATAACACACATACAGGGAACACCATAATGTAAAAATACCCCACTAAAGACTAAAAGCGACAATGGACAAAAATCTAGCTAGAGGGCTTTACAGGCCAATATCTACACACTGTTCAGAAAAGTATAAGCACAAGAGGTAGAGTCAGATACCTGGCAGCCGCACAATTTGTGATGATGCAATCATGTATATACTATTAGATGGCATTAATGAAAGAATTAACTCTTAGCAACTGCTACATCTTAGCTACCATAGTTAAATTTGCACCATCCTTCCTAACCCCCCCAACACAAACATGTGGCAATAATTCACTTTTGTTTTTTTCTGAAAGTGTGAAAACAAGTAATGAGAAGATAAGAGATAGAAACTCCAAATCAAGAGGGCATATATCTTTGCCTCTCTGTTCACAGAACAGGCTATTAAATAACTGAAGTGACTCATAAGCCACAACACTTGCAGTGACACCTTGCATTGGAGCTGGTTACAGTAAGCCATTCATTATCTCAGGAACAAATTGGAGGTTATGCAGCATCGTTTGTGTTGGATATATATAATGTAACTATCAGTCTTTACAATAATCAGATTTCTCAAGTGTATTCCAGCACTTACAATGACACCTTCCCAAGATTTTAATCAAAAGACTTGAAAAAGAATAATCTATTGTTAACATTGTGGATCTTGACAACTTGAAAACACTGTTTTCTTGAATTATTTCTCCTGTGAGAAATCAGAAAGGTTGAATTCTTGAGTACCATTCCCTGTTTTCTTACTTAAGGTACAACTGTTTTGATCACCTTTCACTTAATAAAGAAATACCAGATGATCCTGCATTTTGTCTTTATTAGAATATTGTTCATACTTTACACCATATAATTTTCCTGCCTTTATACATTTTTTTTTAAATTTTCAGAAAGATTGACTTCAGAGTCAAGAGTTTATACTTTACCACCAAATTTAGAACTTCTGGTCTCACCAAAATCAGCTGTGTTGAACTGCGCTTAACAGCATTGATCTGTGTATGTATTATGGAGCAAAGTTAGAAATTTACCCTCTTGGTCAAAGATATGCTGTGCACATAGCTCACTACCCTTCACCATTATCTTAAGGACAGTTTTGGCAGCTAGTAATTTAGAAGGTGTAATTGTCCTAACAGCCATGAAATGACAAATTGTATGCTACTGGCTATGACAAGTTCATCTGATTTTTTTCAACCAGGAATATATATTCCACATGTGATTTAAACAGCTAAAACCAGAAGAGTCAGGCAAATGTACATTTGAAAACTAGTCAGCTTTATCCCAGTACTTCTGCATTTGTCACTTAGCTGTTCACATCTGCTTATTTTTATAGAGTTGGTTTGGTATGTAAATAATGATTAATGATTTTTTTTTAAGTCAGTTTCTTGACAAAACACATACTGACCATAATAATAGCCTTGTTTTTCTGTGTTACTGGACAAACATTCATATGACATGTACTACTTCCCAAATAACCCTAGTGAAGTCTCCAAAGTATAGTTTCTTGCACTTTTCCTGGTAAAATGATCTTTTTTTCCCTGAAATAAAATTTCCTTGTAAAATGTAATTCTTCTTCTCTTGAAAAAGAAAGTCTGGGGACTTGGGTATGCTTCTAGAGCAGCTTGATCATTTTGTGACACTGTAAAAGGAACTGGAGCTTTGGATTTTCACTACCTGCCTGTCTGGAGTGTAGCAATGAATCAGACTGGTTTAAGATTTGCGAAGCCTTCCTAAATTGCAGATTCTTCAAACAGCTGCAATGTTTCTGCTTTAGTTACACTGCAAGGCTGTCTAGACTGAGTATCAGCAATCCCAGTACCTTGCTGTGCACATGTTCTGCCTGCAGATTGTACTACATCATGCACAGAAGTGGTCTTTGACATCTCACCAGCACACCATCTATGTCTTTGCTATTTGTCAAGGATAAGAGTCCTTTGCATTGTGTATGAAGTTGCAGCAATCTAATATGCACAAGTATTTTTTTAGAGCTTTTTCTTTAGCCACTGGCAGCAAGTCATTCCTTCTGAATATGAGCATGCAAAGTCACAGCATCAGTTAATGTGTCAGCAGTGTATGCAAGAGCATTGGAGAACCATCAATCCTGTACCTGCATTCTGCAAAGTAAATATAGTGCATGATTTATTATGTCTGATTCCCCATTCTTTCTCCCTCACTTTTGAGCCACTATGCCTGACTCTGCATCTCTAGCTTTTTAATTCTAAATTTCTAATAGTCATGCTTCACTCTAAAGGTTGGTAGGAGAATTTCAGTATTTAGGGAAAATATGTAAGGTTCAGTACTGTATAGTAAATCTACATTTCATCACAGTCTTAGTCTATGTTTGCTATCACCAGTCAAAACATCTTCTGAAAGGATGCAAAACCAAACCCCTGCAATCTCTTAATGTCAAGCACTATCAACTTCAAAAAAAATAATCTTAATTAGCGGTGTATTTATTTTTTGGATAGGGCTTCACTTGTGACCATAAACCAAGAATACCTTGGTAATACCCTAATATGTAACTCGACTCATGTTCACTTAGGAAATTCCTTTACTCAGCAGCCCCTCACAAAGTAAATTTATTTACTTTATTTACCAAACACCAATTCACTACTAAATTTGGAAGTATTTAGTATTTTCTGACTGGCTACAAGCAACAAAGAAAAACATACCTGGGGAATGTGTGCTAATATTCAGTTATGATTTTTTAAATATTTTTTTTAAGACCTGAGTTGTAGAAGTTGAACACATATATGTGGACTACCACATTTCATTCTTAATCATATTATGATGGAAATATATGGTGCCTTAAAAGAAGTATTGCTCTTACTCTGTTTTCTCCTGACTCTGACTGAATTTAATACCTGACAAGTGATTGAATGCAAATAACAGTTTGTATTAAAAATAATGCAATTTGCTGTGCAGTCTTTTTATCTTTTTGATGGATACAAGTTAATATTATTGTGTAATTTAAATCTTTCTTTCTAGCACAAAGAGTAAAGTACCAGTTACTCAACAAAATTCACTAGACTGATACTATTCTAGAGGTATTTATTTTTTTCTATGGAATATTCACAGAGATAGAACATCTTTCCTACCAGAAAAGAATACCAAAATATCACCATTCAATAAGAAAAGCAAGGAGTACTTGTTGTTTCTTGTTTGTGACATGGATCCTGGTAACCATTTATCTCTGATATGTCAAATTTTGATTCTGCTCTGTACTGACGACATAAACCAAGCACAGATCCTCTCTCAACAGAAAGATTGGTGAAGAAAACTCTGCAAGTCACTTAGGATGGTATTCATCTCACTTAGCTTCAGACATCTACATCTGAGTTAATCACTGCATACTCCCTTTACAGTCAGTGGAGAGAAATAAGCAGTTTTAGGATGCAATTCATCTGTCCTATTCCAGATAGCTACTTTAGGATAGAATCAATCACCTTTTCAGGCTGTCTTCTTTTCACTGTTGACTATAAAGCTAGTCCACAGGGACTATATCAGATGTAAACATCTGCCTTGTCAACATTTACGTTTGACAAGGTAAATCTTGCCATGAGATATAATGGGAGAACTGGTTACACACCTGTGGCACACAAACTGAGGTAAAATAGCCTGTACATGTGTGGGAGTAGTAAGTTTGGCTCTACTTTCATTTTAGCTTTCTCAGTCTACTCTTCTGGAAACAGAAGGTGAAGTTCTAACTCAATGTGAGTGTCTGTAGCAAGTTATCGTGTGAACTACGCACCAGGAAATGTCATATATGCATTTTAATTCTGTTGCACATAGGTTTACACATGCAACTTCTCAAGTGGAAACCCCCGATGAAAAACAAAAGGGGCTTTGCTAACCATGCTCCTCCTTATCCAAAATCAGGACCTGGTCAATCCTGGCACAGCATGGCAGGTGTCTCAGCTGCTGGAATGCTGTGCTTGGCCATTGTGGTAGAGGAACAGAAGTGGAAGAGCATTTGGTTCAATGGGAATCTGAAGACTGTTATGTTTCCCCTGTCTTGTCAGTTCTCTGCTGACTGGGCACCCAGAAACTGCTAGAACTTGAAGGCAACAGTGTGCGTTATAAAAGCAGATCAAAGCTAATAGATTGTTCCTCTTGTTTTGAAATGCTATCCCATGCATTCATGGCTCTGATTTTGCATAAAAAGATGAAGGAGCTGTGTTTCTTAATTAACTGGAGAAAAAAAAAGAATTAGGCAATATCATTTGCATGAACAACATTCTCTACATAACCATTTCAGTTAAAATCCATTAATTATTGGTTGAGAGAGTCATAGATTGCTGTCACCCTTTGCATACAAACAAAAAATTTAATGTTCCTCAGTCAAAAGCTCAGTCTTATACCATACAGCATTGCAATTTAGATCAGAAAAGTGAAGGGAGAAAGGGACTTCTAAAATGCAAGGTGCATGTACACTTGTTAGCAAAGTTTCTGCTCAAGTGCTTCATATGCCACTGGACCAGTATAATACTTGAGTGACAGGAAACTCCAGAAGGCAACTCAAATACTGGATGGGTACCTTCTGAAGGTACCCATGAGTGCAGCTATACCTGCCAAGATGTACTATGGTACCCTCTGCCATCCTGTCCTAGTGTCTGCCCAGATCAGGTACTCATGGAATATATCATAGCTCCTATTTCTGGTATAAGCTTGTGCTTTCTCTCCATAAAACCTGTACATGGCTGACTGTACAGTTTATAAAAAAAAAAAAAACATCATATGCCTACAGCACAAGAAGGTCTCACACCTGAGTTTTATAATGCAAATATATCTTATTCATTTCCTATTGACCCATTACAGAGTCTACAGCTTCCCGTTTCATGAAATAAATGTCCCAATGAATTGAGATGAATCTAAACTTTGTAGGATGTAACTGTGGTGTACAGGAGGTGTTTTTGGTTTCAAATACTTCTGACAGGGGCCAGAGGTCCATCTTTTCTCTTTGTAAGAAAGGAACACTAGGATTTGAACCTGGAAACATTGGTCAGAAAAGTTACACGAGTTCATAGCATCATTCAAAGTGAAGCAAGTGTCAGCAATGGTAGATCATAGGAAGAGTTGCTACCTCATAAGCTCTAAGACACTAACATGTTTTGATCAGGAAGAATCTCAAACTGCTTTTGGAATAAAATGACTGAAAGTACTGATTTCAGAATGGCATTCTCAGTGTTTCACTGGCACAAAGATTTGGATCACAATTTAACTGTGCTATTTTTGGTCTTTCACTGCAAACACTGGTATTAAAAATGTCACTTTTTGAGTGGCATAATTTTGTTTGGAGTCCATTATTCTGTCACCATCTCTCTGTCTGCATAGAGCTTTTGAAAAATATCTCTTTCATCCTCCTATTGGCCATAAAAATGTTCTTCTTTTGAAAATGTGAAATCTGGGCAGTAACCTACACAGGAGCTTAGCGGCTTTTGAGGGAGGGCGTGGAGTTTTCCATAATGTTCAGAATGGGAGAATCACAACTAAGCTAGATAATTTGAATTAATATCTAGTTTCCACTTTTTTTTTTTTTTGAGCAGAGAGTCAAGAAGTGTTAGAGTCTATTATGTACATAATCCACTTTTTCGTAGAAGGATTTAATGGTAGGATGGAAAAGCTTCACATACTGGTGTTCTAAGGCTGCATAATTACAGACTTACCCAAGGGGCCAGAATAGCTCTGCTTTAGCCCAAGAAAGGAGTAATAAATACACATATATATATTTTTAAAATTAACTAATTGTTAAAGCCTCAGAGACCTATGTGGATTCATAAGTAAATCTATTTTATCCCACACCATGAAAATAAATATTACTTATATTATTATGTTTTCATGAAGGCACACAATTAAGGTAGATACAGAAATGGGACAGATTCTTGATCTCACACTTTGTGTTGCTTTAGTAGCATAAATGGTCTATAAAGTCAGTTTAACAAAGCAGATGAAGATTCTCTTGAGGAGAGGGAATATGAAATGGAAATATGCCATTTCTCTTGCAATACTGATTGGATTATAGCAGCATGGTTCAGAATGCTGCTGTGTTACACTGAGCTCTTTGAACATAATGGCCCTTTGGAATTAGACTCACAAAATTAGGTCTGGAATCAGCCCCAGGACTGCTATACAATAATAGGTCCTTTATGTCTTCCCACCTGTGTCCGGCATATATGGGCGCAGCTGAGAAGCTGAACCAATGTATTTAACAAATTATTTACACCACAGTCTAATAAAAAAGCAAACAGTCACCATGATACAATAATCAGATACTCCTTGATTATGTCTGAACTGTGTGCGAACATCAAGTTTGGCTACACATGTCCCAATAACATATAGATAAGGTACTCATTTGGGAGATAATTTTTTTTCCGTTGCCAGATGGATTTGCTCATTGCCTTTATTCCATCACCAAGGCAGCCTTTACTGGTCTGAGCTACTATGAAGAGTAATATATTCTACATCTGACTCAATCAGGCTTTTGATCTTTGCCTGACTGCAAGTATACAAGATGCGGGCAATTACAAGGGTTCGTAGAAATTTGCATTTGGGGAAAGAAATGCAGATTGTGACTGTTTCTAATGTTTTCCGCAGCTTATGTGACAAGCCCCTCAGGAAACAGTGTTTTGGATGCTAACTCTCTTGTTACCATATTAATTGCCTTTGTCATGACAGTTTTGGCATCTGAAAATGGCTGGGAACATGCTGTGCTCCTCAAGAGACCAATCAAGGGCAGGGGAAATTGGTTTATTGGTTCCCAAAGCAGCCTACGCTAAAGGTGCTGCTATTCAAGCATAGTTTTGAGTCTCCTAGCTTGAATGAGGAGCCAAAGACACTTCAGGCTAACAAAAACAGAGCTTTCGTTTAGAATAGTGAAGAGGAAACTGATAAGTTTATTTCTCTGCCAGCATGACTTCTGCAGTTAGCTTTTGTGTGCAAATCTGTGTGCCACAGTACAGAGGGTGGGACCAGGAATCAAGGTTGCCAGAATCCAGTGAGGTCCTGGACTTCCCAGGAAGGATCCTGAACATCTTCGGTTTTAAATGAACTTTGGTTAAGCTTGCTGAAGCACATACTTTCAATCAAAATTTTCCCTGTGATCAAAGCACACACTGTCACAAGGACAGGCTGCAAACTGGAAGACAGGGATCAAGGGATAAATATCAGGGAATAAATAATCATGAATGGTATTTTAAATGATGGTGAATTTATAATGTAAGAACAAGGAGATGTTAATTTCTGGTTAATTTCTTTCTTTGAGAAGAATGGCAAATCTCTTTTATGCTGTAGGTGATAGACTGTAGGTGGTAAAGGGATGGGACAGGATGGCAGGTGGTGGGACAGTGAGGAGAAACTGAAAGACAGAGAACATAAGGAGAGAAAGATCACATGCACATTAAAAAGCCAAAGAAGCTGCCACAAGAAAAAGAAAGGAAAAAAAAAAAAAAAAAAAAAAAGCACCTGATTCCATCACTCCTGTATATGCCTGGAAAATTCAGATTCAGTAAAAATTTAGTGATACAGCAGAATTAGATCTATAATGTTAAATAAGGGAAGAGAATCCTTTCAGCATGAACTGCAGAAGATATATAGAAAGTGTGCAACCTGACCCTATTATCTTTCCTGTGTCCCAACCAGACAGGGAAGACATATTTTGAGTTTTTGTTGACATAAACAAAATCATTTTTTTGAGACTTAGTGAAGTTACTGAAATGTTAATGCTGTCGATCCAGAACAGTAAGCTTATTACAGACAGTTTCAGTGAAGAGGGGGGGGTAGGGTGGGGAGAGACACTTAAAAAACAGCAAAGAAGGCTGTCTTGATTAGTAGTTTGGTGTAGGCGGAAAGTCAGGGAAGAAACAGAAAAAAGTCTTTTGTTTGATTTTTTTTATTTGTTTCTTCCTGTTAAATAATCACACACCATTCTCGGTCCTTAGACCTAGCTGGTCAAAACGGGTGGGTGGAAAAAGAGTATAGGAAGGCTGTGTCCCTGTCCTCTCACATTGCACTTAGCCACCACAGCAGACTCTGTTATGAAAGTCTGCTGCACTGGGCATCCCCTGTAACAGCAGTTCGCTTATCTCCCTCACAGTATTCATTCATGCTAAAGCTCATGCATCTTTACATACACACACCAGAGGTCACAGAATACATCTTTTATGTCCTGAAGCCCTTAGCAGAAGCTGTAAGTGTTTCCATAATGTTGACATGTCTCAGAATAGCATAGAAATCTGCAGAAACACGATAGGGAGCACTGTGCCTATAGAAAGATAATGCAATATTTTACAAATGGTAACTTTTACAGCAGAAGTTAGCCCTAGCAAGAAATTGAAAGGGATGAAGCAAGGAATTATGCAAGACACTTCCTGTTCCCTTCTTCCCCTTATTTAAATGATGTATTTTTGCAGCAAAACAGAGGCTGTGAGTCAGGGAGAGGCACCAGGATCAGTAGGACTTAAGTGTGAGCATCAGTACGTCATGACAGATTTTGAATGGTGTTACATCTATTATTCATTGCTTACTCACATCCAAGTCTATAGTTAAGGGAAGAGATTTGACAGCCAAGACATGTACGTAAATTGCCCATCAGATGATATAATCTACTACTGAGGGAACATTTCAAAAGGCCCAAAATATGACAGAAAACATAATACACCCTGCATGCTAAGTACATAATTGTCCAAAATGCATGCTCTGAACTTTACAGCCCTTTTCATTTGCAAATTTCAAGAATTCTTGGGAACTCACAGAACACTATATGAATTTTCAAAACAGGCAACACTTCTTCAGAGAGTATCCCAGCAGTGAAGAGACTCCTGGCAGCAGTGTTCAAGGATTTGTCAGGAGAAGAGTTAGATAGGAATAAATCCAGCTCTAACTACTTGTAGATTACAATGCTACCAAGACACCAATGTTTCTGCAGTAATTTTTGTTCAAGGGGATCTCAAATTGTGTCTTTCCTAGGTAGTTACACTGATGAATTTAGTTGCATTTTGTAACACTACTAGCAGTACCCATTTTCCTCCTTTTTTTCCCAGCTGAAAAATAAACAAGATTTTTTGCCTTGAACAGACATTCTAGGATAAATATAAAAAATCTGATGTCCTTGTTGTTTGATACAGCATAGAAGAAAATAGTTTCTTACAGCTATAAAAAAACTATTACGAGAAACAGTTCTTTGTCATCTATGACTTGGCTCTTATTCCAGCTCAGTAAAAATATAGTTTGGTTCTTCCTCTTCCAAAGAGATCAAAAATGGCTTCCATTTTTTCCACCTGTATTTCTTTTTCACCTGTCCAGAGAGCACTGCTCAGATGGCACTAAGTCTTTTTCATCTCTAGTTTCTAGTTTCATTGGTACTCAACCTATGCGAATTTGTACATAATATAAGGCGACAATTAAGTACAGAGAAGAAGATATTTATTTTTCTTCCCTGTTGGAGCAAAACCACCTGCTTCCCTGCATTATTTAGGCCCATAGAACAATAATATCAAGGACAGTGGTCCAACTACAGTTTTCACAGATCCCAGTTAGTGAGTTCTTATGTTCTCTCAGTGTCACTATGATACAAATAATAATAATGATAAAATCAATGGTCATCATCATCATCATCATCATAGAGAGGAGGAACTGTGGCATCTTTTGATTTATTTTTTCCATTTAAGTAAATTATTTTCTTCTTAGCATGACAAAAAAGGAGAAGAAATATTCTTTGCCATATTTAGCTAGGAGATCTTACTCAATATTTAGTATTACAGTACATGATGCACCTTGTATGACAGAACTGAATTCATTAATCCATACCCAGACTTCAGAAGGAAGGATAACCAATGTATGAAAAGATTTACATTGTGCCTAGGGAAAAAGATGGACTTCATAAGAAGTAAAGAAATTAGCTTATGCATGTGAGTCAGTGCCCAGTGTGTCACTTGGTATAGCTCACCACAGAACTATGTACTCAAGGTATACTCATGAATCTTATACCAGGATTTGTTAGATAAAATGTATTTGATCCAGGGATTGGTAAAGGCAGGAGAAAAATTTCTCTTGTATCTCTTTGCAAACACTCTATGAGTCACATCTCACAACAAAGATACACTACCTGATTTCTCTTCCCTTTGGGTATCATAACAAGTGATTCTAAGTGAATAATGGGCATATTTTGAGCTTAAATAGCTTTACCAAGTTGGGGAATATCAAATATTTCAAATATTCAATATCATTTAATCAGTCTAAACTCCCAGAATTTAAAAGCAGATTACAAAGAAAATAAATGTTTCAGGCTGAAATAAGTATTTTATTCCCATAAGATCCACTTTTTTATCCCATTCATAACCTTTATACAGCTATTTTAATAACTGAATGAAAATTCAAGAGAACAATATTTTAAAACAAACAATCAACATTTTTCATGTTCATATTTTTAAACATGTTTTGGAAATGAACAGCCCAGCCAAATGAAAATAAAGAAATATTATTTTGAAAATTACTATTCTGTATTTTTTCAGAGAAAAACAATCTGTCCAAAACAATTCATTCAACTTTCTGACTTAAAACCACAGACCATGAGACAAAGACAAGGTGCTGTCACTGGCTGTGCTAGTTCAGATCCTTCTAAATATGATTATTCATGATATCTAAACAACCATGTTTCTAAATTTCTTTTACTACTATTAAATCTTTGCATGGATCTACTTTAACCACTTTTAATCATCTTTTACACAGGTTTGAAAATTAACCTTTTATACAGGCTTGAAAATTAACCTTTAGCAAAAACTATAAAAAACCCACCAAAAAAATCATTTTATACAACCTGTAAATTCCGCACTGTTGCCATAATTTAGAGTGTCTTTAGGATACAGGGTTTCTTCAGAGCTGAAACTTTTGTTTAAAATTAGAACACAAGAAGCTGTGGCTTTTTTTTTTTAAGTGAGTGAGTTTCCAAGTCTATGTTAATGTAATGTTGATTTTATGAGTCACTAACCAGCAGAGCTGACAACAGTTAATCTTAAGGAGATTCACACTGAGGCAGCACCTATGAGTCCCAGGTGAAGGTCAAACACAACAAACACAAAACAAAAGATGGACCCTGCCCTATTTATGCAATTTGACAGAATTTGTCTATAAAATAAAATTTATGCTATTCCACTGTATATTGTTTTTATATAAATATCTAGCGGTAAACATCTTGAAAAGTGGTTCTTCCACAGTGTTTACCTGAAAAAGAAGAATTTATGTAATAGCCTAAAACATGCAAACAACTGGGGTTTTTTTCAGATTTGTGTCTAAGCTTTTAAGCTGAATGAGGTACTAAACACGGGTACCCTGATTTTTCACAGCAAACACAAGACATTCTCCAAATACTGCTGTAATACGAAACTACAATGTAAGCATATTTACATCACCAGAGACTCAAACTCCTTCATTTGAATACTGTCAGTCACACATGAATCAGGATTCATTCCACAGAAATTGCTGGTGTGAAGTCATCTTAAGCAGCCTAGAAAAGGAAAGGACCCATTGCACCTAACATTACCTTCTCTGAAGCTGAGTGAGCAGCACCATATCTAGACAGTGAAGGAAATAAGCAGGCACTTCCAGAGCAAATTTCATGCCATCCTGAAATAGCTGTCCAAGACTTGTAGGATGAATCACTCTCTCTCTTGCTCACTCTTTCTCAGCTGTAGACTAAAGCCTTAACGACTAGCTTAGACTTGATCCCTAACTTTTGGGCAGCCAAAGTTAGGTGAGATGGCTCCTGTCACGAGAAAGAAGATTTTTCTAAGGGTTTCAAAAAGAAATTGAGGAACAGAGAGACCAGTGTGTGGGAATGAAAAATATTTTAGAAATGCAATGTGTTTAAATGCCAAGACTAGTCAAAAGGAAAAAGCCAGAATTATCTAGAGCATCTCACTAAAGACAGGGAAGTTTCATGGCACTTACTAGGTTTTGTGAGTGTTAGTGAAATTGCCTGAAGAAAATTCTCATATGTTGTACGATCTGCCACAGAATCCAGTATGAAAAATATTTGGCAAAATCTGGCTCATATTCTCAGTAGCCCCAGCTCAGACTTTTTCTGAAACACTACAAAGAAAATGAGGAAAAATATTTCTTCTGATATGAACTTTTTTGGAGAATAATGTCTTATATCTAATGTTTAAAAAGTATATGAAAAAATGACACCTCACCCTCTCCCACCCTCCAAAATCAGACCAGAGCTGTTTTGCATTTGTAATGCATGATTTTAAATGTCTATATAAAGGGTAAATCAGACACTACCTGTGTACTTCTTTCCAATTAAACTTGAGGACGTCAGAGACATTAAAGGCCACAGTAGAAGCAGTCTCAGCTATACCATCCATTTTATTTGTCTGCTGAAGAATATAATGTGCTCTATCCAAGAGCACTTTGTCCTGAAGTGACTAATGCTGCTACTGTAGTATATTTGGAGGACAGCATGTTAGGCATAAAGAATCAGGATCCTCAGCAAGAAGCACAGCAAGAAATCAGAGAAGTATATTCTAACCATAAAGAAGAGACAGGAGAGATGAATAGGATACAGGAACTAGGTTCTTCACTTTTGCCTTGGGAAATGAGATAGGCACATAACAGGTATGCACTCTGATAGTGGCTTAATCTATTTACAGAAGAAATACTATGGATTGGGGCACTATTTGAGGACCTGAAATGCCCACTTTTCAGATGTGTATGATATGGTAATAAACCCCAGGGATTTAGGTAAATATCCCTAAATTCTGCTGTTCATCTTTTCCGTGTTCCACCCTTTCTTTAATTTGTTGTTGTATTTTACCTGGAGATCCCCACTGTTGCATCGCAGCAGCAACAGCAGTTATCTCAAAGGAAAAGGTTTTGTAGAAGTAGACAGTCACAGAACAAGAGAGATGAGGGTTGGCACAGACCTCTGGAGGTCATCATCTAGTCCAACCTCTCCTTCACAGCAGGACTGTTGCTGTAATAAGGCAGGTCAGCATTTGGCTAGACTGGCCAAGTCTTACACAATCAATCCCAAGGATGGAGATAGCACAGCTTCACTGGGTCATCTTTCCTTGTGATCCCCTACACCCCTAGGATGATGCTTTTCCAAACATTCAGTCTGAACCTCCCAAGCCATGACATGTGTCTGTTGTCCCTTGTTTTACCATCCTCATAATCCACCCCACACCTTGTTCTTCCTTCTGTCACTCGAGCATGAACAATCTTTGTCAAGGGCTCCATGTAATCTTTTTGTTTTCTATCTGCAACAGGACTCAGTCATCCTATCACTTGTGCAACTGCTGTTAGCTTAAATAGAGACATCAGACTATTTCTGAATTGTTTAGGAGGTAAATGACCAGAAAACTAACTTTCACAGTTCAAAGTTGTTAATTCATGAGAAGCTCAGTGATGATTTGATGACCTAATATGATTTGGAAGATGAGTGTCATGCCTGCATAACAGCAGACAAACTTCTAGACTTCCTCATGCCACCTTGTAAGCGAAAGTGTACACAAAATGCTTCTGTTGTGCTTTTTAAATATACTGCTAGCTTCCTTCATCAGAAGCATGCCTTTGCCCTGTGGGGTTTTGTTTTATTGCTCATTTGTTTCTTTCTAAGCCTCCTCATTTGTTTTCCTGGCTGTAGATCTTATCCTACTCATTTGTCTAAGTAAAATTGTCCTTGACTGTTTCTCTTTCCTCACCCCCCAACTACTCCAATGAATTCCATTTGTTGTCTCTTTCCCTCTGGTCAATTGTACCACGTCATCTGAGCAATATTGCAGTACTCATTAATAACTTCCTTGAGTACTTTAACAATGGGAGAAGATGGTTAAAAAGTATTTGAGGAGCAGTTTAGAAAAATACCTGTCCACATTTTGATAAGATAATGCACAGATTTTTCTTGATTCAGGTAATAAGCAGTAGCTAACAAAAATTAAATGGAAGAAAGTGTCAGTAGTCACAAGTTACTTTGAAATGTGTTTGTGTTTTTACCTTAGTGAATTCTTCCAAAGGGCTGAGTTTGTTTTGTTTGGGCATGTGCTTGGCAGGATCCTTTGGGAGAGTCCTGAAGGGTATATGGGTCCAGGAAGGCTGGACACTCTTTAAGAAGAAAGTCTTAATGGCACAGGAGCAGGCTGTCCCCAGGTGCTGTAAGAGAAGCCAGTGACAGAGAAAACCACCCTGGCTAAACAGGGAGCTTGGCTGGAACTCAGGGAGAAAAGGAGAGTTTACAGCCTTTGGAAGAAGGAGCTAGTGATTCACAATGATTACAAAGATGCTGTGAGGCTATGCAGGGCAGAAACCAGGAGGTCTAAAGCCCAGCTAGAAATTAATCTGGCTTCAGCAATCAAGGACAACAAGAAATGTTTCTATAAGTAAGTCAGTAGCAAAAGAAAGACCAGGGAGAGCCTCCGTCCCCTCCTAGACGCAGGAGGAAACATGGTAACAAGTGACAAGGAAAAAGCTGAGGTGCTTAATGCCTTCTTTGCCTCAGTCTTTAATACCAAGACTAGTTGTATTGAGGGAATCCAGCCTCCTCAGCCAGAAGACAGAAACTGGGAGAATGACCCCACTGCATTTCAGGAGGAGACAGTCAGTGACCTGCTGCATCGGATGGACACACACAAGTCTATGGGACCGGATGGGATACACCCGAGGGCGCTGAAGGAGCTGGCTGGGGTGCTTGCCAAACCGCTTTCCATGATTTACCTGAAATCATGGCTAACTGGGGAGATCCCGACAGGTTGGAAATCGACCAATGTGACACCCATATATAAGAAGTGTAGGAAGGATGATCTGGGAAATTACAGGCCTGTCAGCTTCACTTCGGTGCCCGGGAAGCTGATGGAGCAGCTCATCCTGAGTACCATCATACAACACATGCGGGACAACCCAGTCAGCATGGGTTTATGAAAAGCAGGTCCTGCTTTACAGACCTGATCTCCTTCTACGACAGGGCGACCTGCTTATTGGATGAGGGAAAGGCTGGGGATGTTGTCTACCTTGACTTTAGGAAGGCCTTTGACACCGTTTCCCACAGCATTCTCCTGGGGAAACAGGCTGCTCACAGCTTGGATGGGCACATGCTTCGCTGGGTAAAAAACTGTCTGGATGGCTGGGCCCAAAGAGTTGTGGTGAATGGAGTTAAATCCGGTTGGCGGCCGGTCACGAGTAGTGTCCCCCAGGGCTTGGTTTTGGGGCCACTCCTGTTTAACATCTTTATTGATTACCTAGACGAGGGGATCGAGTGCACCCTCAGTAAGTTTGCAGATGACACCAAGTCGGGTGGGAGAGTTGATCTGCCCGAGGGTAGGGAGGCTCTGCAGAGAGATCTGGACAGGCTGGAGCGATGGGCTAAGGCCAACTGTAGGAGTTTCAATAAGGCCAAATGCTGGGTGATGCCCTTCAGCCACAACAACCCCCAGCAGCGCTACAGGCTTGGGGAGGAGTGGCTGGAGAGCTGCCAGTCAGAAAGGCACCTGGGGGTGTTGATTGACAGCCAGCTGAACATGAGCCAGCAGTGTGCCCAGGTGGCCAAGAAGACCAATGGCATCCTGGCTTGTATCAGAAATAGCATGGCCAGCAGGGACAGGGAAGGGATTTTGCCCCTGTACTCGGCACTGGTGAGGCCGCACCTCAATTACTGTGTTCAGTTTTGGGCCCCTCACTACAAAAAGCACATTGAATTACTCGTGCATGTTCAAAGAAGGGCAACAAAGCTGGTGAAGGGTCTGGAGCACACGTCGTACGAGGAGCGGCTGAGGGAACTGGGGTTGTTTAGCGTGGAGAAGAGGAGGCTGAGGGGAGACCTCATCACCCTCTACAACTACCTGAAAGGAGGTTGCAGAGAGCTGGGGATGAGTCTCTTTAACTAAGTAATAAGCGATAGGACAAAAGCGAATGGTCTCAAGTTGTGCCAGGGAAGGTTTAGACGAGATATTAGGAAGCATTTCTTTACAGAACGGGTTGTTAGGCATTGGAATGGGTTGGCCAGCGATGTGGTGGAGTCCCCATCCCTGGAGGTGTTTAAGAGTCGGGTTGACATAGCACTTAGGGATATGGTGTAGTTGGGAACTGTCAATGTTATGTTAATGGTTGGACTGGATGATATTCAAGGTCTTTTCCAACCTAGACAATTCTGTGATACTGTGAATTCTAGCAAGCCTCTTATAAATTCTGTTCAATATGTTTGCTTACTGAAGACGTAACAGTCCATGAAGTTATCACCACTGCATCTTGACTAAATTAAGTGCTAATTGTAATCCCTGAATCAGAATCAAAATCATGTTCGGCTATAAAAATAAAACTTTTGGAGGTAAAAATGACACAGTTATTGTATTATATTGTTGTCCCTTTTGTTGAATACCTTTTCCACTCCAAGGTTTGTTATACACTGTCCAGAAGCGAAATGAGCCCACAGATGACCTCCTGAGACATCCACTAAAGTGTGTTTCCACAGCTGGTCTACTGTATCAGACATAAGACTAATGCCCAGTCCTGACAATAGATCCAATAAAAACGTGTGTGCTGGGAATCAGTAAGTTTACACGTTCTCAGCTAATGGCATCAGATGTCTTCAGTTAGACTATTATAGACAAGGAGGGGACTTTTCCACTGATGAAGGTTAAGCCCGGAAACCTCCTGATCTTTTTGTTATATTTGAACTCATGTGTAAGGCAGTATGACACCCTGAAATCTGAGTGTGTATCCTGGCTGCTTTTCAGCCTCATCTCAGGTTTTGAATCACTTTTGCTTTTCCCCTTGCTTCCTCCCTTCCAGCACTACACTTGGAGTTTCACATATGGGAAACACAGGCAAATACGTACATTGCCACGAGTTCTTTGACTTTGGCAGTCAGAGGACCAGAAACAACAGGCATAAACAGACATACAGCAGTGGCAACTTGGCTAGATGGTGCATTTGAGTCACCCCTGCAGGATTCAGTCTATAAACAGCCTCTTCTTTCAGGGTGGACTTTTTATATGCTCAGACTGATGTCACTAGCACTGATGTCTTACGGTCTCAGTATAAGTCACTCAAGAATCCAGAAAACAAGTAATTGTTTCCTTAAAACCAAAGCATTTCACAGGAAAAACTCTTCATAACAGTCTATAATCTATCTTTTCCTAAGTCTTATTATTTTCTAGAGGAAAACCCCAATAGGAAGATCCCTATTACTTTGAGACTTATGTCCTTGTCTCTATTTTCTTTCCATGAAAAGCTCAGTAACAATATAACCTGTTCTCTCTTTGTCTTTCTTTCTCAAGAGTCTTTTCAACCCTTTGCAACATTGAACTAAACCAATATACAGGGTTACTTTATGCACTTACATTTTATTGATTCTGTACAGGTAGTATTCAGGTCTTACTATTAAATTTCTATCATGAAGTGAAACAGATACCAGTCAGGTTCTTTTTCGGTGCCATCTAATTTACCTCCATGGAACAGGCACGAAGTCTCATTTTCCTAAATGAAGTAGAAACAAACAGGAACTAACAGTTTTCTTGCTCACAACTTCTGTGTTGAGCTTTCCGACATGGCCAGGATTCCTCTCTCTTGAGGAACATGTTGCCTGCTGGCTTTTCACATCTCTACCTCAGACACAAACAGATCGAGTCAGTGCCTGTATCTATGAATCTGCAGGGGAATCTTTCGTATTCTCAGGCTCTTCTTTATAACTTATTACATTGGGTCATGGTTATATTGTTTCAACTATATTACTCAAAAAAGAAATGTAAGTACTTCTTACATTTAGAGCTTGTCTACATGTGGAACTATTGAGAAATAAGTACTCAGTAATTGCTCAGAAATGAATGACGAGCTTATAAATGCATTCTTATTTCAGTCCTAAGGAAGTATTAAATGATAAATAAGGAAAAGGTACTCTTTAAAGTGAGTTCCCAGTGAGCTGTTGTAGAACACCTATTCCAGTATAGACTAACATTTTCTGATGGTTTCTAGATTATGCACATAAAGGTGGACACATCCCACATTACTTCATAAGCTAGTTGTGTTATTTTTGGCTACAATTAATGGAACAAGGCAGATATCTTCAAGAAAATATTAACATTTTAGAGAACAGTATTCTTTACAGATTTGAAGACAAGGGTGTGGGGGTCTTGCTGGACACCAACTTGAACATGAGCCAAAAATGTGTCCATGCAGCAAAGAAGACTGATGGCATCCTAGGCTGCATTCGGAGGAGTGTTGCCAGCAGGTTTAGGGAGAGGATCCTTCCTCTCTACTCTGCACTGGTGAGGCCACAACCAAAGTCCTGTGTCCAGTGCTGGGCTCCCTAGTAAAAGAGACATGGACATACTAGAAAGAGTACAGAAAAGGAACACAAATATGATTAAGGGACTGGAACATCTGTTCTATGAGAAAAGGCTGAGAGAGCTGGAACTGCTTAGCCTCAAGAAGAGAAGGCTCAGGGAGATCTTTCTAATGTATGTAAATACCTGAAGGGAGGATGCAAAGACAGAGCCAGGCTCTTTTCAGTGGTGTTCAGTAACAGGACCAGAGGCAATGGGCAGACTGAGTCATGGGAGGAGCCATCTGAATGCCAGGAAACACTTTTTCCTTTCTCCCTTCTTGGAGATATTCAAAAACTGTCTGGACATCATCCTGGGCAATCAGCTCTAGGTGGCCTGCTTGTGCAGAGAGGTTGGATCAAATGATCTCCAGAGATCCCTTCCAATCTCAACCATTTTCTCATTCTGTGATTCTGTTCCTAAAAGTTGCACAACTCAGTTAATAATGACGAATATGAGCTCCAATTCGAAAATAATAAGACCTTTGTAAATTTGACTCTTTGGCTTGCAAAATTTTCTTTATAACATTGTGGTGGTTTGACCTTGGCTAAATGCCAGGTACCCACCAAGTCGCTCTATCACTTCCCCCCCTCCCTTCCCTTTTTTTTCTCAATAGGGCAAAGAGGGGAAAGAAAATAAAATAGGAAAAAAACCCAAACCCTTGTGGGTATAACAAAAGCAGCTTTAATATAAGCAAAATGAAGCAAAGGTCCACACACAGAAGAAAAAAATAAAGAAAGAAAACAGATTTATTCTCTACTTCCCATTAACAGGCAATGTCGGGCCTTCTCAGGAAGCAGGGCTCTGATACATGTAGTGGTTGCCTCGGAGGACCAAGGGTGATCCCGCCCCCTTCCTCCTTTTTCCCAGCTTTATACTCGAGCAGACGTCATATGGTATGGAATATCCCTTTGGTCAGTTCGGGTCAGCTGTCCTGGTTGTATCCCCTCCCAAGATCTTGCCCACCCCGTCACACTGTGGGGGGGGAAATGTTGGAAAGAGCCTTGGTGCTGTGTAAGCACTACTCAGCAGTAGCCACAACACCAATGTGCTATCAACACCCTGCCAGCTCCCAACGCAAAACACAGCACCATGAGGGCTGCTATAGGGGAAAACCAATTCTGGCTCAGCCAGACCCAGTACAAACATATATTAAAAATATTATATATACATGTGTGTATATTATATCTCTATATCTGTCTTCATCTATATCCAAATCTGCATATATCAGAAATAATAGAAAATCAACAATTATTTAAAAGATATATTAAAATGTTTCACATGTGACAAATATTGTGCAAAATACAAAAATCTCCATACATCCACTGTCTGACAAACAAAAGCAAAATACACTTACAGATTGTAATTGAACAATCATGATTTAAACAACAGGAAAATGTGAGTACACATCACTAGCCATAATTTAAAAATACTCATTAAACTGTTTGTCACTTCAGATAAACCAACACAGAGGAAGTAGCAGACAGCACCTAAGTGAGAAAAATATGAATAGTAGGAAAAGGTAACATCTGATGAAATAATTATTGGATTTTTTTAAAATATTGTGATGTAGAGATAGAAGAGAATAGATTTTATATTTTGTTTAAAGACACAGCAATGATTATAGATCAAAGTAATTCCATATTGCATTTACATTGTGAAGAGACTGTACCTTTGTTTTATGTATATGTATATACATGCTTACCACAATAAAATTATAGTCCTGATATGGAACTGCAATAGCAACAGTAAATAATTAAAATCATAATAATTTGTGTTTTGAGTGAAGGCAGAGTACCTTGTCATCAAAAAAATACGATTTGTAAATGGTGGAAATTCAATATGAGTAGGAGCCCCTGAAGTCCATGAAGTAGGTCTTAACTACACCATATTAACTATCCTAAAGCCCAACAGTAGCAGTTTATAGTCAATTTGTTATTTTACAGACAGCTAGATAAAAAAAAAAAAAAAAGCAACTATTAAAAAATAGAGTAATCTGTGATGTGACTTTATCAAATATTTCAATCCAAAAGCAAGTGTTTTATTTAATAAGAGCAATTTGTTCATAAAAGAATGTTGTCCCTTTATCTTAAAATGCTACTTCTAGAAATAAAACCATGTGTAAAAATAATTCTGGCAGCAATATAGAAGAAAAACATATCTCACAACTACAATTACAGAAAATCAGTTACAGTCATTTTACAGGTTTAAAGATAACTGTCTGTCTTTCTTTTTCTTTTTAAAATCCCTGACCCAGAGGAACTGAACCAAGATCATCTCAGAAGGACTAAATGTTCCCTAAGAACCTTTAGATAGATCTGATGCAGCCTCTTTCCAAATTCCAGCACAAATCTAAAACAATTTAATCAGCACAGGATAAATGCTTTTGGTGATAAGCTTTCATTAAGAAATATCTAGAGAGAATGAAATTAACTTTTTTTATTGGGTCTTTGGATTAATTACCTAGTGAACACCTACTGACTGAAGGTTGAGCTTTTTTTTTATGCATTTCAATGAATACTTTCCCTCAGCCAGTTCTTCTTCAGTTATTTATTGTAAATGTTGATGAAGCATCCCTTAGGGCCTCAGTTTCTCCTACCTAAATTTGAGAGCTTTGCTGAGATGCTGTTTAGGAAACTGTTAGTCTAAACTTTCTTTATAATCAATAGTGAAAGTTAAATGTCTCCAAAGGGGTTTTCAGTCTACATCACCACTTGGAGGTGCGTACCTATTTCCTATGTAGGGAACTTGAACAGACTGGAATCCTATTTAGAAATCTTATCTAAGAGCTCAAAGCCACATTGGATGTATTCAGGCCTACATTCCCAAAGTCTGTTTCTCCCATTGTTTTTCCTTAAACATTTACATAATTTTTCTTTGTTATTTTCTTACTTGAAGAAAACCAAAGTTCTGATCATATGTTCACTCATTTACTTTCTTACAGTCATACAGATTGCAGTATTCCAGCTTTCCGCATTGACAGAACTTACACTTAATATTTATGCAATACAAACCATGTCTACTTCAGTACATTACTGTCAATGAATAAATACTAACCTGGCCAGCACTCTCAGCCAGTTAAGCTGCAATACATATTAAAGTTCTTAAGAAAGTATTATAGGATTAATGATCTTGGACTGAAATCTAGACACCAATTGCCTTACAATAACACCATCTTGTATTACAGACTCAATACAAAGAGTAAAAGTAAGAAAAGGTGATGAAGTACTGTAAGTTTAAAATTAATTAAGTAGGCATTGAGAAACACCAGCTAGGGTACATAAAACATTATGGAGCATTACATTGAAAGTATGGGTAATTTTAGAAAAAAATATGAAAAAATTAATTGTAAACATCATGTGCGTTGAACTAAAAAATATCCAACTTGGTAACAAAGATTTTCCTTTATTTTGAAGATTCTGTATTAGACCATTAATTCTAAAAAACAAACCTCTAGTAAAATTCAGAAGATAAATCAAAGTACAAAACCACAGAGTGTTTGAGAATTGAGAAGAATTTTCAGTTGTTGATCTTAGAAATCCTATATGGAATTAAATTGCATGTATATATTTTGTTTGTTTGTTGTTTTTTACACTGCCTATCACCATTGAATCTGATTTCTGTCCACATAAAATCAATAGCAATAAAAAAATTATAATGAACTTCAAAGATCAACAAGGAGGAAAAAATTGAACAAAATTTTGCCTAACTTCTTTGGCAGTTTTTTGTTTTGGGTAAAAGTTTGTCACAAGCTTATTTTATTTATTTTAGTGGTATTTCAGTGTGTCAGTAATACAAACATCATTATTCTATCCATACTATCCTGCAATGTGATTTAAAGATGAAAATAATCTGGGTTCATAAAAGACAAAATCTAGGTGCGTAAAATGATGCTAGAGAGAAACAGACGACCAAGAAGTTATACTTCATGTTGAATGCACTGTCGACAATGTAAGCTATACTTGTTATCTAATCAGTAAGTAAATCCCCACAAAGTCATCATACTTGTTCATTTATATTTTATTTCAGTTCTCAGATCCTCAGATAGATCCACTTAAAGAGACTGTATATCTGCATGTCACTGTTTTGAAGATAGTGGGCTATCATACAAACACACAACTGAAAGATTGGAGGCTTCAGAAGGGATCTTCTCCAGCCTTCCTCTTCTGCCACACTCTTTTCATGCAATCTCAAATAAATCTGTTAAAGTTGAATTCATCTCATCTAACTTCCATCACTTAATTTCAAACTGATCAGCCAGCCTCCCTCTGCAAGAGAGAGAACAGGGCACCCTGAGGGACTAATTCCTCCTCTGTAAATCAGATTCATATCAAGATATACCTAACCCCAGGATTCATGGAAGATCTTTGTCTCAGTGATAGAAGGTGTCTTACACAACTATTTTATTTTATATAGGTAGTTCATATGTGAGACAAACTTTACCCATATAGAAAGTTTTTTATGTAGCTATTTTTATCTAGCTGTCTTTGAGATTTAGGTATCTCAGTTCCCTGGAAATTCTCACCTGAATTGTTAGGTGCCTAATTCCTTTGTCTTGTTGTCTTGTTGTCTTGTTGTCTTGTTGTCTTGACCTTCACATTACTATCTTTATTCCTGAAAAACAGAATGGAAATAATAGCATTTGCCTACCTCAGAGGAATCTCTATTGTGAAGATAAATGCATTGTTTGTGAAGTGATCAAACTCCATGATAATGGGGACCACATAAGTATAAAGACTTTTTATTTTATGGTTGAAAACTACATCATGCACAGTGGGGTCTTCTGAAGACTGGAAATAACAGCAGTAACAATAACTTTCCTAGTCCTTTTTTAAAAGCTGTTTCTGTAGTATAAATATGGAATGACTAATACTATAAAAATTTAGTGGTATTATAACAAATAAACAAATGCTAAACATGGTTTTAGTGTATAAATGCAGAATCAAAAGCTTTTGTTACATATCATGTAAATATATATCATACAAAAAGGGAAAAAAAAAGGGTGGACAGAACAAAACTGGAATAATTTTAAAATCCTGAGCTGTTTGAGACAGGTACATCAGTAACAATACCATTAGAGTCCTCAGAATGCACCACAAGCCTGCAAAGTTTATTGCTTCACCACATGCTGCAGAGTTTATTATTTCAGGAGTGAAATCTACAAACATAATGAAATTGAATTGAATATACAAGGCTGGATATGTACCTTGAGGGCATTTCAAATATTCACACACTGAGACACTGTAGAGAAGGAATATAAGGATAAACGAAATGTAGCAAATAATAGAAGTAAGCATCACAAAACTGAAGAGAGCAAGACTGGAGGAGATAACACTGGTAAAATAACTGGATGTTTTGGGGTTTTCTCCATATTTTTTTTTGCATGCTCTTTCACTATCTAGGTGGATTTTAGAATATAATTTTCTTTTATGAGACAGACTACATAAGCAAGATTAAAGTATCTAAGCAGTCCACGACTATAAATTCCTCTACTAACCACTTTCTACCCAAGACCACTGCAGTACATAGAATGTCCTTAAAACCAGATTTGGCAAAGGATATGGCTTTTGGGGTTAAAGTGTTTGAATGGAAATACCTAGAAATTTTATAGCTACTTAGGCTGAGTAGAGTGTACTCAGATGACTGGCTTAGTCATCACGGTCTCACAGTCCGGCTCAGATAAATTGTCCTGGTGTCCCTTCTCTAATAGAAAGTTCTGAGGTAACTTGTCTCCAGGTAAAACTTTATACTACCACTCGAATAAGTTTGGCTTATGTCTTAAAATGGAAGTTGATGGGCTTTTTGCACCAAGGGACTATTTCAGTCATGGAAAGTAATCTTCAGTTTAGAAAAATCCCAGAATTATGAATTGGGAATTAAAAAAAGTTGGGAGGTTTAATTAGGGTTCACCTTGTTGCCTATGTGTCTAGATCTAATGTTCCAGTTGCTCAGGTGAAGTGAACCCTCAAGTAATGAAGGCTAGGGCTAAGGGCTTTTCTTTGCATTTTTCCTAATAGAAGGGAATTGTCCAAAACTAATCCAATGTCTACTGTCATTGGGCAAAATTCCACTGTCATGACATTGCCTGTATCTTAGTTAGGGGTCAGTTTTACTGTAGAGATGATTCCTAGTCAGCAACAGCTACTAATCAATGTGTTTTCCTGGTCTTGGAGAGTAACATTGCTGTGCAAGTGGAAATTAGGTTGGAGGTTGGTTTTTTGTTGTTGGGTTTTGTTTCCCGCCCCCCCCCCCCCCCCCCCCCCCCTTATAATGTAACCAGAAATTCCTTAAGGCAAAATCCTGAAGAAAATAACCTGCTATGTCATGAGCGAGGCAACATCATCCCAGTAAGGCCTTGCACTGCCAATCTACAAAAGAGTTACAACTTATTCAAAGTAGCTAATAGTTACTTTAAAAAGAGGGGAGCAGTGTTAATTTGGAAGGCCTGTGGCTCTCAGCATACCAGATGATCAATCTGATTCTGGGCCAGGGGAGGGATAAGGAAGGTATCTGTTTTCTCAGGAGTGGCATGTCCTGGAATTTGTGGTTGTCTATAAGCTGTATGTTTCCAATAAGCAATAAAACTGATGCAGGCTGCATTGCAGAGCTGCTGAATGTGGGTCACATTCTACCTACAAGTAATAATTTGGCCATCCTACAAGTTCAATATTTATTTTGTTAAGTCAGTTTCTTACCATTTCCACTTTAGTTTCTGAGGGTTCTTTTGATGGTATTAACACCATAAACAGAACTAAATATCTGCAGAATTATAGCCAGTTCCTCTATAACATTTCACTTGAATCTTATTCTTCCCTTAATAGATTAAAAGGTATTTCATCTCTGCAGTTTTAAGTAGTATTTTCCACAGTAACAGAGGGAGGCCACATCTCTGCTAGTCAGTTTGCTGACTGTTTTAATGCTTTATAATTTTGTAATGTCCTCCCCTAAGGCTATCCAAGGGTGAGGCACAAGCCCTGTTCCAATGCCTGATACTAGTTGTCCAAGACAATGTGTTGATTCTTGACTTTTTTCTTTCTTCCACTCAGCTTATTGAAGATAAAGGGAGACTGTGCTCGTAGCATCGGGGGACCTTCGGCTTTTAAGACAAGCTATTTTTTAAATTTTTATTTTGGAAGCTTCTCCTAATATTAATAAGTAAGTCCCCTCAAAAAGGAGAGAGAGTAATGAAAGATAAAAGACTAACTGCTGTCACAGTTTTTACTGCTCTACACACAGAGGCTGTTTCTCATGGCCAAAAATGCCTAGGATAAACTTGCTTTTTCAGTATGTATTATGTAAACATATTACAATTGGTTTGCAGTTGTATTGTTCAACTTTGGCAATACATAACTGAAGTTCTGTAGAGACAGATATGCTAACATTAAGGTATCAAAAGTCTTCAAATTACTTTTTTGCTTCCCAGTGACTATACTAAAGCTACTGACATTTTTGTTATTCACCAACTATTTACGGATATTTTTACTGGAAAAAGTAAGACTGTAATATCAAGGAAATGCCCATACCAAGTACTCTGTGTTTAACATGAGGCAGAAAGACATGTTTTTCTCATTCTTTCCTGGGTCTCCACAGCATAGCAATTCTATGGATTGACTGGCTTTTTCTCCCAGTTTAGAAAATTTAACTGAAGACGAGGATAGACAGGTGCAAGGTCTTTGTGCAGGTATTTCTAGCTGGTCAGATAGAAGTTAGATCAACTCTGGAACTGTATAAGTGCAAAAGAACAGCAGTGTGCCCTAGGGTATGCAATGGAAAGGTATGTGCAGACTTGATCCCATGCTAATGTAGCCTTGTGGCATCAGCTTATAGATGGATCACACCTAATCAGCTTGGAGTATGATGTTGCGGTTTAACCCTAGTCAGCAACTAAGCTCCACATAGCCACTTGCTCACACTGCCCTAGAGGGATGAGGGGAGAGAAACAGAAGGGCAAAAGTGAGAAAACTCATGGGTTGAGATGAAAACAGTTTAATAATTGAAATATAATAATAATATTATTATTAATAATAATTATAGTAATAATAGTAATAGTAATGAAAAGAAAAATAACAAAAAGATGGAAATAAAACCCAAGAAAGACAAGTGATGCCCCATCAGTCCCTGAGCTGCAGTTACCAGCACCAACCTCCCCCCTAGTTTATATGCTGAGCATGACATCATATGATATGGAATATCCCTTTGGTCACTTGGTGTCAACTGCCCCTGTTGTGTCTCCTCCCAACTTCTTGTTCATCCCCAGCCTATATCATGGTGGGGTGGTGTGAGAGGCAGAAAAGACCTTGACTCTGTGTAAGCACTGCTCAGCAATAACAAAACCATCGCTGTATTATCAACACAAATCTAAAACATAGCCACATACTAGTTAGTATGAAGAAAATTAACTATCCCAGCCAAAACCAGCACAAATAAGTAGAGATACTTCTGTGTACTGCAGAAACTGTAACTGAGATCAGTCACAGACAGACAGAAGACTCGGAGAGAGAGAAAAACAAAGGAAAAAAAGGCTGCTAGTCTGGAAACTGAGGCAAAAGCCAGGAAGCAGCTAACAAGTTTCACTTACACTCAGTAAAAACACTATCAGGAAAGCCCTTTCTGGACAATGTAGATTTTAAGAACTCCGGACTGTATACAAACAGCAATATTGACACACTGAGAGAGGCAGAACGCTAAAAACATTAAAAGCTGACAAAATGCTTTTGCTGGTGTGATCATATTCCAGGTTGGGAGGAGAAACCTGACCTGGTGGCAGTCAGCCAGTGGCCACCTGGAAGGGAACTTCAGGTGGAGGAAGTACTTATAGTTCCAAATATACCCCCATTGTCAAAGGCATTTTCAGATCTGCCATGCTTGACAGGCTAGCATTTTTAATGTGGGCAACTGCATTGGCAACTAGGATACTGGCATGCAGAAAAGGTCAAAAGGTAGCTGCAGAAACAGCTGGTTAGGGACTGGAAAATAGAAGATGTTCCCTGATGAATGGATAAAATATCTTGGCTACCATTAGAAGAAAAGACACTTTTGTCCTCAGCGGTAGCTATGTCTTAAAGAAATAAATGTGAGAATGACTTTTAATGCCAGGACCAGGGATCCAGTGCAATCAACCATATCTTCTATCATATGTGGAGGAACAAGTCGCAATCATAGCACAAAGGAATATAATTCTGTGTCCTGTGTTCCATATCATCTCAGTTCTGTCTCGATTCCTTCTGGCTCCTTATTAGCAGGACTCCATGGTCCAGAACAATCTGTGTCCTCAAACTGCTTTTATCCTGTCAATAAATATGACTGTGAATGATCACTTAATGGAGATACTTGTTCAGTTCAGAAAATGTCATCTAAGTCTGTTTGCTCTAGGGGTCTGATTATTTTCTCAGATCTTGTTTCATCCTGCCTCAAGCACCACTGTTTTATCTGCTTTGCAATGAATTCGATTCCCAGCTCAGTGAGCCTCTGCAACACCCGAGGATAGACTTTGGTGTTTTTCATCATGGAGACAAGCTGTCTGGACTGTATTATTATTCAGATCCTCAAGAAGGGCCATCCTGCCAGTCTCAAGCCTTTGCTTGCTTGAAATTATTTCCTAAAATCAACAGAGTAAGAAGCATGGTGCTGAAAGAAGGTGTTAGGGAAATCCCGCAGTAATTACCCAGGTGGATGCAGGCATTGCACCCTTAGAGCAATGCATTCTGATTAGGAAATCTACTAAGAGACTTTTTATGTAACCAAAGAATTCCATGCAAGGCTTCTACATCGAGTATGGCATAGCAATGAAATAGAGCTACAGTGCATGCATCCTGTTTTATACAGTTTGGGAAATAAGTATAAACCACAGTGAAGCAGCCAGATATTATCTAAGGAATTACTCATTAATACTACCAACAGACACCATCAAGAATGGAATTTGCAGTGAATCATAACAGTTTTAGCTGACAGTAATGCTGTTAAGTCTGTATAAAAGGGATTATTTTTTTTCCTGTCAGTTGAAAGAGGCACAACACAATATATACGTAATGATTTATTTCTTACTAGTTAAAGCATGTGATACTAAGTGTCCCAAAGAGTTTACTGTGTCATGCTCTGCTTGAAATCTAGTGCAGTACTAGAGACAGTATGATTAGCTCAATCCTGTGAATCTGTATGTGTTACTTTAACATTTCTGTAACATATATACATGTATTCAGGTTATGCTTCAGAAAACTGCCAACCACAATTTCTATTGATAGCCTGATTCAATGTTGCCTATGGTCATAACCTGCCCTGGACTGATGAAAGGTTAGACAATTTGTTCTTAAATGATTACCTCAGTGACGAAAACATTTTAAGGACAGCAATTTTGGTCTGTCTTCAGTGCTGGAGATTTTTTAAGTCGCTCGCTTCACTGATTTAAGCTCTGACTTTGGAAAGGTCAAGCAGCAGGGAAAAAAAATAGAAAACCTTACCCCTATTTCCTAAGGGATACGTATTACCATTATTGACCTGTTCAAGGAGAAGTAGCAGCTGGAGGTGGAGTTGCACACAGTGTTCCCTGGCATGCTTTTACTTCAACTACAAGGACTCCTCTCCAGTTGTCAATGTTTGTACCTAGCAGAGCTTTGACTTTCATGTTTCCGTTTCAATACAGGTCAAACAATCATTGCAGCAATACTGTTCCTCTTCAAACACTTCAGTTTTGTAGGGTTCCACTGTTACCACAATCATATACCCTTTAATTTTCAAATCAGCTTTGGATTTGTTCCAGCATCCCCTTTAGTAAATTGATTTTTAACAGTAAGTGGCTTACATTGTCCACGTTTCTTCAAACTCCCTTGCTTTGGCAATTTCAAAAAGTTTGAGAGAAGACAGGAAAACTAATCTGAAACCTTGTAGAGGTAGAGCATGATCTAGCATTTATTCTTTTAGGTGGTATTAAACCTCTCTTGCTGTCATATACTTACACATACACACCCCATCCTTTCTTTCCAATTAAGCGTACTTTACAACTTCCTTCCTTACAGAATCTTGTTATCAACTTTAGGAACTGTCTTAATTCTCATACTAATTTTTCTAGATACCTGTTTTCATCAGCATCACTTACATTGTCATCACCCTTTCATTTCTGTACTTGGCTACTTACACTTTGATCCTTTAATTGATTTTATAAATCTTCTTTCTCTGATGTTTTGTCTCTGTTCTGTATGAAAGATAACCCCTTCTGAGCAGCATTCTTCCTGCATTTACTATTGTACCATATATCTTGAATTTTCCACCAGTTGTCATTTTTCCTTTGTAGTTGCCATCTTCCTTTAACAATTCAGCCTCTTTCCTATCCTGAATTTATTTTTCAGAGAAAAACTAAAAAATACACAGTTGAAAACATACAGAGGATGACTGGCTTCATTATTTGACTGAAAATCAAATCATAGATATTAGTATTCACTTCACACTTAATGCTTAACACTTAGTAGAATATTTTCAGAGTATTGTAGAAACACTGGACCAAATTAATCCCAGATATAATTCCTTGGAGTAAATGAAATTATGCCATTAATTATGTGCCCCATTAATTAATTAATCATCCTGGTCACTTGTTGTTATAAGTAGATACTAAAATTTAAGGTAACTTGCCCAAGTTACGGAACAGTGGATCAGTAGCAGAACTAGAAAAAGAAATGAGTAGTACCTGAATGTGGGCCCAAAACTTATATTCAATAGACCGTACAACCTGTATTTTTGGATACCAATAGATACTAAGTAAGACTCTCAATAGAAAATTCTGTGAGCCTTTCATGGATTCATGTTTTGCCAGTAAGAACTGGAGTTGAAACTCTGTCTCAGCTGCAAACAATACTCCTCTGTGGTAGAATTCATCCTTTACTAAGGATGCATGTCTGCAACAAACAAAAAAGACAGGAATTAATGCTATATTCCTGCTTTAGGCAGGGATAGAGTTAATTTTCTTCATACTGGCTAGTATGGAACTGTTTTGGATTTGGTGATGAAAACATTGTTGATAATACACGGTTGCTTTAGTTACTGCTGAGCAGTGCTTACACAGAGACAAGGCCTTTTCTGATTCTCACACCACCCCACCAGACAGTACGCTGGGGGTGCACAAGAAACTGGAAGGGGAAACAGCTGGGACAGTTGCCCCAACTGACCAAAGGGATATTACAAACCATATGACGTCATGAAGAAGAAGTAAGGGTGGGACATTCAGAGTGATGGTGTTTGTCCTCCCAAGTAGTTGTTATGCCATGCTTTCCTGGAGATGGCCAAACACCTGCCTGCTGATGGGAATTGGTGAATTAATTCCTTGTTTTGCTTTGCCTGGATGCGCGGGTTTTGCTTTACCTATTAAACTGTCTTTCAAATCACAAGTTTTCTCAGTTTTACTCTTCCAATTCTCTTCCCCATCCCACTGCGGAGAGGGAGTGAGTGAGCAGCTGTGTGGAGCTGGGGTTAAACCATGAAAATATCATAACATTGTCTCATGATATTTGGAAATATGAATGTCAGAAGGGGAAATCATAAAAGCACAGAAAATTTTTAGAGCTCCAAGATGAAGAGTTTCCAGCCAACATCAAGCTCTCCTCTACCAAAAATACATGATCAGCATGTGTGATAAGGATGTTTCTTGGCAACATGATTTTGCTTCTTCCTCTCCAGAGTGATGCAGTAACTGCGACTCATTTTAGAATGCAAGTTTTATCTTTCAAGAAGCTATAGGAACAAAAATTTGAGATAGACCACCACTTTTCTTCTCTTTCCACCAAAAAAGCCTTTGACAATAATGGCAGAGACGGAAGCCCACCCACTGCACTCTGCAAAATGTGAATCTAAAATACTTCACTAAATTGTTCAGTGGTATTTACCAGAGATAAGGTGAGGACAAGGGGCACCTGTGGTTTCCTTTCCGATAGCCTAGTCTAGTCTGATGTTATTCACAGGTCTTTCTTTGAATGACTGACAATGAATTTTAAATTCCTATTGAGCTAAAATCTTGACATTTAGTACATTCATTCTTTATGAGATGCTGCAGAAAAAAATCTCCCAATTGAATTTTGACTTTTCCATTGCACGTTCCTAAAAGGTCACTGGCCCTTTTTATTAGCTGCAACCATTGTCAAATCTTTGTACTAGAGGGTAACAGTTAAGAAGAGGGAGGTTTTACAAGACCTGTGGGGAGTAAGGAGTCACACCATCACTAAATTTCAAGATTATATTCATTTTTTGGTACTACAGTTGGTTATATCTCTCATTTATAGAAATGAAAGCCATTTGGAGTTACAATTATCAAATTTTAGGCCTCAACAATGTATATTTCTCTTATCCATACAAATATTCAGATTAAATTAAAAATTATCCACTTGTGATGCCTAGATGATGTGAGGATTCTTCTCTGCATGAACAGGTATTAGACTATCAAATGTACAATCGTGCATTGTGTTTACTATTTCTGTAATCTTTAAAACAAATATGAAAAAATGCTTATAACAACTGTGATACCAAATTAAAATCACTGAGTGATGTTGAATATTTCATTATGTTGTAATTTCTGTTTCCCAGAACAACTATATAACTATAAGGAAAAATATTGAATAATGTTTTTGAGAACTGGAGTTTACCAAGACAAAGCAAGAGTTCACAAATGCTAATTCTGATAATCACGGTAAGAACACACAACGTTGTAACATACATATTTTATAGAATCAAAGGATCACTAAACATTTCTCTTCTGGAGATTAACCAGTCCAACCTCTCTCCTCAAGGCAGGGTGAGCTGGAACAAGTTGCTCAGGGCCGCACATTTTTGAGTTTTGAACGTCTGCAAGAGTGGAGATTTCACAATGTCACTGGACAACCAAGTTCAAGTCTTCAACCATCCTCACAGTAAAACATTTTTCTCTTACGTTTAAATACAATTTTCTGTATTTCAGTTTGTGTCCATTGCTTCTTGTCTTTCAATGAGCACCATTGAGAAAGGTCTTCATTACCACTTCCATCAGGTATTTGCATACAGGGACAAGGTCCCCCTGAGCCTTCGCTTTTAGAGGCTGAACAGTCACAGATCTCTCATTCTCTCATCACATGTCAGAGGCTTCAGTCCTTTCATCATCTTTGTGGCCCTTTGTTTCAGTATGTCTCTCTTGTACTGGGGAGCCCAGAATTGGACTCAGCACTCCAGATATGTCTCACCAGACAGCAGAGGGGAAAGATCACCTCCCTCAACCTGCTGGCAGTGGTCTGCCTAATGTAGCCCAGGAGACTCTTTGCTTTCTTTGCCGTAAGAGTGCATTGCTAGCATATGTTCAACTTGTTGTCCACCAGCATTCTAAGTCCTTTTCTGCATAACAGCTTTCCAGGCAGTAGGCCTTCAGCCTGTGCTGGTAGATAGGGTTATTCCTCCCCAGGTTCAAGACTTGGCATTCCCTTCTGTTGAACTTCACAAGACTCCTATCTTCCCATTTCTCCAGCTTTTTAAAGTTTCTGTGCATGGCAATAAAATGAGCAAGGTGTGGAGGTTTGAACTCAACCGGCAGCCGGGCGCCACATCGCCAGCCGTTCCCCTCCCCCTCCCCCCTCTGGTAAGATAGGGGAGGGATAAAAGAAGAGAATTTGTGGGTTGAGTAAAAAGAAAGAATTTACTAGATATAACAAGAGAACAATAGTAGCAATAGTGAGTTCAAAAAGAAAATGGGTAAAATGCAACAGTGGCTTACCGAACACAGCAACCGCCTCCCACAGCAACAATATCACCCGACGAGCAGACGGCATGCGCAAGAGAGACAGACCCTGAGAGCGAGCCCTCCCCCCGGCCCCCCCCCCATGACATCACATAGTATGAAATACTCCAACTAAAATTAACTCCATCCTGGTCGAAACCAGGACACCTGGTTACATCCTTCTAAGACCGACAGTCCAGCCAATTTTTGATCTGCCTCACTGACAGATTATCTACTCTGTAACTCATCAGTTTGTCTATATCAATGTCATCACAGACATTGTTGCAAGACTTACTTAAGACTAGACAAACAATAACCCTGCTCCCCTGTTCATTTGAGAGATAATCAAAATAGTAATTTTCAAAAAAGAGTAATTTTGAAGTTAATCAAGAGTAGCCTTATGATTACCTCAGCCAGCTTCCTCAGCACTCATGGGCGCATCCTATAAGGCCCCATCAACTTCAGTACGTCCAGTTTGTTTAAGTGTTCCCTGATCTGATCCTCTTCCACCAAAGGTAAATCTCCTTTCTTCTGGAGTTTTCTATCAGTCTTTGGGACTTGTGATTCCTGAAGGCCAGTCTTACCAGTAAGGACTGAGATGAAGAAAGCATTGAATACCCCAGACTTTTCTCTGTCCTTTTTACCAGGTCCCCTCTCCTGTTCAGCAGCAGGCCATTCTTGTTGCCCTTTGCATTATTACCAAGATTCAAATGAAGGTGAGTTTTCGCTTCCCTGACCTGATCCCTTAATGCTCAGACGGTGTCTCTGTATTTCTCTCAGGTCTTGTACTTACTTCTACCTCTTGTACATTTTGTTTTTATGTCTGACTTTAGTCATGAGCTCCTTGCTCATCCAAGCAGGCCTGCCCCCAACCTTCACATCTCCCTTCCATCCTTCCTTGTTTGTAAGAATCAGGTCTAACAGAGCATATGCCTTTGTCAGCTCCTTGATCACCTGTGTCACAAAATTGTCTTAGATTGCCTCTTCCCTGTTGTATTGCCCCTCTAGAAGATATTGGGGTAGTTAAAGTCACGCATTAAGACTAGTACCTGCAACTGTGAAGTTTCTTCCAGTTGTCTGAAGAAGGCCTCATTTTCTTTCTGATCCGGTGGTCTGTAGCAGACACTCACCATGACATCATCCATGTTGGTCTGCCCTCTAATCCCCTGTGCTGGTTTTGGCTGGGATAGTTAATGGGTTATGTTTTGGATTTGGTGATGAAAACAGTGTCAATAATACAGGGATGCTTTAGGTACTGTTGAGCAGTGCTCACACAGTACTTCTCACCCCACACCGCCAGACAAAAGACTGGGGGTGCACAAGGAACTGGGACAGCTGACCCCAAGAGACCAAAGGGATATTCCATACCATATGGCATCATACTCAGCATATAAAGCTGTGGGAAGAAGAAGGAAGGGTGAGACTTTCAGAGTGATGGCACTTGTCTTTCCAAGTAGCTGTTATGCCCCGCTTTCCTGGAGATGGCTGAAAACCTGCCTGATGATGGAAAGTGGTGAATGAACTCCTTGTTTTGCTTTGTCTGCATGATCAGGTTTTGCTTTACCTATTAAACTGTCTTTATCTCAACCCACGATTTTTCTCACTTTTCTTCTTCTGGTTCTCTTCCCCATCCCACCGGGGGAAGGGAGGGAGGGAGGTAGCAGCTGTGTGGGGCTTAGTTGCTGGCTGGGGTTAAACCAGGACACCCCCACCCTCAGCTCTCAGCTGACTCCTCACCCACCCCTAGGCAGAGCTCCATGTGTTCCCACTGCTTTCACATAAAGGGCAGTTCCCTCTCCTCACCATTAAGGCCTGTTCTTTCTAAAGAGCCTGTATCTATCCACTGCAGAGCTTCAGCTGTGTCAACTATCTGACCATATTTCTGTGATGACCATCCTGTACCCTTTGTTTGCCATTCCTGACCACCACTTTCTTACTTGATTGGGGGTCATCTTTACCCATCATTTTTAGTTTAAAGTTCTCCTCAGAAGGTTAGCTAGCTGTTGATGAAGATGCTTTTGCCACACTTGGTCAGGTGTATCCCATCTCTTCCTTGTTCTTGATCCCAAGAAAGGGTACAATGATCACAGAAGTCAAATCCCTGTTGTTGACACCAGCAGCACAAACAGTTGTTGATTCACAGGATCCACCTACTCCTTAAGCCATCACCAGCAGGATTGAGAAGAAAACTGTCTGTGAGTCCAGCCTCTGTGCCCTTCATCTTCACTCTCAGTCATGCATTCACACTTGAGATATGCTCCAGATCTCTCTGACAGTATCATTGGTGTCTGTGAGGAAAAGCAGCAAGGTGTGACAGTCCAAGGGCTGGACAAGTCTCAGCAACCTCTCCACAGCATCCCAGATCCAAGCACCTGGCAAGCAGGTAACCCTCTAGGGCAGCAAGCCAGGTGGGCAGATGGTATCCCCTGCAACAGCAGTCTCCCACTGCTGTCACTCACCCCTTCCTCCTGGTGCTGCAGTGGGCTCAAGATCAGCCTGCTTGAGTACTTCACTGGACACATCTCCCAGACACTCACCTGCCACCAGGGCGCTGACCCTATTCCATAGCTGCAGATCTTCAAGTGGATCATTTTATAATGGTCTTCTAAACAAGAAGAACTAGATAGACTATGTGCAACATAAACATCCAGTAAAAAATATCTAGGGAATGTAAGTAAAAAAAAATATAATTATCGACAATGCTGGCTTGTATACACACAGATATTCCCTGGAATAGATTTACTGAACTAATTATTCTGCCACAGTTCTATCAGTCTTAGCTCCCATGTGGACATCCTGTATGCCAAAACTGTTATATTGTCCCAGAATAATTACTCTAGAGGAATTATTCCAAATAAAATTACTATTATTTTGAAACATAATGTCCATACTGATCTTAAAGCAATACAGCTATAGCAGCATAGATTATAGATATGCCAGGAAATATCTATTTGTAGACAAGCACTCCAGTAGTATTAAAGTTGCTATGAGTTGCAACAATTTAACAGTTTCTTTTCTCTTTTTTTGGTTTTGTTGGTTGGGGGTGGGGTGGGGTGTTGTTTTTTTAATAATGAGGTAGAGATTTGATTCTGTGGTATGTGAGAATGAAAAATCATCACTCTAGTGTCACTGGGATCATTTTATATGATTGTCAGTCTGTGTCCTAAAACACTATTAATTCAGAAGAGGTGGTCTTACAGATTGTTCTCTATGTTCTTCTGAGTGATTATGAACTGTGCTATCTACAGAATCACGAAAAATTTCAGAGTTTAACAAGCAATAAATGGCCATGATTAATGCAGCTTGTTATGTGACAGCTTTTGGGATCACAGCCCATGAGAGATGTCATGGTTCTTGCTCTGAAATGGTTTTCCTCCATGTTATATGTCCTTATCACTCTGTCTATTGTTCTTCTTCTGTTGTCTCTTTCTTCTATTGTCCTCCTGTCTATCGTCTCCTCTTTCAGCCAGTTTCAGTATGATTGGTGAAACATTTTCCTTATATGATACATTAAATATACACAGCCATCTTAACGCTTCTAGGCTTCTTAAAAGAAGTCACCTAAGAGTGAAGGGCAACAACGTCACATTATTGTTGTTGATGTTTCTTCTGTTCTGAAATAAAGTAAACAGCATCCTAAGAACCTGAGATCCTCAGAAAAGCTTTTTACTGATTTATTTGTTAGCTCAGCTGATAACATACCATTTGGTATACTTTTAGTACCTGTGCAGATATATGTCAATTCAATGTAAATGGCTTTCTCTTATAATTTCAGTTAACCTGAAAGAGGGCATTTTCTCCCACAAATACTTTTCTAATGCAACATTTTAAGGTCTCTAGAATTCTTTGATACCTTCAACTTTTCTTGATACAGAAACATTTGAAACTCATTCAAGAGTAATAACCACAGCCACATCTTTTGTTCTTTCAAGGATACCTCTAGGTTTTACACAGTGTATTTTTCTTGTTGATAGATGGAAGTACTGTATTCTGGAGATTAAAGAAAGAATACACTCTCCAGTTTTTAAAAGTTCTTTGCTGATATAGGCATTTAGCAGCAGAGCTAACAGCTTGATTCTTCAGAAAAAAAATCATGCAAACTTGCTCTTTGCATGGGGTTATCTGTCACTCTATGCAGTGAGAACAGCAACAGCTTATTCTGATCTCACTATTAGCAGCGAAACCAGTAACCCATTTCTGCAAATTATCACATTTTAAAAAGCAGTCTGAGAAGCCAAGTGGCTGAATAACTTCCCTGAGTTTCATAGAGAGCATTTCAAGCTGACTAATATAGGTGCAGTGCAGCATTAAGTAATTATAACAGACACCCCAAGAGACACAAACAGACCCTACTAAAAATGCCTGTTTGAGTGATAAAGAAAGACAAACGCCTAATTTGTGTGACGGTCCCATAGAATAGTAAAAATCAAGTAACCAGGAGACATATAATATTTTAAAAATCCATTCATTTGAACATATAATATTAAAAACTCTTTAAATTCATATTAAAAACATAAGAAGAAATAAAACATTGGAAAATAACAAAATCTGTTAAAATATATACACTGGAAATTGCCAACCTATGTAACAGATATGCTTATTTTAGTAAAAGATGGTAAATTGCAGGCTGTTTGTATATATCCCAGACCAAATTAATCAGGGAACAATATGAGGATGACAATTGTATAGCATAGTTCTAAATCCAATATAATTTTCTATTAAAATTATTTTATTTTAAAATAATGTCTGTTGAGTTCCATAGGTTTTAAAAATAACTTCATTCCTAAAAGACAGAGTTCTAATAATTCTGAATCTAAACAGAAGGATGCATCCTACCCAACTTTACTCATTGAAAAATCAGGTTCTTAATCTAAGCCAAATGTTTAAATTTCCTATATGGTCAGTAGAGAGAGACAGGATTTCCAAATCACAATCCCTTTATGTGTATCTTTGCCACATATCTTGAAGAACTGCCAGCTGGAGATGCCTGAGAGAGCCTAACCAACTATTTTGGACTGGGCATCTAACTTTTACATAGCCAGAGTGTGCCTGAAATGCATCTTAATCTCAGGCTTCTAAGATCTTCACTTTTGGTTCTGAGAATTTGTAAAATTTTTTTGTTGATCTCCCTCAAATATTTCTTATGTGATCTTTCTGCAGATCAATCAGCAGTGTCACACAGGCTTATGGTTTTCACTGATAACATAAAGCTGCTCCATCTTTTGCTTACAAACATTGAAGTAGGCAATGGGTCATCCTATCAATAGGTACTCCACATGAAGCAGAAAAGCAGAACTATCAACAACAGTGTCTTATTCTCTCTTCTCTCTACCTTTCTCAATTAACACCAGGATCTAGCCCAACAGTTCCAATAAAAAGGATTGTAATTTGCTCTTTTAAAGAGAAAAATAATTTTAGAAAGACAGATATATTATTGATTTGCTTGAGAAATCTTAAATGCATGGTTTGTTATTCGTGGCTTGTTCCTCTGCAGTTTATCATATGCTTAAAGTGTATTCTGTTTGGACTTTGTTTTCTGAAAAAATCCCTGTTCTGCAATTAGTTCTGGAGAAAATTTTAAACCCAGTTACATTTTTGTGGAAGATGTATGTGAAGGTGAAAAAACTCCAGACAGAATACTGCAGGAGACTGAGGAAGGTATCCTGACTCAGAAGTTTTTTACATTTTTTGTTTGCACTTAATCCATGTTCTCTGATGTGATTTATAACAATATAATATTTGGACAAGTAAATCTCTACTCTTATCCAGGGCAATGTAGCAAATTAATTCTATTGAAACACTTTATTAAATTGTTTTAAATAATTTAAGTATTTTTATTATTACATTTTTGCTGCTCAAACAAAATATTTGGTATTAAAAAACGTTTCCTTTACAAATTCCCACTTTTTGATTAGATGAGATGTTCTAGGAGTCTAGATTTAGACTGACTTCTTAATATATTGACTTTTTATATATTATTGGGCGCTACATAGTTCCTGCTATCCAAAAATTCACATTCCTCATTTGCCTCCTATTGTCTTTTTATATGTGATAGTCTAAATATTTTTTACCGGTGTTCTTCACTTCTTCTCTTTCTTTAAAACATCAGTTAATAAAGTCAGAAAAATGACCTTAAGCATTAAGTTTTAATTCTGTTTCAGTTGTAAGCATGCAGTGATAGAACCATAGATCATAGAACAGGGACCTTAAAGATCATCTAGTTCCAACCCCCCTGCCATGGGCAGGGACACCTTCCACTAAATCAGGTTACTCAAAGCCCCGTCCAACCTGGCCATGAACACTGCCAGGGAGGGGGCAGCCACAGCTTCTCTGGGCAACATGTTCCAGTGTCTCACCACTCACACCATGAAGAACTTCTTCCTTATATCTATTCTAATCTACCCTCTTTCAGTTTAAAACCGTTACCCTTTGTCCTATCACTACACTCCCTGATAAAGAGTCCATCCTCATCTTTCCTGTAGGCCCTCTGTAAGTACTGGAAGGCCACTATAAGGTCTCCCCAGAGCCTTCTCTCCTCCAGGCTGAACAACCCCAACTCTCTCAGCCTGTCCTCACAGCCCCCTGATCATCTTCATGGCCCTCCTCTGGACCTGCTCAAGCAGGTCCATGTCCTTCTTATGCTGGGGTCTCCAGAGCTGAACACTGTACTCCAGGTGGGTTCCCGCAAGAGCGGAGTAGAGGGGGAGAATCACCTCTCTCGACCTCTTGGTCACAGTTCTTTGGATGTGGCCCAGGATCCGGTTGGCTTTCTGGGTTGCAATCGCATGTTGCTGACATATATAGTATTCCATCCATTGATACCCCCAAGTCTTTTCCCTCAGGACTGCTCTCTATCCATTCTCCACCCAGACTGTATTTGTGCTTGCAATTGCCTCGACCCATGTGCAGGACCTTGAACTATGACTTGTTGAACTTCACGAGGTTCTCAGAGGCCAACTCCTCAAGCATGTCAAGGTCCCTCTGGATGGCGTCTCTTCCCTCCAGTGTGTTGACAGCACCACACAAGTTGGTGTTGTTGGCAAACTTGCTGAGGGTGCACTCAATTCCACTGTCCATGTCACCAACAAAGACATTAAACAGTGGTGGTCCCAATGTTGAACCCCTGAGGAAGACCACTCGTCACTGCTTAACAACATCAAGCTGTTGGCTGCAACTCTGAATGCATTCAGTCAATTCCTTATCCACCAAGTGGTCCATCCATCAAATCCATGTCTCTCCAATTTAGACACAAGGATGTCATGCGGGACTGTGTCAAATGCTTTGCACAAGTCCAGGTAGATGACGTCAGTTGCTCTTCCTTTATCTACCAGTGTTGTAACCCCATCACAGAAGGCCACCAAATTTGTCAGGCACTACTTGCCCTTAGTGAAGCCATGTTGGCTGTCACTAATCACCTCCTTATTTTCCATGTGCCTTAGAATATTTTCCAGGAGGATCTGCTCCATGAGCTTCATACTCCCTACCAGTCCTGCCTTGTTGGTGAGAACAAGGTCTAGCATAGCACCTCTTCTCATTGGCTCCTCTAACACTTGGAGAAGGGAGTTATGATCAATGCATTCTGGGAACCTCCTGGATTGCTCGTGCCCTGCTGTGTTGTCCCTCCAACAGATATTGGGGTGGTTGAAGTCCCCCCTGAGGATCAGGGTTTGTAAATGTGAGGCTGTTCCTATCTGTCTATAGAGGGCCTCATCCGCTGGATCTTTCTGGTCAGGTGGCCTGTAGTAGACCCCCATTATAATGGCACCTATCCCTTTAATCCTGACCCATAAGCTCTTGGTTGATTCCTCACCCATCCTGAGGCAGAGCTCCATGCACTTCAGCTGGTCACTGACATAGAGGGCGACACCCCCTCCTCATCTCCCCTGGTGTCCTTCCTAAAGAACCTGTATCCTGCCATTCCAACATTCAAGTCATAGGAGCCATCCGACCACGTCTCCATGATGTAAATAAGATCGCAGCCCTGCAGGCATGCGCACGTCTCTAACCCTTCTTGTGTATTCCCCATGCTACTTGTGTTTTCATAGAGGCATTTAAGTTGGACCCCTGATTAAGCTGACTTACTGGCTGGATTGGCTGGAATTCCTTTGTGTTGCTCTTCAGGTGCTCTCCTGCTGACCTGTGATCCTTCTCCAGGCTCTGGGCATCTATTGCTGGCTCTGGTATCAAACTGGTAGGAGTGGGATGGATTGAGGTTCCCCTCCCCTGGCAATTTTAGTTTAAAGCCCTCTTCACCAGCTTGGCAAGCCTATGCCCAAAGATGTTCTTCTGATGATCAGTGATGTTTAATAACTCAGTTGTAGTTACTCTTGCACATGAACCCATTCTGTTGCCAGCTTTATGAAAGGCTTTATTGGACATTTTCTTTTCCCAAGAAAATAAAATTAGTTCCTTTCCTTATAGCAAACCTACAGTGATTTCAGTCCCCTTCTGACCTCCTTTAAAATTTGCTCAGATGCTTTAGGAGTCCGTCCAAGCTTGCAAACTACACAGAAGTTGAACAACTCCAATACTCATGACTTAGAAAAAGATAGTTTTTTCTTATTTTCAAAACATTGATCATAACAACATGGCAGTTGGTTCATATCTCTGATTCTTAAAGACATATTTTTAATCTCTTGTATGGAATTACCTCTACAACACAGAAATCCCATTTTATATTTGTGCATGGGCTTATTCTTCCCCAGGTGCAGCACTTCGCACTTCCCCTTCTTGAAATTCATGAGGTTCCTGTCAGCCCATTTCTTCAGCCTACCAATGTCCCTCTGGATGGCAGCATGACCCTCCCATGTATCAGCTACTTCTCCCAGTTTTGTGTCATCAGCAAACTTGCTGGAGGGTACACCCTGCACCATCATCCAGATCGTTAATGAAAATGTTGAACAAGACTGGAGCCAGTACTGACCCCTGCTAGTTACTGAAATCCAACTGGATTTGTTCCACCGATCACCACCAGCCATTCAGTTAGTTTTCAGTTGACCTTACTGTCTGCTCATCCAGACCATACTTCAACAGCTTCTCTATGAGGATGTTAATGGGAGACAGCGTTGAAATGAAATGTAATATGTAGCTTCAACCATCATCTTCTACTTTCATAAGCAAACAATAGATTTTTAGAGTGAACGTGACTTTCTAGTCCAATAGCTTGGTCACTCAGCTGGGTGATGGAAAACTTGAAAACTGATTCCAGCTCTCAAGAGCATTTGCTTACTGATATTAAACAGACATTGGATAAATTATTTCAGAATGGTTTCAAGTTTTCTTGGTAAAGCAAGGCAAAACTTATTCAAGTTTAGTCGACTATTCATGCTTTATCAAATTAATGACAAAATCCTATTTTCACTTGAAGAAACTAAATCTTTCCCTGGAAACACATGACGATAACAGACTGCTGGAGCCGTTTGGTTTTGGCCCATATCATGTCAGGCAAAACCAGCGCATACTCTGCTTTATAATATGACCAAGTATTTGTAACTCCAGAATTCATTCAGATGCATAATAAAACCTCTTGCAACATACTGTAATAGTATGTTTACATTCAGAGAAATGACCCTTGGTATGTAAAATGTAACTGTAAACATTTGAGCGAGATGTAACATCTGAAACCTATTTGGCAGATCTGCTAGTGGATCTCTGATCATAGCTGGCATTTCTTGAGATTTCAGTAATTAAAAATAATAGTGTGTTAGAAAATTTGCATAAATTTAAGCTTTGAGACAGGCATATGCTACTGTAAGGATCAACCAGGTCGGAAGGATGATCTGGGAAATTACAGGCCTGTCAGCTTCACTTCGGTGCCCGGGAAGCTGATGGAGCAGCTCATCCTGAGTACCATCATACAACACATGCGGGACAACCAGATGATCAGGCCCAGTCAGCATGGGTTTGTGAAAGGCAGGTCCTGCTTGACAAACCTGATCTCCTTCTACGACAGGGAGACCTGCTTATTGGATGAGGGAAAGGCTGGGGATGTTGTCTACCTTGACTTTAGGAAGGCCTTTGACACCGTTTCCCACAGCATTCTCCTGGGGAAACAGGCTGCTCACAGCTTGGATGGGCACATGCTTCGCTGGGTAAAAAACTGTCTGGATGGCTGGGCCCAAAGAGCGGTGGTGAATGGAGTTACATCGGGTTGGTGGCCGGTCACGAGTGGTGTCCCCCAGGGCTCGGTTTTAGGGCCATTCCTGTTTAACATCTTTGTTGATTACCTAGACGAGGGGATCGAGTGCACCCTCAGTAAGTTTGCAGATGACACCAAGTTGGGTGGGAGTGTTGATCTGCTCGAGGGTAGGGAGGCTCTGCAGAGAGACCTGGACAGGCTGGAGCGATGGTCTAAGGTCAACTGCATGAGCTTCAATAAGGCCAAATGCCGGGTGCAGCACTTGGGTCACAACAACCCCCAGCAGCGCTACAGGCTTGGGGAGGAGTGGCTGGAGAGCTGCCAGTCAGAAAGGGACCTGGGGGTGTTGATTGACAGCCAGCTGAACATGAGCCAGCAGTGTGCCCAGGTGGTCAAGAAGGCCAATGGTATCCTGGCTTGTATCAGAAATAGCGTGGCCAGCAGGGACAGGGAAGGGATCTTACCCCTGTACTCGGCACTGGTGAGGCCGCACCTCGATTCCTGTGTTCAGTTTTGGGCCCCTCACTACAAAAAGGACATTGAATTACTCGAGCGTGTCCAGAGAAGGGCAACGAAGCTGGTGAAGGGTCTGGAGCACAGGTCTTATGAGGAGCGGCTGAGGGAACTGGGGTTGTTTAGTGTGGAGAAGAGGAGGCTGAGGGGAGGCCTCATCACCCTCTACAACTACCTGAAAGGAGGTTGCATAGAACTGGGGATGAGTCTCTTTAACTAAGTAACAAGCATAAGATAAGAGCGAATGGTCTCAAGTTGTGCCAGGGAAGGTTTAGACTAAATATTAAGAAGCATTTCTTTACAGAACAGGTTGTTAGGCGTCAGAATGGGCTGCCCAGGGCAGTGGTGGAGTCCCCATCCCTGGAGGTGTTTAAGAGTCAGGTCGACATAACACTTAGGGATATGCTGTAGTTGGGAACTGTCAGTGTTAGGTTAATGGTTGGACTAGATGATCTTCGAGGTCTTTTCCAACCTAGACAATTCTGTGATTCTGTGAATTGCAAGAAGGCAGATACCTGCATGTTGAATATTAGAATTTGGAAACACTCAGAGCCCTCCTGAAGGAATTTGCTAAAAATTAGAAACTTGATAACATCAAGTGAATTCTATATTTCCTAATGAAATTTAATATATGGGTTTATCCTTTTAAAGTAATTTTCAAGTGAATATATGCCTGCCATAAATAGGGATTGAAGTGGTAACAGGTTATGCACCTTAACATTTCCGTTGGGAATTATGAAGTTCTTCATTATTGCACAGCCTACACAGGTTTGATAACCCCTGTTTCTACCAAATAACAATGGAGGGAGTAAAATCTCCTGAGAAACTAAACCATCTCTTCACTCTTTTATGTACATTCACATTTCCACGAGATTGAGTAATAAATAGGGGGGAAAAAAAGCAGCAACAACAACAAAATGAATAGGCAGAGTCTGATTATTTTGGATCCATCAAAATATATTAAAACGTGGTTAGAAAAAGCTGTTATAAACACCACAGGAGGGTATGTTCTCTTATACAAAAATAATTTGCAGACAACTGGTTTCAAAACACATCTAAAATGGATTAATAGAATACAACCTTTCTAACAAAATAGAGTGTCAAAGACAGGATACACAGAAAGGCAGCATACTGGGTACCTTTTACTGTTCAGTCTGATGAGTTTTTGATTTTTCAGGTATTTGCACTTCATTTTATTTTTACATCAAGGTTATACATTATGGAAAGAATCACTGACTAAGCCAGATTTCATAACAGGACGAACTAAACAACAGGGAAAGGACCAGCAGAATTAGTGTGGGTTCTCAGAATAATGGACCCCAAACAAAACGATCAAGGCGCGAATGAATGAAAAATGCTTGATCCAGCCATCTCCATTCTGCTTGTTTTACTTCACACTGGGTAGATTAGGAGTGTCCACATGGACAGTCACTGGATCTTAGCAGATATAATACAGCCAAAGGTGTAACTTCTCCAGTTAGCCAGATCACTTCTGTCACTGGCCTACATCATTTAGAGATGTGATTTTGCTGTCCCTGTGTTTTCTGTAAATTAAACCTGCTGAACTACAAGAAAGAGCATGAAAGTGATGGGAAAGGTCATATATAAATAAGCTATTAAAATTTAAAAATTAAAGAGTCAGTTCCTTATTAATATTATTCACTTTTAAAAAACTTCTAAAAATCAACAGATTTAAGAAAATCTGGAAAACTAGAATGTGTACCACCTTATGCAGATATTTGATACAGGATTGTCTCAGACAACTTCAGATGTGTACGTTTGAATTAATCAGCTTAGTGTCTCTTGAAAGTCAAAGAAAATAAGTTCTTCATATACTTTAATTTAGATATCAAAAGAGATGAGGAGAATTATGTCATAAATTGTTATCTCAGTGACTATAGTATGACCAGTTGAGATATCAGTGACAAAGCTTTATACATCTAGAATCAAATATATGAAATGTGATGAACCGTGCAACTGTGCACCTCCCTTAGTTTAAAGAGATAGGCTTAAAAGCCATTTGCTCCTAAATTCTTTTCAATAGTGCTCGCTGCTTTTTTTTAAAAAAAAAAAATTCTATAAATTCTCAATCTCCTGATATTACTTGTCAACATGTCCACAGACTCCTAGTGAATCTCATCTGTTGTCTCAAGCTTGGGCTGTAAGGTCTTTAGGACAAGGCTCTTCTTTGCAACATGCTTAACATGGGATAACATGATGTGCTCTTACGCTTTCTGATAATATTGTAGTACCTTGATACATAATAGGAAAAAAAGTATCAGTGAGGGAGAAAACCTATAATTTTAACATTCAAGGAAGGCAAGACAAAGTGTTTGCTTGAAATGAAAGAAGCACGAACAGGAGCATGGGACCTACTTTTAAAAACACTGCATGCCAAGCAAATCCTTTTCTTACCATGTATTCTAGCTATTGATGTTTGAAACCTCCCCATGCAAAGGACAGCATCTAGTTCAACTCTTTGCCAAATATCCATAGTCTTCATAGTGCTCAAGAGTAAGCTTTTCTAATTAAGCAAAATCACACCATATACCAGATTTTTTTGTCCTCTTGGGCCTCTCTCTGCAGTAACAACACAAAAAAGCAGTCCAGTTGAGTGGATGATAGAATAGATGCATGTGACTGCAGCTTGCTGAAAGAGGTGGGGGGAAGAGTACAAAAATAAAGGGGTTTTTAACACTGGCTTTGATCTGTGAAGTTTAATATCTACCTTTGAGAAAGACTTCCAGAACAGAGCTTTGATACTCTGTACCATATATACGAAAGCACTCTCTAGATAAAAGTATACAGGGAAATTAGGCATCAGTTAACAATTCAAAATGGGAGACAGACATTCATATTTTCAGAATGCTCCACAAAGCAGGAAGCACACACTTGTGAAGGAAGGTTACTGTTAAGGGTTTCTGTTACAACTACTGCAAGAGAGTTTCGTTAAACTTCTAAAAGCAGCAACAAAGGAAGACAACCAGTACTTAGAAACCTCATAAGGAGATGTGACATACAGGATAGAAAGTGGGATATTTTTATCTTGACAAAGGTAGATGTTTGAAAAAGGCACATTAATTTTCAGACAAATAGCTGGATTTCAGAGAAAGTATTCTGCTGAGATCCAGTAAAAAAAAAAAAAAAAATCTAATCAAAGGAAATCATTTGAATGTATCAAAAAAGACTGGTCACATAAAGAGGTGGTTGCTGAATTAGTTTTACTGGGAAAAGCTGACATGACTGTGCAGTGAAAGCAATGAAATATGAAAATCATAAGGGAGAACCCCCAGTAGAGAAAGAGTCTTTACTATTTGCTTGAAGACACCAACTTGTACTACAAAGCTTTAAATCTTCCCTGAAGTTTTTCAAACACCTAGGGTATTTAGGTGTAGGAGTTTGGTTAGCACCAATCCATAGCTAAAAAGGATATATTGCAAAGATGTTACATATTTAATTAGTTTGCTGTGCAATTCCTGTAATAGAACTGAGGGAAAGGTTCATTTTATTGAACTTCAGTCAAGCTTGTAGAGAAGTGACTTTGGGAGATTAAATTAGTCATCTACACTTTCTCTGAAGTAAATGGACAGAGATAGTCACCTCCAGCAGGCAATTCATTCTAGACTAAGTTAGCTGTCTAAGACTGTTTGGCTGAATTACCTTCTGATGATGTCTATGTCTATCTATTTCAGAGGGCATGTAGTTAGCTTCAGCTGGCTATTAAATATTCAAATCACACTTTTTAGGCAAAATAAACCTTAACAGTTTTTATATACAGCTGCCTTGAACTATGTAAGCATATACATTTGATCTAGTTTTTAGAGTTGTTAAACGTATTATTGACATAGAACTGAAAATCATCTCTCTGATTCTGGAGGAATATTCAAAGTTCTCATTAAAAACAATGGGATCCAGAAGCCCACAACAACAACAGAAAAAAGAAACAAGACAAAATTTGGAATTAGTTTCAATGTATTAATTCACTTTTGTAACAAGGTATATCCTTACAGCTCTGATGTACCTCTGTCTAGGACACCTGGTCAGAGTTCTTTTCTTTCAAACCTTGTTCACACGACTTAAACTTCAGAACTTCCCCTTGCTATGGAGTATCTACAACTGTATCTGGTGAGGGCAGCAGTTCCACTTACATTGCCATGATGTTTGGCTTTCCATAGAAAAGACAACTGGAAATCTGCAGGTAATATACATTATGTAAACATTTATATAAAATTTAAACTTAGAGCAGTAGGAAGAACTGAGTCTCACAACACTGGCAAAGAAAATGAAAGAAGAAAGAAGCAAGAAAAAGCTCTCTGTAAGCAACCAAAAAAAATTTGTTTTAGTAGACTGGATGAGAAGTAATAAAGACCATGTGTTTTGTGTGTAATAGTGTTCTCTTTCCACTATCAGCAATAAAAATTCCATTGCAAGGGAAAACGATGCAGTCCTCCTTAATAATTCCCTAACGTTGTTGGCACAGGAAAAATACTTGCACAGAGCAACATCTGTGATATAAACATCACACTGGAGAAGCAGTATTACTGTGTTTCCTCAAATGACCCTTTAAGTCACAAAATTACAGTTGTTGTTGCAGATTTTAAAACAAATTTCGTCCTTTTGTACTGGGGCAATTAACCAGTTCAGAAAAGCTACACTGGTGTATCTGAGGAAACAGTTTGTCTGGACCAGTCTGTGGTGCTGTCTGTGGCAATCAGAATTCTGTGTTTTACATATTCACCATTCCTATGATGCTGTATAACATCATTTTTTTTTCAATTCTATGCATAATCTTCATCCCAATCTCTTTATGTCAGTTTAATGGCAGGTACAAAGACATGATTTCCAAATACTGGTACTCCTTGTTACGGAGGCTCTCAAGTAAACAACCAAAAACCAAAAATTAAAAATGTATTGTCAACAGAGTTAACTAGCTCTCCACAAATTACAGGTTCAAATGTCTTTGAGAGGAGAACAGAAAAACTTCTTAGGATTTAACTAAAACACAAAATGCATAACAAAGAAAAACTCCTTAGGGTTTAACGACAACCCAAAAATGGAAGAAAGCACCACTCCCTAGGGTTTAACAATAACCCAGAATGCTCTATCACTCACCTAACAAGTGAGGGCTCTCAACCTTGAGGAACTTAGGACAGAGTCCCGACTCAAGTCACCTCAAGGAGTTTCCTTCAGCAGTGTCCCTACCCAAGAGGAGAGTGCTCAACTGCAGCATGCTGCTCCAGGGGACAAGCTCAAAATGGCTCCCCCAGGGGACTCCATTTATACACAGGCTGAAACTGCTCTGTAGTCAATAGCGCCTTCTATTGGCCAAAGGCACCAACTACCGTGAAGCCCTGAGAACAAAAGTAATTAGTAGCTGCTACACTTCAGCAGCCAAGAAGCCCTATTTTAATTGGGCAGGTGCACCTGCCACACTCCTGTAAGAATGTGAATTACTTTCCATAAACATTGAGCTATTCATCAATAGAAACTTTTCAATTTTGGTTAGAGGAATTCGCCTCTTTAACACTGTCTTCAGAGAGCAGAGCAGAAAATGGCTTTAAATCCTACTTTCCTCTTCTGAAGATATCACAGAATCACAGAATTGTCTAGGTCGGAAAAGACCTTGAATAGCATCGAGTCCAACCACCGACCCAACATTAACAGTTCCCAACTACACCATATCTCTCAGTGCTAAGTCGACTCTACTCTTAAACACCTCTAGGGATGGGGACTCCACCACTGCCCTGGGCAGCCCATTCCAATGCCTAACAACCCGTTCTGTAAATAAATGCTTCCTAATATTTAGTCTAAACCTTCCCTGGCACAACTTGAGACCATTCCCTCTTGTCCTATCACTTATTACTTGGTTAAAGAGACTCATCCCCAGTTCTATGCAACCTCCTTTCAGGTAGTTGTAGAGGGTGATGAGGCCTCCCCTCAGCCTCCTCTTCTCCACACTAAACAACTCCAGTTCCTTCAGCCGCTCCTCATAAGACATGTGCTCCAGACCCTTCACCAGCTTCGTTGCCCTTCTCTGGACACGCTCGAGTAATTCAATGTCCTTTTTGTAGTGAGGGGCCCAAAACTGAACACAGGAATCGAGGTGCGGCCTCACCAGTGCCGAGTACAGGGGTAAGATCACTTCCCTGTCCCTGCTGGCCACGCTATTTCTGATACAAGCCAGGATACCTTTGGCCTTCTTGGCCACCTGGGCACACTGCTGGCTCATGTTCAGCCAGCTGTCAATCAACACCCCCAGGTCCCTTTCTGACTGGCAGCTCTCCAGCCACTCCTCCCCAAGCCTGTAGCGCTGCTGGGGGTTGTTGTGACCCAAGTGCTGCACCCGGCATTTGGCCTTATTGAAGCTCATGCAGTTGACCTTAGACCATCGCTCCAGCCTGTCCAGGTCTCTCTGCAGAGCCTCCCTACCCTCGAGCAGATCAACACTCCCACCCAACTTGGTGTCATCTGCAAACTTACTGAGGGTGCACTCGATCCCCTCGTCTAGGTAATCAATAAAGATGTTAAACAGGAATGGCCCTAAAACCGAGCCCTGGGGGACACCACTCATGACCGGCCACCAACCGGATTTAACTCCATTCACCACAACTCTTTGGGCCCAGCCATCCAGACAGTTTTTTACCCAGCAAAGCATGTGTCCATCCAAGCTGTGAGCAGCCTGTTTCCCCAGGAGAATGCTGTGGGAAACGGTGTCAAAGGCCTTCCTAAAGTCAAGGTAGACAACATCCCCAGCCTTTCCCTCATCCAATAAGCAGGTCTCCCTGTCGTAGAAGGAGATCAGGTCTGTCAAGCAGGACCTGCCTTTCATAAACCCATGCTGACTGGGCCTGATCATCTGGTTGTCCCGCATGTGTTGTATGATGGTACTCAGGATGAGCTGCTCCATCAGCTTCCCGGGCACTGAAGTCAAGCTGACAGGCCTGTAATTTCCCAGATCATCCTTCCAACCCTTCTTATATATGGGTGCCACATTGGCCGATTTCCAATTTGTCGGGACCTCCCCAGTCAGCCAGGACTGCTGGTAAATGATGGAAAGCGGTTTGGCGAGCACCCCAGCCAGCTCCTTCAGCACCCTCGGGTGTATCCTATCCAGTCCCATATATTTGTATATGACTGTGTGATGCAGTAGGTCACTGACTACCTTCTCCTGGATTGTGGGGGTGTCGTTCTCCCAATCTCTGTCTTCTGGCTGAGGAGGCTGGATTCCCTCAGTACAACTGGTCTTGTTATTAAAGACTGAGGCAAAGAAGGTATTAAGGACCTCAGCCTTTTCCTCATCACTTGTTACCATGTTTCCCCTGCATCTAGCAGGGGATGGAGACTGTCCCTGGTCTTTCTTTTGCTACTGACATACTTATAGAAACATTTCTTGTTGTCCTTGATTGCTGAAGCCAGATTAATTTCTAGCTGGGCTTTAGACCTCCTGATTTCTGCCCTGCATAGCCTCTCAGCATCTTTGTAATCACTGTGAGTCGCTAGCCCCTTCTTCCAAAGGCTGTAAACTCTCCTTTTCTCCCTGAGTTGCAGCCAAACCTCCCTGTTTAGCCAGGGAGGTCTTCTCTGTCACCGGCTTCTCTTACAGCACCTGCAGACTGCCTGCTCCTGAGTCATTAATACTTTCTTCTTAAAGAGTGCCCAGCCTTCCTGGACCCCTTTACCCTTCAGGATCATCTCCCAAGGGATTCTGTCAAGCAGGTGCCCAAACAAGACAAAGTCATCCCTTTGGAAGTCCAGGATGTTGGTTCTGCTTCCCCCTCTCCTGGCCTCCCTAAGAATAGAACTCTATTATTTCATGATCATTGATATAATACATTTGATATTACACTGAAAGATAAGATAAAGCAATGGGATCTCCACAATATAACATTGTGTGAGTTAGCATGGGTGTGCCTGAAAATAGGCTAGGAGGGAAAACTGGCTGCAAGACTGTGGATAGTATATGCAGTCTTTGATGATTTAACCTGCTAGTTATTGGACATGTTGACATGGATCCCAACCCAAACCTATGCAGGACCATGCAAACCTCATAAACTTCAACAAGGCCAAACACAAGCTCCTGCACATGGGTCGAGGACCTCTGATGTACAAACACAGGCTGGGCAATGAGTAGATTAAGAACAGCCCTGAGGGGAAAAGACTTGGGTTATCAATGGATGGAATACTGTATATGAGTCAGCAACATGCGATTGCAACCCAGAAAGCCAACCGGATCCTGGGCCACATCCAAAGAACTGTGACCAAGAGGTCGAGAGAGGTGATTCTCCCCCTCTACTCCGCTCTTGCGGGAACCCACCTGGAGTACAGTGTTCAGCTCTGGAGACCCCAGCATAAGAAGGACATGGACCTGCTTGAGCGGGTCCAGAGGAGGGCCATGAAGATGATCAGGGGGCTGGAGCACCTCCCCTGTGAGGACAGGCTGAGAGAGTTGGGGTTGTTCAGCCTGGAGGAGAGAAGGCTCTGGGGAGACCTTATAGTGGCCTTCCAGTACTTACAGAGGGCCTACAGGAAAGATGAGGATGGACTCTTTATCAGGGAGTGTAGTGATAGGACAAAGGGTAACGGTTTTAAACTGAAAGAGGGTAGATTAGAATAGATATAAGGAAGAAGTTCTTCATGGTGTGAGTGGTGAGACACTGGAACATGTTGCCCAGAGAAGCTGTGGCTGCCCCCTCCCTGGCAGTGTTCAAGGCCAGGTTGGACGAGGTTTTGAGCAATCTGGTCTAGTGGAAGGTGTCCCTGCCCATGGCAGGGGGGTTGGAGTTAGATCTTTAAGGTCCCTTCCAACCTAGACCATTCTATGATTCAATGATGATTCCATGACCTGTGTGACCACTTTCAGCTTGAGACTCAAACTTAACCAAATGACCCCTGACAGAGATACAGCAAATGCAACCCTTTGCAAAATCTGACCTCAGTCCTCACTCCAACTCATTCATACTCAGATCTAAACCTCACAGGAAGGGAGAGGGAGGGTCAGAGATGCTCCCAGGTGCCAGCCTGACCTTGGCCAAGCAGTACCTTAGATTATGTTTAACACATACTAAATCAAAGAAGGGAAGGTATTTTTATTTAGCCCTGATGCCAAGTGGCATTGAATGGCTTAAATCCATTGTTCTGGGCTAGTTAATTTCATAATTTGACTTGGAAATACACACATGCAGAAACCCTGAGTGAGGATTTTTCTGGTTATTCCTAAGGTCTTGGAAATGGGCATATGGCAAATCAGTCCAAGTGCAAGAAGTGGTGCATAGGAGACAATAACAAAATTGCCTACAAGGTAATGGTCATTTTTTTACTGCTATCCAATATATGGCAACTAAATATTCTCATCTTGATAATGTTTTCTTGAAAATCAATTATATGCACTGTTCTTGCTTTGTATAACTTTTTCTTAAATCTCCTTTGTATTGTGCACTTGCTTGTATAAACACACGGATTCATACACACATGATACCAGAAAATTTCCCACTGAGATTCCCAAGAGCAAGAGTGTGAGAGACACCATTAGTGTGGAAAATCAGTGATCTGTCTCATAAACTGGTTCATAGCTTAGTTGTTTTATATTTAGCCACATAGACTATCCCTAATCCATCAAACTCTTGCCAGACAAACTCTAACAGTACTCAGAAACTAGTGTTAATAAATCCGAGTCAGTAGTTGCCCAGGCTGGCCCCAAATCCATACCAAGCACTAATCCGAGACATGTGATCCCTGCCACCTAATACACGGATGATAGGGATAAAGCCAAACCCTTGTATTCCTGCCAGTCTTAAAATTAACACTCACACATTGATCCTCAAACCTTAATAGTAATCTCAACAGTCCTTGTCAGAATTAGATCCATTCCCATCCAGATGCTTCTGCTATCCCTCTGATAGTCCACAGTGGCCTCATTTCCAGCTATAACCTGTCAGATCTACCTAAAAAGCAAGTCTCAAGTCCTAAACAACTCCTAACACAGCCATGTAGCCTAGTTATCAGAATTTGCTTTCTAAAATTTAACTTTTAGTGCAGTCTTTGTCTTTGTCTTCTTCTTAACTCAGCAGTAAGAACTATAACACAGTGACCCCTATTATCCCCTGTCCTAAATCAGCCACCCGTCTGAAATTTACATCAATTTTAAACATATTCTTGTATTGTTACTGAAACATTTGCTCTGTGGAAAGTTTCAAAGAAATTTAAAATTTTATCCACAGGTTTTTCAGAAGATTAAGGATGCCAATTTACAGTCACAAATCATCACAAATCTTTAATAAAAGTACAATTGCATTACTTTATAAGGGACCCATTTTTTCCAATGACATATATTGCTTCACCAAAATACCACTTCATATCAACATATAATATAATGGGCAGTGTACAGGGTGCAGCAATCTGATTGGTATTATAACACTGTGAAGATCTTCAAGTGGTCTTTCCACAAATGATTTGAGAAAACCTTGGAAACTATACAACAAAAGCAGAACTGATGCTAATAGAAGTAATATCTACACCTCAGTTTATAAATAAAATTAGTTTTATCTCTTCCCAACTGCTTTCGTTACTCTGCTAAGTTACATCAAACTGCTTATCTTGACAAAGATTGATTACCAATTAAATATCTCATAAGCTAATAAAATGATACCTTGAAGTCTATCCAGATGGCTTTATTAAAACAATAATCTCTGACATAAACGCTACTTGGAAGGATGCATTGGTGAAATACTTCACAAGCTACAGGAAGTTTTAATAATATCTTGACAAAGAAGGAAATCTCAGTAGATACATAGTGAAACTTAAGGTGACCTTGTAAATAGCTTATATAAAACATTTTATAAAACTGTTTTTTTCCTGACATTCTACTTTTTCCACCATTTGATGTCAGGTTACATCCAGTGAAATGAAACTATATGAACAGCCATCCTTCAAATACCAAGTTCCATCATTTTTCCTGCCTCCTAGGGCATGAAATAGCTACCCACCACCTGCTGTTCACAGGTTGGTCTGTCAGGTTGCAAGTCAGAATTGATACGCACTGATTTTTATAACATCCCAAACTATATTATATCTCTGTAGTGCTTAGGATAGCCACTGCTGCCCTGTGCTGGCCTGCAAACATTCTGAGAACTAAATTAAAAATAATTCTAGGCTAGACTGTCCACGTTTGAATTTTACCATATGTCATGCAAGGACTTTGAATGAAAATTGTATATTTGGGGCAAGTTGCAGAACAGCCAAGGGCAAATTCATTAAGCATCTGCAGCTGAAATTATTTTGGGTTCATTGATTCAATGTTTTTCATGAAATAATTGTATGTGACTATTCAGACTTACAAACAAACACTTCTGTTTTCCAAACTGATGACAGCTAGAAAGGACAAGAATTTATTCAAGGAACTTTCTCTTAGTCAACATCCTCCAGGTGCACCCCGTATATACACTTATTCAGGTGTGTTTCCCTTTTTTATTATTTATAAACAATTGAAATAGCAATAGTATTTGTCCACTTAATTGTTTTGAGCACATGAGCTGGAAGTAAGTACAAAATGAGTGAGAAGACTCAACCCAGATAAGCAATGGGAAAGCTTTCAGGCTGTGTTTTTCTCATCACTGTTCACTTGATGGAAAGAAACTAAATTCCTTGACCTTGGGCTACCTATCATAAAATGTAATCAAAATTCTTTAAGCTCAGAATAAAATGTTTTAAATAGATTAGCAAACTAAGTTTACTCCTTTTCTATGATGTATCATGTTCTGAAACAGGTCATATTCCCAATAAAAATGAATTAAAAGAAAAACTTCTTTTCTTGTAGAAAAAATACAGGTTAAGAGCTAGTGGCAAACTAATCATAAGACATGCTGCTATTTCTTAGAAACACTGAACAAACTTATCAGATTTCACAAGGAAGGATTTAGCTAAAAATCAGGCAGACTTACATAAACTGCAAAATTTTTAAAAAGCCATAAAATGTATTCCTATTTTAAGAAATCCCCAATGTCAATATGGCTTGTATTGTTAATAAAAATATTTTTAATGACATTTACCACACTACTGCTAGCAGCTACCAGTACAGCAAGGATGGCTACCTCCAGAAGCTGGCACTCTGGATGTCTGTGCCCTTCATATTACTTATTTCTGCTTTTTTTTAAAACCTTCTTACAACTCTTTATTTATTGACATGACTGTCAAAGTGTCCTGTAAGTATCCATTTCTCCAGGGGAGCAGAGACATCTGGTAGATCTCTCAAAATTGCAATAGCAAACACCAAAGGTATTAGATACTGTAGCTGGGGAAACACAGCAGGGAAACTAGATCACATACCTCCGTCCTTTCATTAAAAAAATCCCAACACACAACAACCACAACAAGCTCCAAACCCAACAAACAAATAAAAACCCCCAACAAACCAAAAACCAGCAAATAACTATACTCTATTGGCAACACAGTTTTATATCAGCTATCCAAAATCATAATGGAAAGTAAAGACTCTATAGTCTTGACTGTCAACTTTTTTCAGAAGTGGTTTAGAAGATTCACCCATGTGATTTTATAGCTGCATAAAGTAAGCAGCAAAGAGAAAACTCTCTATAGTTTGATTAAAAACTAATGAAAAATTAAAATGAAGAAACCTTTAGCTGTGTAAATTAGATATTTCCTTTACTAAACCACACAGCAGAAGCAATTGTGTCTAGACAGAATGAAACTTCATTTGGTGTCCTTGCATACTATTTGTAGTCATTGTTTAAAAAGATTCTCAAGTATCCGAAAAATGGTTCCTCCATTATGGGAGTATATACTCCAAAAGCACTTTTAAAATTGTTAGTACACCCTTGAGGTCTACAGGAATGAGTGTTATTCTGTACAGTTTATACAACAAATTTTGTATCAGTTCATATTTTTGAAATACAACTGATGTGAGAAATGAATTTACATAATCCACAATAAATGGATATATTTTTACCAAACAGTTTTTTGTGACCTTATTGGGCAATATTTCTTTCTTTTCTGTATTTGTATTGCTTTTTTCCTGTCAGTTTTGAGATCCTGAATTGTGCTTCTTTTCCCCTGTACATCCAAATCATTCATAAATATATTTAAAATTTACTATGTTTTTTTAAAATTTATTATGGTTTTATTGACTTAAGCATTGATCTGAAACCCAAAACCAAACAAAAACCCAACCCCAAAAAAACCCACATAAAATGCCAGTGATGCAATAGGAACAACTGTTTTCTCAGGCTGAAACTGATTGAAAGCATACCCTATATAAAAATGAAATGCATTTCTGAGGATGCACTGACGCTTCACCATCTGTCCAACATCTCAGATTTACTTTCCCAGATAACTTCATATTTTACCCTGCAGTCCCTAAAGAAACATCACTTTAAACAGGGCCACATGGAAAAATGCACTTCAATAACATCTGAAGGTCTTGCATGTAGCTGCAAGGGCCTCTAATCTAAATGAATGATGTGCCTATAGAGTAAGCTCCATTTAGAGTTATGGAAATAGGGAGGAGCAAACATATGGGAAAGGATGCTGAAAAAAAAGAGACATAAGAAAAAAAGGAGAAAAAAAGACTGGAAAGGAAAAGGAAGCTGGAAAAGGGAAGAAAAAAGAAGGGGAAAAAAATAACAGCAACTTCAGAATGATATCAGTAAAAGACACAAGGATTTACAGATAAAGGCGGAAGATGTTGGCAGCCATCTATCAGTCTGCTGTGATGAAACAGGTATTGGAAATTAACTCGGGAACCCTATGAATTACATTCAATCCATGCTCTGGGCTAAGCACTTGTCAATTTTAGCTACTATTGCAACCTATTACTTACAGTCTACATGGCTGGCAAGCTAATGACACTGGAGAGTGTTAAAGAATAGCAGCATAAATTGTGTACAATGATGCTTGTCACAGTCTGAGCATATCTTCCCATAGTCCAATGTGAAAACTGAAAGCCCAAACTCTTGGTTCCTCAGCGAGCACTTAACCTCATATCACATTATTTCTCATAGGAGAAAAGCACATACCTGAAGATTTAATCAGTGATCTGCCTGTCCACAGAAAGCTTACACCAAGGTTTTCTGAGCATTGTAAAAAAGTACTTTGACTGAACTTTTTTGAACCTTCTTCTCCCTCCCCATAGGATAATCCACTCAGAGGCAGAGCTCTTGAAACTGGCAATTTTTAGAAGATGCTGATAAAAAGGTAGACAAATATGCTGTCCCTATAAAACTTCAGCCTCTTGAATATGTAATGTACTTCTTTGTTGTGGATTGGGACTTTCCACCTGACTAATGCTTGATTATTTATCTTTCAAAACAACCTTCCAGGGAAGGTTAATTTAATTTTATATCTACAAATACGTACATTAATAGTTGTGAACTGAAATACTAGAAATGCATTTTATTAGAAATGTACTCACCCAATATACTGGAACTTCTTTATTGTACTTTTCAGCTGATAAGCTTGTCTAACAGTGAAATATTTTAATAAGCAAGCACATTCAGAGTAAATGTCAGACACTGTGATCCTGTGACTAGCAGCTGCTGCTGCTGTTGGTGGAGAAAGAGGGGGAGAGAGAGAGAGAGAGAGAGAAGCACAAGTACCAAAAAAACACAGTGAAGGCCAAATTAGAACAAATGTTTGTCAAGTAAAAAGGGCAGCTTTTTGTCTGATGGAAGAGATTTAATTAGAAAAGTCACAGAAAGAAGCTGTCTCAAAAGTACCAGATCCATTTTCTTCAGATAAGCTAATGAACCTCATTGAACTTTGCAAAGAATTGCTGAACCAATAATACAACAGGAAAAAAATCCAGAAAATCTGCTGCAGCATCCCTTAGAAAGGAACTAACCAATTATCAACATGACTCTTCATCCCAGGAAAAGAGTAATATGACACATTTACTTACTGATTTTTCTTCCATTTGAATAAGCAATGGACAAATAAATGATTACAGAAATAAATTATTTTTGTACATTGTTTCTCTTTTACAGCAGACCATAAGTTCAAAATTTAAATCACATGTTGTATGTGCTAAGTCACCTACATGGTACATTATCTACCCAGTTTGTTGTCTAATTCTATCAAGGTTTTTTTTCCCCTAACAGCAACCGTAACAAAAACCTATTAAGGAACATAATATCTTGCATTAGACAAAGACTTCTTGAATGTATTAAAGAACACAGTAAACAAAATTCTTTTAACAATGACAACACAATAAACAACAACAACAAAAAATCCCAGCCCAAAGGAGGATGCTTCATTAGTATTCTTCATGTGCTTTTATCCTTGTTTTTAGCCTTTCACAGTATATTCATGTTTAGCACAAAGCTGCAGGCCTGGAGTTCAAGTATACAGCATGTATGAAATGCAATGATAAAATATTTCTACTCCCATCCAAAAATATTTTTTCATCATAGAACAGACAATTAAAAAATAAAAGTTGTATTAAAACCAGACAAGCAAAAAACATTAATATAAATTAGGATTTAAAGATCTATAGAAAAAATCATGTCATATGGATTTTTAAAACAGAAAATACAAGACTTTTAGAGGAACTTCAGTGTTTGAGATCCATCTGTTCTTTCTGTACATCTTTGCTCTAAGATTTTGGAATTGAGCCTTTGTGTATGGGGTTCTCAAAAGGCTCACTGAAGTCTATGGAAATTTTCTATCAGTGTATGGGATGTCATTTTCAAAGGACAGCAAATTAAGCATAAAACTATGATTTTTAAAGTTTTGGAATACTTAATAAGTCAAGCACTTGCCTGTAACAGAAGATACTTTATTTAGCTGAAAAAAAAGCATTCAGTATAATTGGTGGAGAGCCTTCTACTCCAAGAGAGTAAGGACAATAGGTTGAGTTCCCTCTTCTCCCCTTTTAAGGTACGTAACATTTTATAAAAATATTATTTTAATAAATGTGGTTTAAAATACTCAAAAATATTATTTGACTCTGCAAATGTACACTGAGTGTGTGCTTATTTTTATGAAGGTTGAGAAGATTGCTGGTCTTTGTAGTAGTACCTAAGAAAGCAGTACAAGTAAACTTCTCATCTTCCCCATTACTGCTCTTTTTTCTCTGTCATCTCAAGTATCTATATATGTGTAATATATTAAAGACATAGTGCTTTAACTTGACTTAGAGGTAGGAATATATCTTTTGGGCATTCCTACAATTGCACTTTTTTTCCCCCCCTTCACTCTTTGGATGAGGTAAGAGAAGGAAGAAGGCAATATTTTTTACTCTTTCCCACTCTGAAACCATAGTACAGAGATAGTTACATTCATTAGGCAAAAACGAAAGAAGTAGTAACATTTTCCTAAGCATCCTGTTAACACTCAAGCCAGTTGCCAAAAGATTGCACCTCTTGTTACATCTGAAGCAATGTAAGTACATAAATATTCTTCAAAGCAGTTTTTGTGTAAAAGTAGTTGAATCTCCTCTGTGTGGCATTTTTAAATATCAAAATACCGCTTTTTTCAGGCAAAGTTCCAGTTGTATCAAGAGAGTCTTAATATACAGTAGTCTATATTGTTGACAATAAGATATATCATCTTACTACAATGGTAAAAGATTTGTTAAGGTTAAAAGACATGCCTGATCCCTGCAGATGATGAAACTCAAATAGTGGATAATTCATGGTTCATGTGGATATGGAAAAAGTGGTTAGAATCATTACAACATTATACAAACTACTCCCACAATGTCATAAATTCTTGACAATGATATGTCAAGTTGATGGGGGTCAAAGCAGCAGAAATACGAAACCATACAAGGGCTAAAAGCTAAAAAAATTTTTATTGCTTGAAGAAGTGCATAGTTTTTTTATTATTAGGAATGCTGTTACTGTGTGCTAGTCCAAAATGCCATTGTTCAGAATTCAAGATGTTGGCAAAGATGATAGTATGCTGTTGCTATGTCAACTCTACTTGAACATTGATTTTGCCTGCAAATGGAAAACTACAGACAAGAAGTCACCTCTCCTGAATGCTGACTTTCTGAGGTTTGGGTCCTTCTCTGGGAACACACTTCTAAACATATATTGATTATTTTTTCTCTATTAACATTATTTAGAGTTACTAATTACTGCTCTATCCAGACCAGGATATATAGGAATACACAATGTGTTCTGGCATTAAGATTTCTCAGAGCATCTTGATCCTCAGTACATACAAGTTGTCCAAACACTGGTAACGATAAGAAAGCAGTTTGTATAGGCTAGATTGGTTTAGGACTTTGTTGTTTTCTATCTCACTATTCATTTAGGTCATGTCTTCTAGTAAAGAAAGATGAGAAATCTTGATAGTCTCTACTGCATTGTCCAGAGACTGCTCAGCCTGCTGACTGCATAGAATAGCAGTATACCTAGTGATGGTTTTTCAGCCATGATTGTAGTGGAAAAGATTATTTATTCCTGTTGTGGTGATGATGTAAGAACTCCCAATGCTGTTACCTCATTTCAGTACAGATGCCTAATAAAACCGTTGCTGACCTACTGGGTTAAAAAGGGAGGCAAGGGTCTAGTGCAGTATTGCATCACAGGAATAGGAACATGCCAGTCTTGCAGATTCCTATGGTTTTGCTTTCTGCAAGAAACTAAAAAGTCATTACGCTTTGAAACTCCTTTTATTTTTTTTGGTTTTGCACATATAGAAGGTAAATATCAATCTTTGGCTGGATGAAGTGATAATCTGATTAAGTGTTATCTGTAGTGTTCTGTGCTGTAAGTCAAGACCATTCCTACATTCTGATATGCATGATACTAGAAATGAATCGTTTTCCATGGAGATAGCATTTGGAGGACGTGTTATGTGTAGGCAGACCACAGTCTCTGATAATGAGTCAGGGAGAGTCATTGCCATATTGGGCAGCTAGCTGATGAGTTCCTCTAGAAACTGTGATAAGACCCTTTCTGCATAATATCCAATACTGTCTAAGATCCCACCTGAATGAAACTCAGCTCAAAACACTGACATTAATGGGAATCTCAATTATTCTGTTGGAAGCTGACTCATGCATTGCAATATTAACTAGTTTAGATTTTTCCTGTATTTCCTGTTTTTCCTGTGTAGTACTATTGTCCACATGATATTGTGGTCAACATTAAAAAGCCAATATTGTGTCTTGCTGTACTACTGAATACAGACACCATAATGCTTTCTATTTAAAAAAAAAAAAAAAAAAAAAAAAAAAGAGGCAACACCACAATACTTCAGAGTCCCATATGATAAAAAAAGAAATAAAATGGGGTTTTTTGCCAAGTAGAAAGCCCTTTTTAGGTCTTATCTCTGCCTTAACCATCTGGATGTGTCCTACCAGTGCACCTGGGAGTGACAGGGCTAGGGTGCCGCTATACCCACATGAGTTCCTTCATCTGGTCAACTGAGACACCATGAGTGAAGAGCTAACCATTGCTTTACAGGCTATATACAGGTTGTACATGCCAGCTTCAAAGACAGATAAATTATATCACTATATTTATTGTCAAAAATAGTTAATTAAATGTAAAACACTGAGTCATATTTACCCTGAAGACAACATAAGAGTTACTTGAATCTAAACAGGAATCATAATGGTACAATTGGTTCAAGGTTACCCTAAAGTTTGCTTTTAATGTATATTTACCCTAATAGAGCTAGACTACAGTTTTGATGTATTTTCAGTGTCAGAAACATCCATAATCTTGGTATTTAAGTCTAATTTGCAAGTTATTATTTCCATGAAGTAGGTGAAAAATGTATTTTGTTTTCTATACAGGCAAATATTTTGTTATGATTTAGGTAAGGCAAATTATTAGACTTAAGACTGGATCAGCAATTTTTATTGTATGCACTTCTCATTACTGTAAGTTTCTTTCGTTTGCCTTGTACTGAAAATATTCAAGCTGACTACCAAGCTACCTGTGGTCTGTCATAACTAGTTTAAGTAATTTTTTATCTTTCAATTATTTACAGTCTTACTTGGCTCGACTTACTTAAACCAGTATGTCACCTTCTTTTCATTTTTCATGCATGAACACAGCTTACAATGAACTTTCAGTAGTTCTTTATGCCTCTGTGAAATACACTTATAATTTTCCTTTTATTTTTATAAAAAATGGAAGTCAAAGTGGAAGAATATAGTGTGTGATAAATTGGTATATTTTTCATTACTAAGAAATGTGAACTATTTTTTCTACTGTATATTTAGCTGCTTTTGTCTTTGAACTTTTGCACTTCAATCAAAGTGCAATTTTGAACAAAACTGTTTCTTAACTTTTATGGGAGGCTCAGCTAGATTTCTTTTTTCTTTGTAACTAACTTGCAGGAGAAAATGTAACAGCAGAGAAGACCTCATTATCTTTGCAGGAGAAAAGGTATCTATCAGCAGAGAAGACCTCATTATCACGCATGGATCAAAATACATGTCATAAGTAACCAAAGGTAAACATATATGCATATACATTGCCAGAAAGTGATTACACCTTTGTGTCACAAGAGCAGTGGTTGCGAGTAATACTTGAAGACTTGCTGTCTTTATATGGTATTCCTTCCCCTTAAACTCCCCTCATCCTGCTGCCACCACTGAGATAACAGCAGGAGCACTAACAGAGACAAAACATCAACTGGCTGCTGTTGCCATTGCTCGACTGAGGGCATCTGCCCATCACAGCAAAAATATCAGTTACTTTTCTAAATATAAAGCTAAAAAACTACCTGAAAGACTCATATTCCACAGTCATTTCTTGCTTTTATGACATTCATGTATTTAAATAATCCTGAAGTATTATTGGACTCCTACTGTGTTCTACAGTTTATTTCTGTTCTACATATAGCTGCTGTTTGCCATGTTATTATTATGCCTGGAACTATCTTCTGTCTTTTCCATTGATTGTCTTTTTTTTTTTTTTTTTTTTTTTTTTATTGTGATCATATTTCCCATGTTGAATAGAATAACATTTGGCATTGAGATGGTTATTCTCATGACTATACACTAGAAATTTTATGAATGGCACATTAATTCTGTTTCTCCATAAGTCCACAGTACAAACCTCCAAAGCTAATCTCTCAATATTAGGCAGTTTAGGGGAAAAGAGCTGACTATTGTTATGTTTCCTGATTTAAGAGAGATTATTTTTTGTTCTCTGTACCACAGCAACAATGCTGCAAAATGACCTATTTGTCTTTTATTGTCCAGCTCCTGGGAGACAGAACGTGTAGGCAGAGAGTGGAACTGCATGTCCAGCTTGCAGATTTTTTCCACCTTGTCTCCTGTGGAACAACAAAAGAATGCAGGCAGCTGGGATCTGGATCCACCCCATTGTTCACCACTTCTCATGCCCTCTGGAATTAAGGTGGGTTTTTCTTCCAGAGATGAGTTCATAAGGCTTCAATAAATGAAATAAGACACTGAAACTGAATTCTACGGAACAAAATATTATGCATTACTCTCAAACCAGGAGAGAGGGGAAAGGGGAAGGGATGACAAATTAAGCTGTGACTTTCTCCAGATTTGTCTGACATGCTTCTTCCCCCTCCTGTATCAGCTCTGAGCAATGGGCTTGTGGCATAGAGACAATTTAAGTAAGAAGTAAAAAGAATAACTGAAGAACAGATAGTCATTTGTAGGTAGACCATAGAATAAGATAGTCATTTGCTCTTTGTTACACAGACTCCATGTTATCCCCATTTTTGTGTGAAGAAAATGAGAAAAACTGAAATAAAAAAATCACTTCCTACACTTCTGAGGATCTTGGAAAACCAGTCATTAAATGGAACTGAGAAGCATGTGCCACCAAGTTGCATACAGATAGCTATCTCTTTTTTTAATTTATTTTAAAGCATTACAGATGCATTCAGAAGACAAGTCATCAGTCAGCAGTGACAGCCAACATGAAAATGTATAAGAATGAATTGGGCTTTAATTTTTCTTGACTAAGTATAGACATCTATCATAACTAATGCACTTCTAATAGCACAGCATTTTTTTCCATGAAGTAATCTCATCTATTTTGTTATGTGTCTTATACCTAATTAGAAAGCAACAGTCCTAGCAGTTATAAGAAGAAAGGCAGTATTTCTTTTGACCAATGTAGGTGAAATCTACTGCAATTAAAGTTATGGCAAAGTTTATGCAAGAACAGAGAGATCATATCTTTGCTAAATAGGCTGTGAAGTCCTCCTACTTTTGGTGCTTAATTACTGGTGTCATGCTTGTAATAGCGGCATCTGTGCACACTCAACACTCTAATGGGCAGCTCCTACAGGACTAATGAATTTTAATTGATGGTGTTTAGCGTGGCTTTTGGTTTCTGTCTCTTGTAGAGGAGGCTATGCCCTTCTGCTCTTCTGTCCCCAAGTGAGCTGCATCTCTGTTGGGAAGCTCATAGATACAGATGGTCAACAAAAGGTGAAGAATGCCAGAACTCTCTGGGCATCAGTCGCTTTTCAGTAAGGATAAAGCTTGAATTGCTAATCAGCTTCCTTTTTTCCACCCAAGCTGTTTACGCTGCGGGCTTAATGTTAATCTCTTTTAGTAAGATGACACATTCCTTTTCAATTCAAAGTATGCTTCCTAGGTTGACAAATCAGAAGGCGACCTTCTTCCCAGACTCCCCATAGGTAGTTTTAGATGTAGCGTCCTTTGTCAGAGACAAAACAAAAACACCTCATGGTGACACTTAATCATTTTTCTCACGCCAAGTTTTTGCAAAGGACTGAAAAAAACCTACATCTTCCTAAAAGTGCAGTTGACTCTCTAAATGTTACTTTTTTTCTAAGTATTCTTTTTTCTCAGATCAAATGTTCGTTCTTCACACTGTGCTTCACACTCCTTCATTTGTGCTTCCAAAAAGATACAATGGAAGGCAAAATTTATTTGGATGAATTATCATTATCTTAATAAGTCTCAGGTTTCTTTTGCTTGCTATAAAAGACTTTTAAAACATGTGGGGAAGTAATTTGAACAAACAATGAGTGGCATGAACTTATTATTTAAATATTTCTCCTTCGGGAACAAAAAATCTTTAAATCAGCAATATGTCAGAGGTTACATAGAGATATACTATAATCAAAATCTTGTTTATATAGAAATAGGAAGTTGTTCACCCCCTGCTGGCTAATTAACAGAGCTGTTTGTTATTAGTTTTAAGACAATTGCTTGCCTGCTTTCCTGTAGCCTATCCACCTAAAGGGAATAATCAAAAAGTAAGAATGAGAATGTGCTGTTTGAGAGTGATATCTCTGAACTGCTCTCATCTGCAGGCCTTTTTTCCTAAAAAAGCCAAAACAAAACCTAAATCAAAACAACTCTTTCCTTTAAGCATATTCTCATATTTTTTTAAAAGACAGAAAGCCAAAGAAGTTTTGTTTTTTTTTTTTTTTATCTCAAACATGTATTAAATATATTATCATCATGAATGAAAGCTTCAAATACTCATCATTTAGTAGTTTTCAGATGAAAAGAAGATGGAAAAATTTTAATGTGCCATTTGCTGGTTTGAATACTGAAATAAACAATATTTGTGTTGCTTTCCAAAACTCATCTGTAGCACCTTCATGCTGCCCACATCCTCCATCAATTTGTCAGCATGCAACCATGGTGCTGGAACACAAGGATGAATTTGTGGCACTCAATTCCTTCTGTCTATACACCATACACAAAATAAAAAAATTTCATTACAATGTGCTGTGTCAACCGATTGATTTATGTGGGTGTGGTTGTATCAAGGCGTTCAAATACTTATTAACAAAAATCAATAAAACAATAAAAATTAAAATTTATAAAACAATAAAATGACAAAAAAACACAACACATACATGTCTCACACATGACCCTTACAGTTATCTACAGCACAGGCTACAGGTTCCCCAGGGAAGTCCTGCTCCCACACACCTATCCCAACAGGATCTGGAAGAGGGCCACACCCTCGCTCAGTCATACAAAGGGTGGGTCATGCTGACCTTGATAGTCTTCCACACAGTAATCAGGTTTACCTGTAACTGATTCTTGGGGGTCTTCAGAGCATCTTCCCCAAAGTTTTCTTTACCATGCAGAGCTTATGTCACTAGTTTCTTGCTCTGAGTGTTACGTGGGTCATGAAATCAATTACTTCTGGTCATTTTATCCAGTCATTATCCCTTTCATATACTGGCCACTTCCTCATGTTACGTTTGCTTACTAATTTCCAGGCTCAGTTATTTACTGCGGGATGTTACTTCTGGGTCACTATAATCACTTATCTCCAGCCAAACATTGTTTGCTTCCTTCCACCAATTGCTCTGAGTTCCCCTTTCTTACAGTTCTATAGATAAAGAAGTGCTACTTCAATATGATCTGTTTCCTAAGATGAGTGTTACTTTTTGGTCTGAACCTTAGTTCAAGAATAAGAAATGTACTGAAAGATACACATATGCTTAACTAACTTACTCAACCAGCCTACCTGTGAACAGAAACAGTTCTTCCAGACTCCTAACCCTTAATCTAAAAACTTACAGTAAGACCTTGCTGGGTCTTAGCTGTAAAGAAGCCATTGCAAAATCAAGACCTGAGTTTGACTCAGTAATGGATATTTGAAATCGGCATCTCCCAGCTGTGGCTCTGTCCAAAATTCCACAGTGTAAAGTGCAAGATTCTCCTCATCTAACTTTGGCTATCTATCTGAAAAGAAATATCTGCTTTAAGCTAGGTATGCATGTTTCTTCTACAGCAATCAGAGAAAAACAGGGTAAGATATTTCCTACCTACTTTAGACACCTATTTATTCAAAAGTAT